>NC_066866.1:24377034-24691895 GCF_025177605.1 Cucumis melo | reverse complement strand
TTTGTGTAGACTTTTGTGACCTGAATAATGCGTGCCTTAAAGATGACTTTCCTTTACCCATCACAGAAATCGTGGTTGATCCAACTACTGGACACGAAGCATATCCTTTATGGATGGGTCGTCTGGATATAATCAAATACGAATGGTCCTTTAAGATGAAGAAATGACAACTTTCAGGAGCCCAAAGGGAATATATTGTTACAAGGTGATGCCCTTTGGATTAAAAAATGCTGGTGCCACTTAATAACGTGTTATGCAAAAAGTGTTTGACGATATGCTACATAAGTATGTCGAGTGCTACGTTGATGACCTTGTGGTCAAATCCAAGAGACGACAAGACCATTTGAAGGATCTAAAAGTTGTGTTGGACCGCTTGCGAAAATATCAGTTGAGGATGAACCCTCTCAAATGTGCATTCGGTGTAACTTCAAGAAAGTTTTTTGGCTTTATTGTAAGGCATCGAGGGATTGAGATAGACCAGTCCAAGATTGATGTCATTTAGAAGATGCCAAGGCCAAAGAGTTTGCATGACCTAAGAAGTCTCTAGGGACGATTGGCGTACATTCGAAGGTTCATCTCCAACCTGGCTCGTCGGTGCCAACCTTTTCAAAAGTTGATGAGAAAATGGGAAATTTTGTGTGGGATGAGGCTTGTCAGAATGCTTTTGATAGCCTAAAGAAATACTTGCTCAATCCCCCAGGATTAGGATCTCCAATACCTGGCAAGCTATTAATATTGTACATTGCTGCACAAGAAAGGTCTCTAGGTGCATTGTTGGCGCAAGAGAAGGAGAAAGGAAAGGAACGTGCTCTCTACTATCTAAGCAGAACTTTAGTTGGGGTCGAAGTTAAATATTCTCCCATTGAGAAAATGTGCCTTGCACTTTTCTTTACCATCGATAAGTTGAGGCATTATATGCAGGCCTTCACGGTTCATCTAGTAGCAAAGGCAGACCCTATAAAGTATGTTCTGTCTAGGTCGATTATCTCTGGACGCTTAGCCAAATGGGCGGTTATACTCCAGCAATATAACATTGTCTATATTTCTCAAAAGGCAATAAAAGGACAAGCGTCGACATATTTTTTGGTGGACCACCCAATTCCTTCAGATTGGAAGTTATGTGAGGATTTGCCAGATGATAAAGTTTTCTTCATGGAAGTGATGGAACCTTGGACTATGTATTTTGATGGCGCAGCGCGAAGGAGTGGTGCGGGGGCAGGCATCGTCCACATTTCTCCTGAAAAACATATGTTGCCTTATAGCTTTACACTTGCTGAATTGTGTTCAAACAATGTGGCTGAATATTAGGCCTTGATAGTTGGCCTTCAAATGGCATTAGAAATTGGAGTATCATTCATAGAAATTTACGGCGATTCAAAGTTGATAATCAATCAACTCTCGCTTCAGTATGATGTGAAACATGAAGACTTGAAGCCATACTTCGCTTATGCTAAACAATTGATGGAAAGGTTTGACAGTGTGGTGTGGGAGCATGTCCCTAGAACAAAAAACAAAAGAGCAGATACATTGGCAAATTTAGCCACCGCCTTGATGATGCTGGATAACGTATCTCTAAATATACCACTTTGTCAACAATGGATTATGCCTCCACTTTTGCCTGAATGTCAGGAAGTGAACGTAGCGGCATCTCATTTGATTAATGAAGAAGATTGGTGTCAACCCATCATAGAGTATCTCGAGCATAGAAAACTTCCGAAGGATTCTTGTCATAAAACTGAGGTACGAAGAAGGGCTGCATACTTTATTTATTACAAAGGAACTTTATATCATCGTTCTCTTGAAGGACACTTTCTTAGATGTCTTGGAAAGGAAGAGCCGATAAAAGCTTTAGAGGAAGCACATGCAGACGTCTGTGGAGTACATCAATCGGGACCAAAGCTTCAATTTCAGTTGAGAAGAGTGGACTATTATTGGCCTAAGATGGTTCAAGATTCAATGGACTATGCAAAGAAGTGTGAAGCTTGTCAATACCATGCAAACTTCATACATCAGCCTCTAGAGCCTCTACATCCAACTTGGCCGTTCGAGGCTTGGAGACTCGATTTGGTTGGTCCTATTACACCAAAATCATTCGCAGGACATTCTTATATCCTTGCAGCAACAGATTATTTGTCAAAATGGGCTGAGGCCATTCCCTTGAGAGAGGCGAAGAAGGAGAACATGGCGAACTTTATTCGTACCCACATCATCTATCGATACGATATTCCTCACCGGATTGTGACAGATAATGGAAGACAATTCTCCAATAGCATGATAGATAAATTATGTGAAAAATTCAAGTTCAAGCAATACAAGTCATCTTTGTACAACGCAGCTGCGAATGGCCTAGCAGAAGCATTCAATAAGACGTTTTGCAATCTTCTGAAAAAATTGTCTCCAAGTGGAAAAGGGATTGGCAAGAAAGAATCGGTGAAGCATTGTGGACTTATCGAACCACTCATCGCACTCCTACAAGGGTTACACCATATTCGCTTGTTTACGGTGTAGAGGCTGTCTTTCCCTTCGAAAGAGAAATCCTATCATTAAGAATGGCAGTGCAAGAAGGGTTGACTACTGAAGACAATGTCAAGTTACGTCTTCAAGAGTTAGAAGCACTTGATGAAAAGCAATTAGAAGCTCAGCAAGCCTTGGAATGTTACTAAGCCGGAATATCTAAAGCTTTTGACAAACATGTAAAGCCCCGATCATTTCAAGTTAGTGATTTAGTGCTTGCAGTAAGAAGACCTATCATCACGACAAGGCATACGGGGAATAAGTTTACACCTAAATGGGATGGACCCTATATTGTCAAAGAAGTTTACACAAATGGCGCGTACAAGATTGTTGGTCGAGATTGATAAAAAATTGGCTCAATCAACGGCAAGTTTCTCAAGAAATTCTATGTTTAACGTCATTATGTAAAAAAAACTATTGAACTACGTTATGACTTGATCCCTATATTATAAAGAGTACGTAGGCAGCTTCAGGGAAACTTTAAGTTCAGCCTAGTAAACTTTTGAACTACGTTATGCTTGTTTACGGTGTAGAGGTTGTCTTTCCCCTCGAAAGAGAAATCCCATCATTAAGAATGGTAGTGCAAGAAGGGTTGACTACTGAAGACAATGTCAAGTTACATCTTCAAGAGTTAGAAGCACTGGATGAAAAGCAATTAGAAGCTCAACAAGCATTGGAATGTTACCAAGCCCGAATATCTAAAGCTTTTGACAAACATGTAAAGCCCCGATCATTTCAAGTTGGTGATTTAGTGCTTGCAGTAAGAAGACCTATCATCACGACAAGGCATACAGGGAATAAGTTTACACCTAAATGGGACGGACCCTATATTGTCAAAGAAGTTTACACAAGTGACGCGTACAAGATTGTTGATCGAGATGGATAAAAAATTGGCCCAATCAACGGCAAGTTTCTCAAGAAATTTTATGCTTAACGTCATTATGTAAAAAAAAAAACTATTGAACTTCGTTATGACTTGATCCTTATATTATAAAGGGTACGTAGGCAGCTTAAGGGAAACTTTAAGTTCATTCCAGTAAAAAACAACTTTTGAACTACGTTATGACTTGATCCCTATATTATAAAGGGTACATAGGCAGCTTAAGAGAAACTTTAAGTTCAGTCTAGTAAAAAAAAAGAAAAAACCTCAGTTGAGAAGAATAGAAAGCAAGAGTAGTGTCATGATCACATAAAGCATGGCATTAGCAATTGATGGTTTTCGTTCTCATCAAAGAATATCAACTTAAAGTTGAAAATGCCTTACTGGGAGCAATATAACATAATTAAAAAGGTGTGGCACTAGGAGCAAGATGTTGATAATTATAAGGTGACATCATTCTGTTGAAGTTCACACTCCATCGCCAAGTTTAGAAGTTCCTCAAAATCAAATTCGAGGGCTTTGTAAATGTTTCTTAAAACTTAAGTTCACAAAAGATTAGAAGTTCCTCAAAATAAAATTTTGAGGCTTTGTTGATGTTTGTTCAAATTCGAGTTCATAAATTTCATAAAGGATCATTCAAATGCAAGGCTGAAGACTTCACCAATGCTCCACCGACTTTGAGAATTGCACTGTTATTTTTTCCATGTACAAGATCGAAGGTTTCATCGATGTATCCTCATATTCAAGCTCAAAGAATTCATTGATGCTTTCTTATATTTAAATTTAAAAGTATTGTCTTCTTCAAGAAAAAATAAAATAAAATAAAATAAAAAGACTTCATCGTTGCCTTTTCAAGCAAGTTTGAATACCTTAAGCTTCATTGATGTAGAGACGGCTTTGCCTCCTCTAAAAGAAATGTCGGGCCAAAAAAACAAATAAAAAAAACACTCTACCTCATTTCTAATATGTTGTAGCCTTGAGAGGACGACGACGGTGCAACTCCACCTTTTCTTCTCCATCTCTCCAAACGATGAATCTGACGGCAAAAGCCCAATCGTCCCCCGATAGAAGTTGGATCGCTGACGGCAGTACCACCTCTCCAAACGACGAAGGTGCCCGATCGCTCCTACCAGGGCGGTGGATCTGACGAAAAAAGCCCGATCGTCGCCCGATAGAAGTTGGATTGCTGACGACAGTATCACCTCTCCAAACGACGAAGGTGCCCGATCGCTCCTACTAGGGCGGTGGATCTGATGGCAAAAGCCTGATCGTCCCCCAATAGAAGTTGGATCGCTGATGGCAATATCACCCCTCCAAAGGACGAAGGTGCCAGGGCGGTGAATCTGACGACAAAAGCCCGATCGTCCCCTAGTAGAAGTTGGATCGCTGACGGCAGAGTTACTTCTATAAATGATTTCAAAAAATAAAAAAACATAAAAAAATAAATCCTTATCTTTTGAAGACGCGTTTAGAACTAAAGAGAGGCACGATAGCTCTAGTTCCTAAAAAAATAGAAAGTTTATAAAAAAATTAATTATTATTAAAAAAGAAAAATAAAATGGGAGAAGAGAAGTTTTTAAACGATGATCGAGGTATGAGTCTATTTATAAGGTTAACAAATCCAATTCTTAATAGGATTTGGAAATTTTTAATTTTTTAAAATCCAATTATCTTATGATATTTTATTTTGGAATAAAATCTCGGATTCCACTTTTGAAATAATCAAACATATTTTAATATTTTAAGTTTTAAAATAAAATTAAAATTCAATTATCTTATGTTATTTTTATAATAAAATCGCGGATTCCACTTTTGAAATATTCAAACATATTTTAATATTTTAATTTTTAAAATAATAAAATTCAATTATCTTATGTTGTTTTTTGGAATAAAATCTCGAGTTCCACTTTTTGAGATAATTAAACATATTTGAATATTTCAAAGTTTAGATTTTATCCCCAAATTAAAATTTAGATTTTACCTCAATTTGTTTTATCTCAAGTTTAAATTGGAACCATAAATTCAACTTTATCCAAGATTGAGATTTCGTATTGATCTTAAAATTAAATTCGGTCATTTTATCCCAATATTAAAATTGATCATTCCAAATTCTTATCCATACTCAGAAAAATTAGGGTATAGTAGAAACCCCATTCTTATCTCAAACTAAAATATGGTTCCAAAATTTTATCTAAAAAAAATCAAATCATCATCAAACTCAAATTTTTATCCTCAAATTAAAATAAATTTTGGATAAAACCTTAAACTTTTCTCAAATTAAGGATTGGTCATATCCCAACCGTTATTTCAAATTTAAATCAAACTCATGTACTAAATTCATAGTTTGATTAATTGGATCTGTCAAATTGAGCAAAAAAAAAAAAAAAAAAGCTCGTATTTGGACTTTAAATTTATCTTTTCGAGATTCACCCACTCATAGGCATTCGTTGAATCAGAAATTTTGGAACCAATCACAGATTGCCACATCATTTACTAAAATAATTGTATTTGGGATTAACTAAAAATTGGTATGTGTCCCAAATTAAATTTAAAGACAAATTGGACAATTCTAACAATGTCACGTGTCTTTATTATTGCAATTGGATGAAATTAATTATTTTGGTTCAATTAAATATTATTTACTTGGGCTACAATTCAATTGAGCTAAAAAAATAAGCTTAATTTAGCCCAAAATTAAATATGACCCAAAAATCCATGTGATTGAGTCCATGGGTATGGTCCATGGACCATACCAACCCAAGTCCATAAAAGCCCACTAGGGAACTCTATAAATAGAGGAGTTCTATGAAGGAATGGAATTCCTAAAGCAAAAGCTTATGAACGCCCGTGCGAGTGAAATTCAATTTATGAAACCAATAAATTCAAAGAAAAATAATAAACATGCTTTTCATGGAAAAGGTGAAAATAAACTGACCTTTGTAGAACCAATTCTTCTTCCAAGCTTCATGGCACCACAAAATCTTCCTCGTTATTCTCCAAGTAAAGAATCACAGAGAGTTGTGGGCTTCTGTAATTTTGGTGAGGGAAGAAGCTTTTGAGAGAATTTTGTTTTGTTGGGATACAGAGAGAGATCGTAAGATTGTGTTGTGTTGTTCTAAAACAAAACCTTTCTTTTTTTTTTCTTTTAAAACAAATCTCAATAATGGAGGGGGAAGTTATCAAATAACTTCCCCATCCTTCCCACGTAGGAGTTATTCTATTCTATTTAAATATATTAATATATATATATATATATGTATATATATATATATATGTATTAATTAAATTAAATAAAATCAATATAAATTTAATTAATATATATCATATCTCATATAATATAAAATTAATATAAATTTAATTACAAATATATTATATTTCATATAATATAAACTTTATATTACATCATATATAATATAACCAATGATTTAGATCTCTCATATAATCTATAGTTCTAATATGAATCGAATTCAATTTTAACCTATAGTTTATTTATGAATCTCATTCATATTATTATTATTATTTGAATCATATTCAAATATTAACTTCTCTCATAAAAAACTTTACATTATAATGTATCAAATACATTATATTAATTGTATCATATACAATTTATTCCCTTTAATCAATTTGAACAATTCAAATTAAACCAAAATAAATTTGATTCTCATTTATCCTTATTGAGCTAACAAGGGGACCTTATGGACCTACATATTGAAGCTCTAATGAAATGAGATTAATTAACTAAACTCTTTAATTAAATTTAATCTCTATTCATTAACTATTAGTCATTCCACTAAAGACTAATAGTTGCACTCTTCTAACTGTAGATATATTTTTGTGTCCATTAGATATAACCAATCAACAGTGCAATGACCCTTCACAAATTGCTCGTAAGTACAGCTAGGCCAAAAATTACCGTTTTGCCCCTGTAGTTACATCTAACTCCTTAAGTACCATTGATTCCTCTAATGAACAATAATTGTAGTCCTACTATAACTGAACTCCTCTCAGGCCAAGAGAGGGTGTGGCGCCACATTGTTCAAGCCCTGAAATCAACCCTTAAGAGAGCAAATTCTCTACTTACTCTATCTATAGAGAAGGAGTGAATTCCTTCTTGTGTAGCTGCGTTCCCAGCTCCCCAATCAGACGAATCCCCAAAATGGTAGGCATATTGAGTCGGCTACATAGGCCACTCTCACCCATACAAATCAAAGGATCGCCTACATAGGCAGGAGTTCACAACTCACTCAAGATTTAGGTCAAGTCACCTATAGTCATCCTGGTGAAATGTAGTCTCAACTAGTAACGGTGTTAATAAGAGAGACTATTCATTTCATGGTCCGGTCTTATACAAACTCTTTGTATAGAATACCCCTGCTCTAATGTCTCGACATAAATGATTAGGATCAAATCATTTGTAGCACTTTAGAACAATTGTAACAACTACAAAGCAGACCGTATTCGTAGTGTCACCAGGATAAGGTATCCAACCTTATCCATTTACTACAGACCATTTAGGTTATCACTTAAACATGATCCACTTGTATGTCTCCACATACATGTTTAGGTTACAGAAGATAACCTTGGATGTTAGTTTATTGGTTTTGTGAGTTAATGCAACTAAATATCAAATAAAATAAAACACTTTATTTTATTAGATAAATAAAAAGTTTGTATTATATATACAATTACAAACTACAAGACCACGAGATTTAGGGCATCAACCCCAACAATCTCCCACTTGTCCTAAAGCTAGTGGGGTGTACAAAATAAAAAATAAAATACTATAATAGTACACAAAACAAGAAACTAGGGCATACAATATGCACCCAGTAAATCTCCCACTTGCTCTAGGTTAAATGTGGCATGTCACGTAGACCCAGACTCTCTAGGTGACCCTCAAACACCTTAGCCATGAGGGACTTTGTAAACGGATCAGCAACATTGTGTGTCGAAGCTATCTGTGTGACGATCACGTCCCCTCGATGCACTATCTCTCGAATCAAGTGATACTTGCGCTCAATATGCTTTCCACGCTTGTGCCTTCTGGGCTCCCTAGAATTAGCCACAACCCCACTATTATCACAGTAAAGAGTAATTGGCTTTGACATGTTTGGAACTACTTCCAAATCAATCAAGAAATTTGTAAGCCAAACAGCCTCTTTGGCAGCTTCACAAGCTGCAACGTACTCTGCCTCCATAGTGGAGTCAGCAATACATCCTTGCTTGATACTTCTCCAAACTACAGCTCCTCCGTTAAGAGTGAACACTGAACCTGAAGTAGATTTCCTAGAATCTCTATCAGTCTGAAAGTCAGAGTCTGTGTATCCTGTAAGAATCAAATCCTTAGAACCATACACAAGCATGTAGTCCCTTGTTCTCCTAAGATACTTGAGGATAGTTTTAACGGCAGTCCAATGAGCTAATCCTGGATTAGATTGATATCTACTGACTATCCCCACCGAATAACAGATGTCAGGTCTAGTACATAACATCGCATACATCAAGCTGCCAACAGCTGATGCATAGGGGATATGTCTCATTTCCTCAACGTCTTGAGGTGTCTTAGGACATTGTTCCTTAGACAAAGTAACTCCATGCCTGAAAGGTAGTAAGCCTCTCTTGGAGTTTTACATTGAATATTTAACAACTATTTTGTCAATATACGATGCTTGAGACAAAGCTAGCATTTTGTTCTTACGATCTCTAAAGATCTGAATACCCAGAACAAATTGTGCCTCTCCCAAATCTTTCATTTGAAATTGGGTTGCTAGCCATTGTTTGATGTCAGTTAGTAAACCTATATCATTCCCAATGAGTAGGATATCATCTACGTACAAAACTAAGAAAGCTACTGATTTGTTGATGATTCTTTTGTAGACACAAGGTTCATCAACGATCTGATCAAATCCATAAGATTTTATTGCGGTATCAAATCTTATGTTCCAAGATCGAGAAGCTTGTTTTAATCCATAAATAGAATGATTAAGCTTGCAAATCTTTTGCTCTTGACCTAGAATTATGAATCCTTCTGGTTGTTGCATATAGATGGTCTCCTCAAGATTGCCATTCAAAAAGGCAGTCTTTACATCCATTTGCCAAATCTCATAGTCAAAATATGCAGCAATGGACAAAAGTATTCGAATAGACTTTAACATGGCAACAGGTGAGAAAGTCTCCTCATAGTCAACTCCCTCAACTTGGGTATAACCCTTTGCCACTAGTCTAGCTTTAAAAGTTTGTACCTTACCATCTGCACCTCTTTTTCTCTTGTAGATCCATTTACAACCTATAGGTTTTACCCCATCAGGTTGATCTACAAGATCCCAGACCGAATTGAAGTACATAGACTCCAATTCAAGATTCATAGCTTTGATCCATTCATCTTTATCCACATCCTCCATTGCCTTCTTAAAAGTCAATGGATCCTCAATGTCGCCATCAGATATGACAGTTTAGGTTTCAGTTAAACTCATATAACGAATAGGTAAGTTTGTAACCCTCCCACTTCGTCGAGGTTCCCTCAACGATTGAGGTTGATGTGTCCTAGTAGATGAACCGACATGAACAACTCTTGTTAATGCACTAGGCTCTTCAACAACTCTTGTTGAAGGTTCAGTAGTTTCTTTGGAAAGTTCATTTAATACTATCTTACTACGCGGTTTGTGCTCCCTTATATGGTCCTCTTCTAAAAATTTAGCATTTGTCGATACAAACACTTTATTATCTTTAGGATCATAGAAGTAACCACCTCTAGTTCCTTTGGGGTAGCCTACAAATAAACATAATTTTGAACGAGGTTCCAATTTCTTAGGGTTATTCTCAAGCACGTGTGCTGGACAACCCCAAATTCTGAAATGACGTAAACTACCTTTACGACCATTCCATAATTTTAAAGGTGTTTCAGAAACACTTTTAGATGGAACACAATTCAAAATATAGACTGCAGTTTGCACTGCATAACCCCAAAACGAATTAGGTAAGTGAGCGTAACTCATCATAGACCGAACCATGTCCAACAAGGTTCGATTTCTCCTTTCTGATACACCATTCTGTTGAGGTGTACCAGGTGCTGAGAGTTGAGATACAATTCCACATTCCATCAAATAGTTTTGGAATTTCAAATCCATATACTTTCCACCTCGATCCGATCGAAATGTTTTAATAGTTTTACTTAATGCGTTTTCAACTTCAACCTTGTATTCCTTGAACTTTTCAAGGGCTTCAGACTTATGTTGCATTAAATAAACATACCCATATCTTGAATAATCATCAGTAAAAGTGATGAAATATTCAAATCCTCCTCTTGCTTTAACATTCATAGGACCACATAGATCTGAATGTACAAGTTCTAGAGGTTCTTTGGCCCTATGACCTTTTCCAGTAAAAGGTCTTTTGGTCATCTTACCTTCAAGGCATGACTCACATACAGGTAAAGAATTTTCTTCTAACTCACTTAGAAGTCCATTCTTTACTAATCTCTCAATCCTATTGAGATTTATGTGCCCTAATCTTAGGTGCCAAAGATGAGCATTTTCTTTTGGAGAAATTTTAAGTCTTTTATTTTGAGTTATTGCAGTTTTGAACATTTCAGTATTAAGAAGAGCTTTAGATGTTAATGATCTTAACACATAAAGATTATTTTCTAACTTTGCAGAACAAATCTCAACACCATTTCTGTAAATAAACACTTTATTTACATTAAAAGTTAACGAGTAAGATTGTTCTAGTAAGCACTTTACAGAAATCAAATTCCTTTTTAAATCAGGAACAACATATACATTTTCTAATAAAAGAAATGATTTCTGTAAACAAAGTCGAAGCCCTCTCACTGCAATTGCTGAGACGACATGCCCAGTTCCAACTCGCATCGTCATCTCTCCAATCTCCAACTGCCGCCAGGAACTAATTCCCTGAAATGAAGAACAAACATGATTAGTGGCACCTGAATCTATTATCCAGGCTGAATCATCATTTTCCACTAAACAAGTCTCTAGCACTAGTAAATCATATTTACCTTGTTTAGCCTTCTTCTTTTCTGCCAAGTACTTGGGACAATTTCTCTTCCAATGTCCCTCTTGGTTGCAATGGAAACATATTCCCTTTGCAGCTTTGGCTTTCTTGGTCGTTTTAGTAGCAACGAGGTTAGCTTTATTTCCTTGGCCACCCTTCTTCTTCTTCCACTTCTTATTGCCAGATGAAGAAGGCATAGACTTAGTTCCAGAGGTCGAACCCCTATGGAACTTTCTTGTGGAAGTAGCAACATTTGCCTCTCCCTTCTGTCCCTTGATTTTCATCAGAGACTCAAAAGTCTGTAGCTCGTTGAGAAGGGTGGTAAGGGTATAAGCAATCTTATTCATAACAGCATTGCTTCTAAATTGCAGGAAACTCTCTGGCAGAGATTCCAAAATAAAGCTAACCTGACTGGCTTCATCGATGACAGCCCCATTCATTTCTGCCACGTTGAAATGAACCATCATATTGAGAACATGTTCTCGCACTGAGGCTCCCTCATTCATACGGGCATTATAAATGTATTTCAGAGCATCATGCTTGATCTGATAAGAGGCCTGACCAAACATCTCCTGCAAGGAGTCCATAATCTCACGAGCAGTGAGCATTGGTTCATGTTTCTTGGTCAATACTTCAGATAAGCTTGCCAAGATGTATGCTCGGGCTTTTTCATTTGCCTTGGCCCAACGCTCATATGGTTCTCGAACAGTTCGAGTTGCATTAGCAGCTGGGACTTGAGGACACTCCTCAACTAGGACAAATCTAAGGTCATCGATGATTAGCACAGTGTTGATAGTATTTTTCCAAGATGCATAATTATTGCCATTAAGTTTATCAGCAGCCAGCATATTCAAAGTAGCACTCGTCATTATCAAATTACTGAAAACATACAATTTATTTATATTAGTTATACTAGCATTTTCCATATAAAACCAATCAATTTAGCAAAATTTTAATGTATCCTAAGTGATATCTATTTTGCAATGATGCTTCAGTGAGGTAGGATAAAAATCTCCGTAGGGTGATTAATTATCCCTTCACTAAATTGAGACAATCTCAACTAAATATTACACTAGAATAACTCTTATTCCTATAATAGTTAGTCATCATTGTTTAGTCAAGAAATGATTAACTTACTTAAAAATTTCTTGTAAGTGTAACCTTTCATTTTAGATTCTAGAGTTCCGCCCCAATAAGTAATCCGTAGGGAAAAAACCGATTGGAGCAAAAACTAAAGAAATCTTATCCATTTCTGGAGTTTGAGTAAAATCTAATGCAAACACCTTCCGTAGGGGAACACAAGAAAAGGTGCCTCAAGGCCAAGCATGAGAATTTACTAAAAACTAATGAAAGAGACCGCGGGATGTGTTGACACACATCCCTCTCCCACTTACTATAAACACTATCTCCATTCACCTTGTTATTGGCTTACACAAACACCATCCGTAGGGGGACACAAGCAAAGGTGCCTCGAGGCCGAGCATAAGCCTCACGGTGTGAATGTTTAAGGAGAAACATGAAAAGAAAAATGAAGTATCATATACCTCATTTCCTCCCACTTAGTGTTTTACTTAAAAAAAACAACTTAGAAAATACGGCTAATTATTTATCTAAGTCCATTGTTAAATTGGTCCAATATAACTCTTATATTGGATAGTTTTAACAATATATGATTACTGTTCATCAAACACTTTGATAAATATAATCATGTATTGCATGCTTATAAAATGTTTGACTAATTCACCTTCCAGGTCAGTTCCCAGGTAGGGGTGTTCCGTTACCGTCAGCTTAAGTACCCCAGCCTAGACAGAACCTTCCTTAGACAAAGGTCCCTTATAGACAAATATTTTATAAATTTAATCTTTTATTGATATCATTTTAATCGTAATAAAACGAGAAAAGATTAACCCTATTTCTAATCTCATTAGAAATATTATTCATTAAGGTCTAGGTGAATTAATTTTAAACTATTTAAAACTAATTGTGACCTTATATTAGCATGCAACTCTTTATTATAGATTTTAATTCTAAATTCATAAACTTATAACACTTATAAGGAAAGAAAATAATTAAAATCTATAAACATGCAATTCTAATGTCATTTAATATATATATTCTCTAAGTAATGACATGCTCAATGCATTTTCATTTTCATCACACAATACAACAATTATATTAATGCAATGAAAATAAAAACATCCATCAATCAAACTATATAATACAACATGTTAAATTATAGGATGATGCATGGATATATTAATTATACATGCTATCATATAATATAACAATTATATTAAATATGATGCATGAGCATGCTTAGAAAATCATGCAACTAAAATACAACACTTATATTTAAGTATGATGCATGATAATTATAATCCTAAGGTGGGATTTTAAACTATATGACATACATTATGTATATAATTAGTTTAATAAAACATCACATGCAATAAAAGATTAAAAGCAAAATAGACCGAATTTGGCACTCCTAAAAAAATAATCAAATTAATATAATCAAATTATATTAATTTAATTAATTAAAACCAAAAAAAAAAAAACGAAAAACTGCACGATCTGGAAAATGAAGCCACGACCTCTTGCAACAGAAATGGACAACCAACCACTGCACCAGGCAGCAATGCACAATGTTTGGAAGACGCGCGTAAAAGATATATTTGTTTTGTTTTGTTTTTTTTTTAATAACAAAATCTGCTGCAACTCTGTACAGATTTGAATCTGTACGAACTGGAAAAAAAAATCCTCCGTAATGCCTCCGAAAATCGTTCATCAACCCAGCAACACTTGCCTCGAACGACATGGACTTACAGACTCGATTACAGAATTAAAATGGCCAAAACAACAGCCCTTACATCAATAAAATTAATGAAAAATAAAAAAAAACTGTAATCTTAAGGTGCCAAAATCGAAAACATCTATTTTGCAAACCCACGTACAACAATGCAAAGAAAAAATACCCACATTTTCTTTGAATTTTGTTTCAAAAAAAATTGAAAAAACAATTGCACGATTTGGCTCTGATACCAATTGAAGGAATGGAATTCCTAAAGCGAAAGCTTATGAACGCCTGTGCGAGTGAAATTCAATTTATGAAACCAATAAATTCAAAGAAAAATAATAAACATGCTTTTCATGGAAAAGGTGAAAATAAACTGACCTTTGTAGAACCAATTTTTCTTCCAAGTTTCGTGGCACCACAAAATCTTCCTCGTTATTCTCCAAGTAAAGAATCACAGAGAGTTGTGGGCTTCTGTAATTTTGGTGAGGGAAGAAGCTTTTGAGAGAATTTTGTTTTGTTGGGATACAGAGAGAGATCGTAAGATTGTGTTCTGTTGTTCTAAAACAAAACCTTTCTTTTTTTTTTTTTCTTTTAAAACAAATCTCAACAATGGAGGGGGAAGTTATCAAATAACTTCCCCATCCTTCCCACGTAGGAGTTATTCTATTCTATTTAAATATATTAATATATATATATATATATATATATATATATATATATATATTAATTAAATTAAATAAAATCAATATAAATTTAATTACAAATATATTATATCTCATATAATATAAACTTTTTATTATATCATATATAATATAACCAATGATTTAGATCTCTCATATAATCTATAGTTCTAATATGAATCGAATTCAATTTTAACCTATAGTTTATTTATGAATCTCATTCATATTATTATTATTATTTGAATCATATTCAAATATTAACTTCTCTCATAAAAAACTTTACATTATAATGTATCAAATACATTATATTAATTGTATCATATACAATTTATTCCCTTTAATCAATTTGAACAATTCAAATTAAACCAAAATAAATTTGATTCTCATTTATCCTTATTGAGCTAACAGGGGGACCTTATGGACCTACAGATTGAAGCTCTAATGAAATGAGATTAATTAATTAAACTCTTTAATTAAATTTAATCTCTATTCATTAACTATTAGTCATTCCACTAAAGACTAATAGTTGCACTCTTCTAACTGTAGATATATTTTTGTGTCCATTAGATATAACCAATCAACAGTGCAATGACCCTTCACAAATTGCTCGTAAGTACAACTAGACCAAAAATTACCGTTTTGCCCCTGTAGTTACATCTAACTCCTTAAGTACCATTGATTCCTCTAATGAACAATAATTATAGTCCTACTATAACTGAACTCCTCTCAGGCCAAGAGAGGGTGTGGCGCCACATTGTTCAAGCCCTGAAATCAACCCTTAAGAGAGCAAATTCTCTACTTACTCTATCTATAGAGAAGGAGTGAATTCCTTCTTGTGTAGCTGCGTTCCCAGCTCCCCAATCAGACGAATCCCCAAAATGGTAGGCATATTGAGTCGGCTACATAGGCCACTCTCACCCATACAAATCAAAGGATCGCCTACATAGGCAGGAGTTCACAACTCACTCAAGATTCAGATCAAGTCACCTATAGTCATCCTGGTGAAATGTAGTCTCAACTAGTAACGGTGTTAATAAGAGAGACTATTCATTTCATGGTCCGGTCTTATACAAACTCTTTGTATAGAATACCCCTGCTCTAATGTCTCGACATAAATGATTAGGATCAAATCATTTGTAGCACTTTAGAACAATTGCAACAACTACAAAGCAGACCGTATTCGTAGTGTCACCAGGATAAGGTATCCAGCCTTATCCATTTACTACAGACCATTTAGGTTATCACTTAAACATGATCCACTTGTATGTCTCCACATACATGTTTAGGTTACAGAAGATAACCTTGGATGTTAGTTTATTGGTTTTGTGAGTTAATGCAACTAAATATCAATTAAAATAAAACACTTTATTTTATTAGATAAATAAAAAGTTTGTATTATATATACAATTACAAACTACAAGACCACGAGATTTAGGGCATCAACCCCAACATTCTATTCATTTGCAATGGTTGGAAATTTTTTACTCCAGAAGGTCTAGAGAGAATTCTCTCAAGAGATAGAAGCCTCCTCAACTCCTGAAGTCGACCACCCTCGAAGATTGAAGCTTTTTTTTTAAGATACAAGCTTTCTTCCAAGACTCCAATTTCAAGAACACCTCCGAAGATTGAAGCTCCTTTGAAGATCCAAGCTTTCTTCCAAGTCTTCAACTTCAAGAACAACCTCAAAGATTAAAGCTTCCTCGAAGATTGAAGCTTCTCCGAAGATACAAGCTTTCTTTCTAGTCTTCAAATTCAAGAACACCCTCGAAGATTGAAGCTTCCTTGAAGATTGAAGCTTCTCCGAAGATACAAGCTTTCTTCCAAGACTCCAACTTCAAGAACATCACGTGCTTCGCTTACTCAAATTAAGCGTAAGCATCCAACCAAGAGAGAATCAGATGATCATCCAACCAAGAGAGAATCAGAGGATCAAATTTTAGAGATCGAACCACATCGCATCGAATCAACAAAAATACAACATGCATCAACACAAGTTCAACTCCACGAATCAAATTTCTTCGGAAATATCGTGTGAACAAATATTTAGCTTTGAAGATTTCCCAATCCTCGTAATCTCCTCACAAACTCGAACTGGGACCACCACTAGTGTTGATATGATATTCTCCGAACTTAGAATCGGATTGTGGGACTCGATTAAGTGAATGAATTAAGAGAGATGGAAATTTGAGGTGGAAAAATTAGCGTTGAGATTAGTGAGAGAAAATATGTAATTCTAAATTACAAAAATTGCAAAATGTTTTTAACAATTTAAAAAAAAAAACTATTTATAGGAAAATTACATGCAAAAATGCATGTAATTTGTTCATAAAATCTCAACATCTAGCATTCCACTAACCTTTAGTAGAACTTAGTGGGCTAGGTGTTTACATCTCATGTTGCCACCTATCCCACTTAGTGTTAGTGGGATTATCCAACAAAATGTTGGACTTTCCCACTAACTTAGTCAATAGGCAATATGGTCATTTCATCTTTAAATCAAAGTCAAACTTTGACTTTTTCAAATAAAAAAGTTAACATTTTGACTTTTTATCATGTTGTTCGTCTCGACTAATTTTGACCTTCCAAGCATGAATCCACATTCATTTTTGTAAAATTCAAATCACATTTGAGTATAAAATCAATCAAAGTTTGACTTTTCAAAATCAAAAGTTAACATTTTGACTTTCTACAACTTTGACCATTTCCATCAATTTCGAGCTTCCGAATATTAATCCATATTCATATTTTTCATATTTAAATCAAATTTAAACATAAAGCTCTATCTCAAACTTATAACTGACAACTATATTAAATATATTTGTCAGTTTCTATTTCTTTATCTAATTTGAACAATTTGAATTATTCCAACATATTGTTTTTCCATATGAGCTAGCAGGGTAACCTAATGGACCTATAGATCATGAGTTCCAACGATACGAAATTAATTGTCTAAACCCTTTTAGACCGAGTTAATCAACATTCGTTAACTAACGAGTCATTCCACTAAAGTCTCGTAGTTGCATTCTCCTTACTATAGATATATTTTTATCCACATGCTATAACAATGATCAGTAAGTTAATCTTTCATAGATTGTTCGTAACCTCGATTGGATCAAAATATCGTTTTATTCCTAAGACTACATCTTGTTCCTTAAATCCCACTGATCCACTATTGAACAATTGGTTTAAGGTCCAACCTATAAACTAAATCCCTCTCAGACAAATGAAAGGGTGGGGCCCCTTGATCAAGACTTGGATTTAGTCCTTAAGCAAATAACCTATCTACTAACCCTAAAGCGAGTAGGAGTGAATTTCGTCTTATACCTTATGTCCCTAGTCATCCACTCGGTCTTACCCCTGAAATGGAAGGCTTGTCCAGCCAGCGTCGTTAAGCTGCCCTTACCTATGCAGATATGAAGATAATTTTGTATGAACAGAAGCTCATAATTAGCTCAAGATTAATATTACGTAACATAGCTCACCAATATTCAAAATAGTTAGTTTTATATAGTCAGTAGTGTTATAATGTAAAAGTGACTAATTCATAGTTTCAGTCTTTTGTAAACTCTTTACATAGGACGCCTCTACTTTCATGTCTCTAAATGAACGATTCAGGTGAATTTAATTTCACATTCAGCATCACATCGTTTGTACTATAGACCATTTGAGCTATCATTAGAAAAAACATGACCTTTAATATCGGTTGGAAAAAATGAAAACGTATCTTTAATGTTGCTTTTTAAAATGCGGATGTTTAATGTCGGTTTTAAACCGACATCAAAGAGGTAGCTTTAATGTCGATTTTAATCCGACATTAAAGCTATGGATATTTTTTTTTTGTAAAATTAAGTGGACATTAAACCTCATTTACTTGTCACATCTCACGATTTCTTCTCAACTCTCACTTTACTCTCTCACACCTTTTTTCCCTCTCTTCCCAATCTCACTTTAAGGTTAAGGGTCGAACCATCTTTGTCGAGCCGTCCACCGTTACGCCTTCGTTTAATTTTTCATCTTATCTGCTATTTCATCTCATCACCGCCCGCCACCTCACCCAAATCTCTTTGTTCCTCGCCATTAAGATCTCGATTTTGATTCTCCAAAACAGGTATTTTTTTCTATCTCAGTTAATTAATTCAAACCTCATTTCTCTGTTTTGAATAGAAAGAAACAAATAATATGCTTAACTTTAGTTGATTCTTTTGTGAAACTAAACCGTCAAAGTATGAAAATTATGGTGGCTATTATGAAGAAACTTGTATTTTTTTATTTAATTCATTAGAGTTCCAGGGGATAAGTTCATGTGAAAATTCACATTTTCAATCATCCGTCGAAGCACTCTGTTTCTTTTACAACGTGTGGTTTCAGCATTCTTGCTGTGTTTAAATCCAGAACTAAAGCCCCACTAAAAAAGGTGATCAATTTATTTTTTTTTATTGTTATTATTATTATTTTTAATCAATAAAATGGAATTAGAATTGATGGATTTTGATATTGTTTTAGGTTGAGAAGCCAAAGCAGAGGGTTGAAGATGAAATTTTTGGGACTTTTGGTGGCATTGGTTTTACTAAGCAAAATGAACTCTTCGTCGGTCGTGTTGCCATGATCGGCTTTGCTGTAAGATTTATGGATCTATATGTTTATTATTAAATATAATTTTATTTTATTTATTTTTGGTAAAATTGGTAGCTATATTTCAAAATCTTTACTTCTAAAATCATATAATATTTTTATGACATTTTTACCATTTAAGAAACAGAAACTCGCCATTGAGAATCAGAGGCTTGCTGCTACACATGGAATCTTGGGGCAAGAGCTTGCTCACTTGGGCCATAGTAGTAGTGTTACTTCATTGAGTATTGTTAAGAAGTTGTAGCAGTCAAGTTGTTTTTTTTACTGCTACATTTTTACTTTCCATGTTTTACATGGTTTTTTGTGTGTGTGAATCTTAAACTATTTCTTGGATAATATTTCTAAAGGTTAAACATGGAGAAAGAAGAGCTTAAAGTGAAACTCAATTTGTTGCAGACAAGGTGTTTAAAAGAATGTCTCAATGGTATATCAAATATGTAAAACTAAGCGATTGGGGTGAATTTAATTTCACATTTTTTTTATTAACACTAATATTAAAATTCATTCTTCTAAAAAAGAATTAGCATGTTTGTTTTGATTTTTCAGAAGCAACTTAATGTCTTCATCCATATAGACAAATACGAGTTTAATTTTTTGCGAGGACTAGCAATTGTATATTTGTATATATTTTTTTGCTTCAGCAGAGGCAACGTGACATTAAGTTTAGGGAATCTGCGAATGGACAGAGATAGAGGTGATGGCATTTTTTAAAGTTAGTGTATTGTACAACATTACCAAAAGCTTCAATTATGAGTAAATTTGTATGACTATGTTAGGGAATTTATGAAATGTTGCTTTGTTTGATTATCTTATGGATATTTAGTATATCAAATATCGAAGAGTGACATGCTTGATGCTTTGTAAATGTATCTTCTAGAGCATACTGTTTGGATTTACAAAAAGTTAAAAAAGAACAAAACTCACTACTTCAGTTGAAAGTTGTATTCTATCTGTTATGCTCTTTTCTTTATTATTTCATAGAATCAAGTGAACTATGTCGTTCACCATTTTCATGTCTATATATGTGGACTTTAAGAGTTAGGTATATATATATATATGGAGTGATTTTTGTATTTTGTTGAACAACAAATATTAGAGGCATTGCTTAAAGCAGGCTATTCTTTGGTTAAGCAGCAATTGATCATTGAGACTAAACTTTTAAAAAAATACATGAAGAACATGGACGACTAGCTAGGAAACTGAGATAATGAGACTTTTAAATTTATTTATGACAATTGTTAATATCAGATTTTTCATTGTTTTCCAAAACGCCATTTCTTGTATTTTTATTATTCACAGTCCCCCTTACTATTCTGTCATTTTTCTTTCCTTTTTCTTTTTTAGCATGTAGAATTTATTAATATGTTAGGAGTAAAAACAATAATATGTTAGTAGTGAGAATCATCTAGAAATATATTAATGCTACTTTTAGTTCAGCAAGTTACTAAACATTTTACATGGAAATGGATTGATATCATTGATTTGCATTCTTTTAGTTTGAATCCTTACCATTTGTTTATAAGTACAAAAACTATTATGAACTTATGATTTATGGTGATCTATATTGCTTTTAGAGGTTTCTTACAACTATCATTAGAAATTGTATACTAGTGTAGGATTCGATGCTAATTTCTATTTAAAATTAATTAGTTTTGTGAACACTATGTTTAGAGCCACAATTTTTCAAGTTTTACTTACTATGTTTCTTTTTTTTTTTTTTTTTTTTTTGTCACTGATTGAGTGTGTTACTCATGTTATTAATCTTTAAAGCTTTATGTTTTTCATCAGTTAGATGGTGAAGTTACTCATGTTATTAATCTTTAAAGCTTTATGTTTTTCATCAGTTAGATGGTGAAGTTTTTTATTTCACATTTGTCTCTTTTTTTAGTTTTATTTACTTCGTAGGGTTTGAAATTTTGGGGGGTTTTTGCTGAAGGGGTTGTTTTAGCTAACTGGATTTTGTATTTAACTCTCACTACAACAAATCTGGCTTTTAATGTCGGGTGGAAAAAATGAAAAATGGGCTTTAATGTCGGTTTTCAAAAGGCGGACGTTTAATGTCGGTTTTAAACCGACATTAAAGAATGAGCTTTAATATCGGTTTAAAACCGACATTAAAGCCCCTTTATAATTTTTTTTATTTTTTTAATTTGGTAAAAAATCAAGTTTCCCCTCTCTTACTTTACCTTTTCTTTTTCCTTAAAAGTTTCTATATAAATTCTCCTCCTCTCTTCTTCCTCTTATAACTTTGAAATCTTCTAACCCTAAATTCTGCAGCCACAAATCAAATTTTCTTGCTTTCATTTCCTACCATCGTAGATTCTTTTTTCCTTCGACGATTTGAAGATTTACTATGGCCGGTAAATGAGAAGGTCCGGCGACCGCCGTGCCGTTCCGCCTTCAAACGCCGCAGGTCGTCGGCGTCTCTCTCTCTCTCTCGGCCTTCTGTAGGAAACTTCACCAGCAACTGTCGTCGAATTCCAGTTTGCGTCCAGCACCGATTCCAATCAATAGGGTGCGGTTGTTGGGTCTAGCTGTCGACGGATCTCGCCCGGCTGTGCCGCATTTCGTCAGGATTTGATCAATGAAAGCCATTACTCGAGCAAATCAGTGCAAGGTCGAGAGTGTAACAGAGACCAATTCCCCGAAGCGGAAATTGAGATCCAGTAGTGTGCAGAGGTAACAAAGCCCTGTCTCTACGCCGGTGAATTGGAAATCTCCTCGTCGGTGCCTTAATTCGAGTCCAAAAAGCCCTCCAGAGGTAAGTTTGTTAAGATCATTTCAGAACAGTTTGCAGTTTCTCACTGTCTTTAGCTTACGGCTATCCTTTGAGCGGATATGATGACGACTAAAATTAAACGGAAGAATTTGAAGTTTCTTAGTTTAGTTAGGTATTACAAATTAAATTAAGAGTTTCTGCAAATGCATCCTTTCTTAGCCTCGTATATGATCAAATGATGAGTGCGTTTGAGATATCATTTCTTCTAATTATATGCAGAGCAATGGGAAAGCGGTTAATGGTGGCTTTTCTAACTCACTTACTTCACTGATAAGATGCTTGTTGAAGGACCTTATTGTCAAACCAGATTGGAATCCTAAAGGTGAGAATTAGTTTGTATGTTTCTAATTATATGTTTCTACTGCATTTCTAACAGGTTTTCGTTTACTGTTCATAGACCCATAGTTTGCACTCGTATAGGACCGTTATTGGTAGGTATATCCTGCTAGGATGGTTGCAAGGCGGTCTGACAGACTTCAAAATGTCTTTTTTGTTGCTAGTGGAATTTAGATTTCACCTTGTGCTATGTGAAAAGATGAGGAAGATGCATTCTTGAGTTATTAGTTTATGCTCATAAGATGTTTGATGAAATGTCTCGTAAAAGTCTCTTTTTCTTATGCCTTGAGTGAGCGTTTTGTTTGGTTTTTTAGTATTATTTTTGTGAATGTAGGTTGTTCGAAAGATGCATCGGGCTTTTGTTTGGTTTTGTTTGGTTTTTTAGTATTATTCTTATGCATTAGGCTCTAGCAATCAAGTTCTGCCATATATAATTGGCATTGTGTTTTACTATTATACATTTCATTTGGCAATTCATCCTAGTATCACTTTGTTTTCAATCATCAATGGTGGGGAAAGTGTTTCTTGTTTATGAAAAATGGAACCAAGTACATTTGAGGAGACTTCTAGAATTACCGTAGCTCTTCGGAATTTCCTCATTTGTTTTTTGTTCCTTCAATAAAGTGGTATCTCTTATAATATGTATATATACATAAATTTATGTGAACGTCATTGTGTGACCTCTAGGCTTGAAATTTTCTTTTTGAGAGGTAATTTTCATGTGAGTAGACTCATATCTCTATAAAACGTTATGAAGCCTAAGAATTGTCAGTGCTAGGATGTGTACTATTCATGAGATCTTGAATTTTTTAAGCTGTGGACAAATTATATTCACAAGTCTTGTTGTAATATGGTGCTGTTCATAGATGGGTATAAGCTCAAGAATTTTTTTTGATTATGTTATGCTAATTAAGTCACCAAAATGGATTTTGTAAGTTGAAGCTTTATGGTGATTGTATTCTGTTTCGATTTGTAAGTTTAAGCTCAGGACATTTATTCATTCTTTGTTATATTAATCATCTTGGCAATTTTCTACCCATTAGTTTTGACGTGGGAGTGAGTTTGAGTGTTATTTGACATTTGTTGGATGTAAGAGCTGACATATTTAGTAATTTTGTAAACTGTTTGGTTTATAACGCCCCGTCTGGTTCAAGGTTCCTTATAGTGATACGTACCTTCTTTGCATCTGTATTTTTAATCTGTATACATGGGTTAATTCTATAATATCGAGGAAACTCTTCCATGATTATGATGCCTTGCCTTTGGGTAGTTGAAGAAAATTTCCCTGGTAAGTTAGGCAACAGAGATACTTCAATCCATGTTAGCTATTTTCCCCGCACTTTGATGTTGGTTTTACATATACAACGAATGCAAGAATCTATTTCAATATTACACAAAAAGGTGAATAACTTAGTTTTAGAGTAATTAATGTTTTGGCTTCATTAATTATTCATAGAGGACTATAATTTTTTATTTTCCATGGTGTAAAATTTGGTTCATAAAATGATTGTTTCACAATTTATTTTTCCCCTTCCTTTTAATTTTATTTTGCGAGGCTTTACCTTCTTAGTTCCTTGTACTTTAAGAGTATCTGGCTTCTGTCTGTGCTTCAAATGAGTAGCCTATCTATGCGCAGAAGAGATATTGAGTATTCATTTATGGCACTTAGCAGCAGTCCTTCATGTGGTTTAGGACGTATGGCAGTTACCAATGAGTGATTTCCTCGACTTTAGTGTCAATTAATCACAACTTGAGGTGGTGGAGAGTTTTCAGAAGTAGTTAGGATATTTTTATGATATATGGAGATGGGAGATGAGAATTGCTCATAAAGTTTATCATATCCGAAAGAGATATGCTTGGTGCAAATGAACTATGTATTTCTAGAAGTGGACACTGGACAGTGCTTGAGGGGAAGTGCTAATTACTAGACATACACTAAAATTAACTTTCATAAATCATAATAGCACTACACATTTATGGATGACAGACAAGTGACAGGCAGATGTTAAAATGTTGATTGCTTAAGTTTTTGTCTTAGTTGCCTTCTTTTCAAGTGGCCAAATAATAGAGTTGGGATTGGCATGAGTCATGATGCATACGGAAATATATTTTTTTAAAAAAATGTTTGACATGACCATCGATTACTGATGTTGGAGTAAATATCCTACACCGATTCCGTAACTTTTCTGTTGCTCTAGGAGCAGTTCACAAAGATTGGTTCATCTTCTTTTCTAGTTTTTAACTTTTAAGATAAAGGATCACATAGTCCATCAGGTTAAAGGACAATCAATCAACGTGTTTGAGCTGTTTATAGTTTTGAGTGCAATAAAATATTCATACTTTTTAAGTTGGTCCTCTTTGGTATTATACTACTATCGTTTCCATGCTTTGCTTATGATTTAGTTTGTGTTTGATTAAATAACATTTAAGATGGAATTGGACTTGCAGGTTGATTGTGCGTGTACACCTAAAGAAGTGCAGCAGCATTTCCAATCTTGTGGTACTGTCAACAGGGTTACTATTCTCACGGATAAATTTGGTCATCCCAAGGGCTTTGCTTATGTGGAGTTTGTTGAAGCCGAAGCTGTTCAGGAGGCACTTCTTTTAAACGAGACAGAGTTGCATGGAAGACAATTGAAGGTAGCTCCTTGGGGAAAGATGATTTACGTTTCTATTCTATCAAGTATTGGACATTGGCATACTAATTCTACATTTTATTATTGGCGCCGTTATCTGTGCATGTTGTTTGAGTTCTTATAACTAATGTTAAATGGTTTTAATATCATTCTGTTCATCTCAGGTTCAACAAAAGTGAACAAAGTTAATGAATTGGTATATTGATATATCTAAGTACATGGAATGAATGTTGGAGAAGGGTGTAAATTATTCATATCTTACCTCATTCTCTTTTATAAATGACTCACCTTTTGTTCTCCTAAGGGATTTATGGACTAATTAATCAAAGAAAACTAAAGTGATGAAGGAGAAAGGGTTGTGCTGAAGCTAAGTATCACAAGATGGGAAGGTAAATAAAGTGTCTATTGCACCTTTATGTTCTTGATCTTGAACCTGTTGTATTGGGTCAGAATCTTCTTTCAATATCATATTGTCCAACTTCAGCATTGGTTCTTCATTGCACAGTTCAAATGAGTCAAACATTTTAGATTTTATTTTTCAATTTTGTCATCAATTCATTACAGCCTGAAAATTTACCATTAGTCCAATATAATGTTAATCAATTTGGTTCTTTGAAAGCAAATAAAAGTCCATACTTTGCTTTACCACTTGAAGGTTCCGAATTAAGACTTAGGCTGTGTAAAGTAGTTTTGAGATATTTTACAGTATGAAAATCTATGTCTTTTTTTAATGTTTTTGCGATTGTAGAACAAAGTGAAAGCAAGAGTATAATAGTTCTAGTAGTTGTGCCAATCATATCAGTACTAATCTTCTTGGCTTCGAGCAGCTTTTTTATCATTAGAAATGTAAGAAGAAGAGCTAAAGGTATGTAAAGCTTTCCTCCTAATTCTCTTGAATCATAAGGTTTTTGTTTCCATTTTTATTCATCTTAAAGTATCAGCAGATAATGAAGTTACTATAACTGAGCATATAATAAATGAGAGTCTACTTGATGTGCCGATTATGATAATTGAGCAATAAGTTGAAAAGTAAAGCAATCATTTTTATTCACTTTCTTGATCCTGATAAGTCCAAGAGTAAGGATGATTTTATTCATAATTACAAGAATCTTAGAATGGATTGTTGGTTGTTGATTGTGTATTTTGTGTTGATATTTTTGTTATGAAATGCAATGGTAGGAAAGGGGAAGGCCTTTAATAACACTAGAGTGAAGCATAGAGTGAAGCGGTCGATTAAGGTGCCCACGATTAGTAACAAGCTAGCAGATATGATGATTATTCATGGAGGAAATATGGCCAAAAGCCAATCAAAGGTTCTCCACACCCAAGGTATAAAAATATGATTGCTTTACTTTTCAACTTATTGTGTTGATGTTGCTTATTTCTTTATAGATTGATATTGGTTTTCATAATAATGTTATGTAAAAAAATGTTGATTATTCATATGGCGAGCAATATTATGAGCTAATCAATTACAAGAGTTCACAGGTTGCCACATAAAATGTTTTTTTTTTATTTGGGAAAAGGATTGTATATGATTGCATATATGGAATATTTCTAATAATAGATTGAAGAGATTTAGGAAAGCCTGATTGTAACGACCCAACTTTTTCGGACTAAGCTGAGGTCACTACTAAATACCAAAACTCGACCACACAACATAAAAATTTAAAACGAACCAGTTACGATTCATTAAAAACGTTAGAAACGTTACAAAAAAACAGTTTCGGGCCCTATTTTAAATCAGTCACAAAAGTTTCAACAAAAAAAAAACAAAAACTCAAGTCCTCAGTTCAAAATCACAAACCAAATATTCTGACAAAATACATAGCGGAAGCAATAAGAAAACCAGACGCGTCCATATGGCCTTCACGCGTCCTTCCTGCCTCTCGTCGGTCTGCCCCTCGCTGTGCCCTTACCTGAAAAGTTTAAGAAGAGAAAAGGGTGAGTATAAACATACCCAGTAAGGGACCCACTACTGGGCCCGTTAGGGAACAACAGTTAACTTCCTATTCAGGGGTACCCTACTTAACAGTCTAATGGTTCCGTAGAACGCACATATCAGTCTAGTGCTCCCGGAGGATGCACGTATCAGTCTAGTGCTCCCGAAGGATGCACATATCAGTCTAGTGCTCCCGAAGGATGCACACATCAGTCTAGTGCTCCCGAAGGATGCACATATCAGTCTAGTGCTTCCGAAGGATGCACATATCAGTAAGGCACACTACCCCATAGATGAAGCTAATCGTTACCCCTCAGTCCATACTAAACCGTCTACAACAGTCATACCCCCTCAACACTCATATTACAATCTCACCATAGGCTTTGCCAGTCAGCTAGAACAGATTTAAACAACTACATCCTCAGTTGCCATACGCGTAACCGTAACTTCAGGGTCCATCGACATGCAATTCCAATCTACCACGTGACCCGTTAACATAACCACACTATACCGGACATCTAGCATCGGGGTCTACTAGCAAGAAACTCCTTATACCCGATAGCGCACAAGTTACCACTAGCGATCGGATTTCTCTTACGTCAGACAAGAATATAATAACAATGCTTAAAAGTCAACACACATATATTTATTCGGTACAATTACCAACGTGTAATCCCTTGTGGACTACTACGTTTCCAGCCTCGCTCCGAGGTCCAATAGTAGGAGAACCCTTACCTGAAACTTGGTTATGCCCCTCGATCGAGTCCACGCTCAACGGATCCACCTAAACGAAAACACGAAGGTTTTAATCGATAATACTAGTAGAACTCATTTTAAATGGTCCTAAGCAACATCCGTTGACTTACCCAAGGAGACGAAAGCTATCTTCAACCAAGCCTGCCGCGGAACCCGAAAACTTGAACGCCAACTCCTTAATACCTTCAAGGGATAAAAGGTAGGACCAAATCCTATTTCAAATATTCAAACTCGAATCGGATGCAGCAACATTAGGAAGTTCATCATAATAATCCTCACCGAAGACTCACCGTGACCCGAAGTGGAGGGAGGAAAATATGGCTTAGGTGGCTCGGCTCGGCTTGGCTCACCTTCGGCTCGGCTCGGCTCGGCCTTGGCTCACGGCTCGGCTCGGCTCGGCTCAACTCGGCTTACGGCTCGGCTTGCAGCCGGCTCAAGTCAGCTTACGGCTCGGCTCGGCTTGTGGTTCGCGGCTCGGCTGGATCTGCTGGTGGCTCGCGGCTCGGCTAGGTTTGCTTGTGGCTCGTGGCTCGGCTGGAAATGGGTCTCGGGTCGGGTCAGCTTGGAACCGAGGCGACCTCAACGACAACTTCGGCGTTCGACGACGGGGTGAGTCGCGGCTGGGTGGAATCCGACGACTGGCTCTGTTCTCAAGCGGCGGAGGACGTCGGCTTGACGACGGACACGGTCGGACGATTTGAAGCCGAGAGGAGATCCGAAATGGCAGGGAGGCCGCGGCGGACGAAAAATGAAGAAGTCGGAGACGTTACCGACGCCGAAGACGGAAAATGGGAACGGAACGCGACGGAGAAGATGGGGACGGAGGCGACGGCGTGAGCGGAAGAGAGATGGTGGGCGACGGCGCTGAAAAGAAGAAAAAGGAAATGGGCTGCGGCGGCGGCGTGGGGAAGAAGAAAGCGAAAATGAAGGGGGGGTGTGTGTGTCGCGCGCGCCCTTTTAGGGTTTTTAAAAAAAAATTATTATTATATATATATATATATTTATATACTTTTAATAATTATAAAATAATAATAATAATATAAAGTAATAATAATAATATAGAATAATATTACTATTAAATAATAAAAATAAATTAACATTAGATAATAATAATGTTATTGTTTTAAAATAATAATATTACTATAATATTAAATAATAATAATAATATTAATGTTAATATTATAATAAATAAAATAAATAATAATAATAATAATATAATTAATATTATATTATTATTATATCAATTTACACCAACATTTTAGATTTCCGAAAAAAAATTTACATAAAACGAAAACATTTTACCTCGAATTTTCGGGGCGTTACACTGATGTATGAGGTAGACTAAAGAGAGTTATGTGGATTTGGGTGTGGATATAAAATCTTAAAAACTTTTCATCCTTCTCTGCAATTTTAGTACTTCAAATAGCTTTGTTATTCTAAATAAATGGTTTATTTGGATATTGTTTGTAGATAATTGAAGTCATATCAGGTTGAAAGCTAAGCGATTGTGTAGAGATTGCCAAGCGACCGTTGAAAATTGAAGACTGAGAAGGCATTTAGGATTTTTAATTATTTAATTCTTGTATTAGAATCTTTTTTCATGTACTATTGTAGAATGTTAAACATAATATTACGATTTTATTTTGTGTATTCAAATGTAAAAGACAAATATTATAGTTTCTAACATAATATGAATTTCATTGATTTGTTGGCGTGTGAAAAACATATTTATCTACATTGATCCAATGTCGGTATATAGGACAATAATGTAACAATTAAATAAAAATAAATTTGTAAAAATGAATCCAAAAACTAGGCTTTAATGTCGGTTTTAAACCGACATCAAAGTTCAACCGACATTAAAGGGCTTCAATAACACTATCAAAGATGTCGGTTGAAAACTGACAAACCGACATTAAAAAGGCCTTTAATGTCGTTTTTAAACCGACATTAAAGCCCAACCGACATTAAAGGGCTTCAATAACACCATCAAAGATGTCGGTTCAAAACTGACATTAAAGGCCTTTAATGTCGTTTTTAACCCGACATTAAAGAGGCCTTTAATGTCGTTTTTAAACCGACATTAAAGCCTAACCGACATTAAAGGCCTTTAATAACGCTCACAAAGATGTCGGTTGCTAAGTGACATTAAAGGCCTTTAATGTCGGTTTTAAACCGACATTAAATGCCAAAATTCTTCTAGTGTCTTTGTTGGATTTAGAGTAGTTGAATTGTGAAATACAGTAGAATTTTTCCCCTCTTTATATTTGTAGTATGAGCGAACAAATTGAACGGATGAATGTGGGCTAGGGTGAGTTGGGTTTTGGGAGATTAGTGAAATAGTTTAAATTAGTTTGAGCAAGCTATTAGAAGTTTTATTTGGTGAGCCTTTGTATACTTTAATTCTTGGTTGAGTTTTACTATAATGTCATGCTTTGTCTACATGTCTTTATCTTGTATCCGTACTTGGTTCATGTTCTTTTTTCATTATCAAAATCATTGTCCATTTGTGGTGCCTGTAGGATTTGGCATTTGATTTCTCTTTTTTCACTTTTTGGGAGACAAACATCCACAACTTATCCTCTATCAATACTTGGTTCTTGTTTATTTTTTCAATTGTAAAAATTATTGTATGTTCTGTCTATAGGATTTGGCATTTGATTTATCTCTTTTTGCATTTGTGGGAGACAACATCTACAACATTGGAGAGCTTCTAGGACATCCTATTGTAAGAAGTTTATCCTAGTTTCTTTTTACTCGTTAACTTTCTTGCCAATCCAAATGCATTTCTATATGTGCCGGATAAAATTATAACTCAAGAGCAAGGGATAAAGAAAGAGAATGGCTACTCTTGCAAAGGCTTTTACAAAATTGGTTAGTAGATATCAATATAAGACAAATCTGTTAAGCCCTCATAATAAATATTTGATTGTTGTGCCATGATGCCTTTAAGGTTGTTGAAGCATGTAAGAAAGGAGACTTTGTTGGAACCTTTGGAACTTAGTTTCTTCCAGAACCATTTGTCTCAGATGTTAACATTAAACAGACATTAAAGTCCAACCGTTATTAAAGGCCTTTAATAACACTAGCAAAGATGTCAGTTGCCAACTGACGTTAAAGGCCTTTAACGTCAAAGGCAAGATTTCTTCTAGTGTATATACTCAAACTTGATCAACATTTATGTCTTTACATAAAGTTCAAGTCTACACTAGATAGACTTGGGACCTTAGTTTATTGGATTCACGGTTTATAGTATTCTATTTTCATCAATAAGTCCTCAATAACCATATAACGACCCAACTTTTCAAACTAAGCTGAGATCACTACTTACTGCTAAGACTCGACAGTAAAACACACAAACTCATAAAAAGACCTATTTACAATTCATTAAAAAAAAACTTCAATACATAAGAAAATACATTTCAGGCCCTATTTTAAATCACTTTCCAAAAGTTCCAAACCATAATCCATGAAGTCATCAAAGCGAAACAGAAGAACAGTTGTTCTAACCATGACTCACTTTAGTAATAAAAAAGAAACAGAAATAACAAATATGTTCAGCGGAAGCATAAAAAACTTGACATGTCTATATAGCCTTCACACATCCTTCTTGCCTCTCGTCGGTCTGCCCCTCGCGTTACCCTTACCTGAAAAAGTTAAAGAGTAACGGGTGAGTATAAAAATATACCCAGTAAGCTAAGGGACCCACTATTGGGCTCGCTGGGGTAATAACAATTAGTTTCCTATTAAGGGGTACTCTACATAAAACAGTCTAGTGGTTTCGTAGAACGCACACATCAATCAGTCTAGTGATCCCATCGGATACACATATCAGTCTAGTGATCCCAAAGGATACACGTATCAATCTAGTGATCCTGAAAGATACACGTATCAATATAATGATCCTGAAGGATGCACATATCAGTCAAGGAATCCCGAAGGACACCATGCCTACAAGGTACACTACCCCATAGATAAAGCTAATTGTTACCCCTCAGTCCATACTAAACCGTCTACAACAATCACATCACAATATCGTTCAACTAGCAGTTTAGTTTATAAGCTTAGTTAGTCAGAAAGTTTAGGTTTAGTCAACAGTCTCATCTGTCACTATATATATATCCAATTCTCACAATACTGTTACATTAACTAAATCCAATCAACAAATCAAATCATCACTTTGTAAATTCACTTAACAATCACTTTGTCTCAGTCCAAACCCTAGCACAACTACAAGTAATCTATATTGTGCATAACGTCCATATTCAATCTACAACACAGTCCATCAGCAAATACATAACCTACACATGAGGTCCCGAACCCTTAGTCCATCAACAACATAACTCAATAATATACAACCCAACAACATAATTTAGCTATACATAACATCATGATTTTCTTACTCCATCAACCTCACTATTTTAGTTAACAGCATGACCCATCAATATAACTATATTACACAGAACATCCGGGCATCCGTACTTCATTAGTAGAACAACCCATTCACATATATACAAATTACGCATAACATTTTAGGCATCCAAGCCTCATCAACAGAAAAACCCATTCACATCTATATATATATAAGCTACAACTAACAATCATGTCACCTTTAATCGGTCAAGCATGCATACTAGTGATGTTTTCTAGGCATACATGCATCAATCAATTAAGTACAGTCGCTATTGTATAATCTTCATATGAGTTACTATGTTTCCCGTCTCGATTTGGGGTCCAGTAGTAAGAAATCCCTTACCTGAGATTTAGCTACAATCCTTGTTCAAGTCAACGTCCAAACAAATTAACCTTTACACGAACATAAGAATTTAAACGATGACAACCAAAATCCACATTTAAAATGCTCCAAAGCAACATCCACAGACTTACCCAAGTAGAGGAGAGTTGACTTCAAACTAAACTTACTGTACAACCCAAGAATTCGAGCGTCACCTCTTTAACACCTTCAAGGATCAAAAGTTAACTTAACCAATAAGTCCAACGTTTTATTCCAACATTTATGCTCGAATCGACTGTAGAAAACGTTAGGAACTCATTAAATCACCCTTACCAAAGACTCACCATGACTCAGCGTGGAGGGAAATGGCTTAAGTGGCTCGGTGAATAGGGAGATTGGCTTAGCTTAAGAGGCAGCTTGAGTCAGGTCGGCTAGAGTCGAGCTCGACTCGACTTGATTCGGTTTGGCTTACCTCGCGGCTCGACTTGGTTAAGCCGGCTTGGAGGAAACTAGCGTCGGCTCGTGTGATTCGACTTCACGCGGTGGACAACAGCACAAAGGAGAAGAAAGAATCTTAGGCGACGGCAGCGACTAGGTGTGGGCGCACATGACCAGACGAGGTCGGAGTGCGGCCGACAGCGCTCGACTGAGGGCAGAGACAGCTAGCGGTCGACGGGATGAGTGAAAAGAAGAGGGAGAGAGTCAAAGGCTTGCGCGGATGACCGGGCTCCGTCGAATGGCGTGAGATGACGGCGCTAAGGTGGGGCTTCAACATGTGGCAAAGATTGGAGGCAGACGTGTGGAAGACCGACGAAGTGCTGGTTCACCTTAACGGACGGGGAGGAGCGACGTGCGCTGGCGCGCTGAAGAAGAAGAAGAAGAAATCAAGGGGGGTTATGGCGTGCGCGAGAGAGAAAGGAAAATTAGGTTTTTTTTTTTTAAAAATATATATATATATATATATATATATATTAAATAATAATAATAATAAAACAATAATAATAATATAATAATAAAATTTATATTATATTATATCATATTATTAAAACTTTATACCCTTCTTTTTTTTTTCTTTTCTCTTCTAAACCTAATTAATTTAACACCCAAAAATTTTTAAATCCTAAAAAATTAGTATAAGTTTCAAGAAATTTACCTAAAAAATTTGAGGCGTTACAAACCACTTTATTGAATACAATGTAATTTTAAACTACAAACTACGAGTTTTAAGACATAAATTCCAAAAATTGGTTATCTAAATATTATTGTTTTTCCCATAAAGGTATTTTTCAACCCATCATTCACTAAGTTTGTTTGATTTATGTTTTAAAGTTTTTCCTTCACAGGTTGTCAGACATTGAAGCCAAGCGAATGATGGATTTTAGGCGTGTCGTAGCCTAGTTAAGAAGAGAAGACAAAGTTACTATGTAGTCTTATGCGGTATGACAGTCGTGTCATCTTATCTCGTGTTTAGAGAGCCGGTTGGCAAGCCCTTTGCTCCTTAGCGTAATTGGCTTTTTCCAGGAGGAAAGCGAGAGTAATACTCAGGCTAGTGAGGCCAAGTCAGGGAAGCCAGAGGGCTAGAAAGTTGAGTCAGGGGAGGAACAGTCATAAACACGATCCACTAAGAGAGGTGGTTAGGCAATCGAGGCGAAGGACTAAGTTATGCCTTTACACCTGTAGGTACCTACAGCAACAAGCAGTGTTCAGCGGCATAGCGAGAAATGGTTGTTGTGGAGGGCTACTCTCGAGTTAGGACGTTAATGACTCGAGGAGAAGGGATTGAAGAAAGGGACTCCGAATTCCTAAAGACCCTAATGCGAAGAGTTGCACCTTGACGGCGAAGTGAGAACAAGGTGCATTGCTACACGATGAGGTGAGTAAACCAGACATAAAATTGGAAAAGCTATGTTAGACAAAGGGAAGTCGTAAGATTATGTTTTAAGTTTTGTTGTAAGGAAAAGTGTTAGTTATGTTTGAACCTTGTAAAAGTGTTAAGTTAATAAAGAAAAATTTTGTGTTCATTCTGTTGTGTTATCTTATGTCTGTCACGTAAATAGCAAAAAGACTATGTTTAGGTAAGACTTAAAGGCTTAGTGCTAAAGCTATGATTGATGAAATTAAGTCGTGTTCCACTATCATGTTACGAAAAGCTTGGCATTTAAGCCTTGTGTCGATGATATAAAAGAAAAGTTGTTTCGCTTACCTAGGCGTTTGGCGCTAACTACATACAGGGCATGGTAAGCGATTGAAGGTCTAGGCGACACGCCTCCACTTAGGTGCGAGAAGCGACTTTGGGGTGAGGCGTGACAAACCAGATCTTTCGTCTTGTATTAGTTAGTAATATAGGTAGCATTGATTGGATATAATTTAAATTTAATTTGTCTTGTCATTTAAAGAGAGTAAAAGGCATTCCACCGCACCTTTCAAATTTTCTATTAACTATTATTCTAAAAAAAAGGAAAAAGAGGGCCTTTTTAATTGTTTATAGGGAAACTTTCTTAAATATAACAAACTATTGAAATATTTACGGCCCGTTTAACAAAACCTATAAAATTAGCCATTTTTCAGATTTGTCCTTCCATCTTTTTCTCCTCCTTGCGATTTTTCTTCCTCTATACTAATCGTCTTCCTCTATACTCTACGTTTTTAGTTGCGATTTCTTTTTTTTTTTTTTTTTTTGATCTGGGTAACCAAATCTATTTCTTTCTATTGTCTTTTTTGTTTTTCTCTCTTGTTTAGATGTGTGCATGTCTTTCTTCCTCTTTCTGCTTTTTTCTTTTTTTTTTTTTATTCACCGCATGTATTATATCTTCTTTCTTGTAACCAAATCTGATGGTGTATAAGAATCTTGAAAAAATTAGTTAGGCACTTAAATTAGGGCAACCAAAACTAAAAGATTATGTATAAAGAATATTCAAAAATATCGTTTATACCAAATTTTGACAAAAAATCGTTAGCTAAACGATCATGTAGCTAAATCTAAACGATCGTGTAGCTAAATCTAAACGATCGTGTAGCCAAATATAAACGATCGTATACCAAATTTTGAAAAAAAAAAATCATTCCAAATCTAAACGATTATGTAGCCAAATCTAAACGATCGTATACCAAATTTTGAAAAAAAAATGGTTTAGATTTGGGGTAGCCAAATCTAAACGATCGTGTAACCCAATTTATTAAATGATCGTGTAACAAATTAGTCAAATCTAAACGATCGTGTACCAAATCGTGGTACCAAATATATTACGCGCATTGTTGAGGTTGGACCTCTGGGCTTTTTCCATTTTCGGAATTGTTTTATACATGTAAATACTTTGTCGCTTTTTTATATTTTTAAAAAGACCCCTTATTTATATTTCTTTTATAGCGGCCTGCATGCTTGCTTTTGACTCCGAAAACAAAAATAAGTTGACATACATCACATCATTAGATTTTTAGACAATATATTTTTTATACTCTCTCCAAATTTATGCAAAAAAAAAAAAAAAAAAAAAAAACCACCACCACCCATAACATAGTAAAAAAGGAAAATTCATTGGTTATGTCAAATTTCCCTTAAAATTTTCAACAAACTTAACTATTTTAAGCCTTTTCCATGTCAAAAACATGTATATATACACACATACACGTAACTCACAAAAACATTGAATCTTTGCATCCTTTAGAAATTGAGAGGAAACCAAAAGTCTCTAGTGCTTACATTACTTTTTTCAAGCAACCCTATGCATCGAGTTTTATTATTATTGGCATGCCTTTTACTTATTATATTCCGACCAACAGTCGGAAGCAAAGAAAATCGATCTATTAGATCTCTTATTTTTATCCCGAAGTTTCACTTAGAAATTCGCAACGAGCTGAAAATGTATATACTGGATTGTCACTGCTGGTCAAAAGATGACGATTTAGGGTTAAATATACTTCTTCCAGATGATAGACAAAGTTGGTCATTCAGAAGGAACTTTATGGGAACAACATTATTCCATTGTAGATTGGAATGGGAAAGAGGGTTTAGGGAATTTGATGCATTTTTTGTTGATGAAGATTTCTTTAATCAATTTTGTCCCAACTTTCTATGTGTTTGGTTAGCCAAACCAGATGGGCTTTATATGCTGAATGGAGCTGGTCAACTTGTTCTTCATCATCGTTGGAAAATGCTTAGAATGCCCTCGTTATAAACAGGATTTGTATCGTATTAAATTAATTGTTTGTCTCTATTTATCATTAATTCGACCTTGAAAAATTTTCAAGTGTCATTTATTTTTCATTATTTTTTAAGTTCAACGAGATGATGAACCTTTAATCTTCTGATTAAAGGTATTTGTCGTAGTTAATTGTACTTTGACAGAACTTTTCAATGTGTGACGTAACCGAATATCGCCATACATTCAACATGTCAATATTCATTTATGTTTAAACTTTGAAAAATATTATTTATTTATTTATATATTTATTTGTGTATTTGTATATTGAAGCTATACAAGAATGAACAGAATTGATTACTTGGATTAAGAAGCAACTAAAATGAATAGTTCAAACAAGAAAATAAGAATATAAACAATAATATGCATGAAAGTATGAGAACTTGTTAATTAATTGAAACTAGTTAGACCTTAGACTGTTTGGGATTTTCTTTTACAATCATTAGTGCAAAATTTTCATATTGGGTAAGGTTCCAAATGTCAAAGTGTTTAATTTTGAAAATAAGTTATTTAAAAAAAATCGACTAACAATAGTTTCTAAAACACTCTTAAATATTACTTTAAATAGTATTTTTAATCAAAATATATATTTAAAATAAAAAATGACTTTTTCTTTAAATTGATCACTTCTTCCTTATTTGTCAATCCAAGCACGTACCTGTTGTATGTTAGATATATATAGGAATTGATCCCAATATTATAGAAACATGATAGAATGAAGATATAGTACTAGATTTCATTAATTATATGTGTTCGATAAGAATTGCATGATAATTTTTTTTTAGATGTAGGATCGATATGACAACTTTAGAGGGATGTGAATACGATTTATCTAAATAAATTAAAAAGAATTGCACCATATAGCACAAATTAGAAAATAAATATAATTCATAGCACAAGGGAACAATTATTTGCCAAAATGGCAACCTTTTACCATTCATATGGTAAATTTTTTAAAAAGTCAATTTTATCCTTTAGTTTCCTTCCTCTTATGCTATCTATGATGACTCTATCACTTATATCATACTATCAGTGATGATTTCTATCAATGACGTCACGTCTAATATGTCAATATGTTTTTCATGAATTTATTGCTGATAACTTGAACTTTGAGTTTCTAAATGATATAAATGTTGATAGCATAACCTAAAATCAATAATTTATTTCAACAAAAGTTGATACTATATGAATGATATTTGTACTATCAACGATAGAAGATATCATGTGGATAGTATATTTTAAGTGATTCAAAGCAATTATTGACAACATGCTAATCCAATCTCTTTTCTTTGTCCATTTATGCAAAAAATAAACAATCACAATATCACTTTAGAGTAGCATTACATTAATATCATTGATATATAGCAACCTATTAGGGATATTACTTATAAATGCTATCAGTGATATCCTTATGTTGCTATCACTAATAGATATTATAAGTGATAGCAATAGAAGAATATTGACGAAGCTAAAAATGTATATGCTAAATGATACAATCTGGTAGGACCATTTATGATGTCAATGCAACAAAATTAAGTCCTTAGAAATTGTAGTAAGGGAGGTGTTTACACTACTAGTAAAAGGAACTCTCTTCACGTTTGTGGTTTGAATTACTTGACATTTTTTTTTTCAAAAAACGTCAACAAATGGGTGCTTTCAAAGATAAAACGTCAAGAATTTGTATGAAAAAGTGGAGGTAGGTCATAAGACTTGCTTCACCGTTCTGAGTATCAAGCATGCGCTCCAAAGCTTTATGCTTGCCTCACAAAGGATGAAGTTTGTGTCCATGCTTTGAAGGGAATGTTAGACTTCCGCAAGATCATTGCTCATTTTGTTTAGACCGTTATGAGAGGTTATTACATGTGTGAGTGAGTCTTCATGAGCACTGAAAATTTGCTCGAAATTTTCTTTAAGTGGCTTGCAAAACGTTGCGTCGATAAAGTAACAAATGTCATCCTCTTTGCTTTGTACCTTGGCCTCTGGCTGGGTATCCTCATGAGGTGGCGTAAAGGAGTTGGTCTCTCCTGCTGCGTTATAGGTGACAACCCACTAACGAATGGGTCATCAACATCTTCTCTAGACTTGACTTTAGGAGGTGGTTTGGTAGTGCTCGTGGCTGCAATTATTACGTCGTCCTCCTCGAAAAGATTGAAAAGGTTGATAATGGGCAGTGGAGGAAGAGGATTGCATGGCAGTTCTCCCTCAAGGTCAAGGAACTCTTCTTCACCACCAAAGCCTTTTGGTTAGGCAAGGGCTGGACGGTGTTAGGTCGCAGAGTCGATGGTAAAGGTATAATATGTTGGGTTTATGTCCTAAAACTCGTAGATAGTAAATATAATCCAATGATTGTTATTAATAAAGTGTTATTATTATAATTTCAATAAGTCTTATTGATTTTATTATTAGTTTTATCTTAATAACCTAAATTGAATAAACTAACATCCTAAGTTGTTTGGTGAGTCTTTAACAGTATGTAGAGACATACAAGGATCAATGTTCGAGATACAGCTTAAAGGGTCTATAGTATAAGATTAAGGCTAAGAACCTTATCCTGGTAACACTATGGATACAACTCACTTTCTATTTGATACAAATGTAATGATCCAACGCGTTCGTGTAGGTGACATGTGAGTGAGGGTATCCTATATCATGACTTTGCATAAGACCAGACCACGAAATGGTAACCATTAGATTTAGCTTCGTTAACTAGTTAGGTTTCTATTTCATTAGGATGACCTAGGTAACTTAGTCTTAATCCTGAGTGTATTATGAACTCCTCTTCACAAAAAATTGTCATTTGATTTGTACTAGTGAAAATGGCTAAATTATCGACTCAATATGCTTATCATTTTGGGGACAAGACCGAGTGGAGAGCTGGAAAGATAATCACACAAGATGGAATTCACTTCTTCTCGACTTTAAGGTAAGTAGATAAGTGTTCCCTTAAATGGTGTCTCCAACACTTGAACAAAGGGCCCTACCCTCTTTATGGCACGAGAGGAATTTATGTTCAGTGGTTGGTCCATCAATCGATTTTTCATTAGAGGAGCAATGGTATTTAAAGACTAGAAGTAACCCAGGGGTAAAACGATAATTTCATCTAGTTGCCGTTACGAACACTTTGAAGGACTAACTTACTAGTATTGGTCTATATCCATGGACACAGAAATATATCTACAGTGAGAAGGGTTTAGCTATGAGTCTTCAGTGGAGAGTACACATAGTTAACAAATATTGATTAATATGGTTAATGAGTTTAGCAAATTAATCTCATATCGTTGTAGCTTTCCATTAGGTCCCCTTCCTAGTTCGTAAAGGGTAATGAGATTCAATTGTATTGGTTGTAATTCGAAATGTTCAAATTTACTTTGGGAATTAATATAGTGTATGGTGATACATTATAATATAAAGTTTACATTTTAATTAAACTTTATTGTATAAATTTAATTTTGGATATGATTCAAAATTAATTTATGAGAATAAAATATTTTAATGAGTTCAAATATTAATTTAATGTGAATTAGATTCATATTAAAACTATAGGTTAAAATTTAATATGTACATGATACACATTAAAATTATAGGTTATGAGACAAATTTATATTTGAATATGATTCAAATTTGGATTAAATTAAATATCTTATATTTAATTTAGCAATTAATTGATTAGAGAATTAATTAATAGTTTAGTTTAGTTTTTATTTAATTTAATTAATTAAATTAAAACTATAGGTTATGTGAGAGGTATTCATTTAAATATGATTTAAATGAAATATTAATTAAATATGATTTAATTAATTAATTAATTTATTTAATTAATTATTTATTTATTTATTTTAACTTTAATTTTAATTTAATTGGTTAAATTAATAGAGAACATGGATGGTTTTTCCACATTCCTTGTTTTACTATCTCAACTTCCCTCTTGTAAGAAGAGGGACATATCGGTACGCAAAAGAATTGATAGAAGAGTTCTGGAATGCGTACTACAATTCTCTCAAGAAAAAATTATCGCTCTCTTATAGTTCCCTTTCTACAGTTTTGGTTCCTACAAACCAAATCTCAATCAAGAGAATAGGAAGGTTTCCGAGTAGTGGTACCTCAATTTAGAGTTTGGTAGATTCAGAGTCGTCAATGCAGGTATGTATTCATCGCCTCTATAATTCTCTGTGATGTATTTTTTAGCATGCTTAGCCATGAATAAATTAGTTTTTGCCAACGTACTGGTAATTTTAGGTTCTCAATTAAATTGAGTTAAGATCTCTGTAATTCTTCCGCTGTGGAAAGCCTCTCACCCCTTCATAATGATGAGGGCATATGCAGTGAATGGATCATGGAGTGGCGATAGAAGGATAGGCGACATAGGCTTAGCTCGTCGGGTGAGTTTGGATTTGGTATATTAGAGCTTAAGGAGTGGACTATGGATTGGTGGAGGTGGGGGAGGACTAGGGAGTTTAGACTTTGGTGGAAGGTTGAAAGATTTGGATTTTGGTGAAAGGTTGGGCGATTTATTGGTCTTTTTAAGGAGGGAAAGATGGCCAATGACTTTGGATTAATGGTCACTTTTGGCTTTCGTTTCTTTTCTTTGGGTTGCAAGCCAGACAAACCATAAAGAATTTTGCACTTCTTAGTGGGTGGAGTGGTGGTGTTCCTTCTTCATCATCTTCTAGGGCTCCCTTATCCTTGTTAAGGATTTTGTGATGCCTTTCTTCCTCCTTATTTTGGAGGCGCATGATTGTATGGTTGAGGGACACCGTAGAACACACACCGCTAAGGGTTAATGTTTTAGGAAAGTCTTCAAGCTCAAGGATCGCTTTCAAACATAATGCCTCCATCGTTAAAGGGAAGAGCATGACACCTTTAAGTGCATCCATGCAAGTTAGGATGTGGTTGATGAAAAAACAAGCATGCACTACAGAAAATAAGATCAAATCACTCTAATCTCATATAATCTAATTAGAAATTAACATGCATTAGCTAATTAATTAAATTAGGGTTTCTAGAGATACATAGCTTTGTAACTCCCAAATGCTAATATCAGCACACTTTCTTGAATCGAACCATCACTATTGTTGACTTGCTATTCTTCGTATTTCGAATCAGGTTATAGGACTCGAAGGTCTTCGACAAGATACTTTAAAGCTATTTCACAATTTTATCAATATTATTCTTTATCCTCATCTTCGAGAATATCAATATCATTTGATGCTTTTTCACGGTCATTGATATTTCACTATCAAAACCTTTGCAGTGAATTTATATCCCCCAAGAATTCTAAATTTTGTTTTCGTTTCAATTGTTTAGGAAAATATTAGAAAATTTCAGTAAGAATTCTATTTTTGATTATAAAGATCTTTTTTATTTTCGTTTTTGGTAAAAATTCTAAATTGTTTAGAAGATTAGTAAAAAATGTTAACAAGAACTATGTACTATTGCATTTCTAAACGATCGTGTACCAAAATCTAAACGATCGTGTACATTACATGATCGTTAGATTTGAATTTTTTCACTGTCATTTACATTGAACTACATGATCACTTACCATAACCAACACGATTGCTTACCATAATCAACACAATTATTTATCATGATCAACATGATTGTTTACCATGGTCAATACAATCGTTTAAAATATATTATTTCAATGCACAATAGTCTATCCTTGCATTGTATTATGATTATCATTTTCTTTTTTTTTTCGTCTTTTATTCAGTGATAGATGTACATCTATCTCTATCTATCTGTGATAGACAAAAATAGAACTCTATCTCTATTTATCACATAAAGACAGAAATTTATGTACATATCTCTCTATTTATTTGTACTTCTCCTATCTAATGAATTGTGTGCAAAGATAAACAAAGATATACGTCTACTTATTTCTATCACTATTGAATACTTAATTTACTTTTTTACATAATCATATTTACATTTTACAGAATACAATGTCTTTTCCTATAGTTGTATTTTATGGAGATCAATGGAATGGATACAATGTCTATGAGAATTACTCAGTTTCTGGAATTTTTGTAGATGTCTGAACCGACTTTAATTGTTTGGTTGGTTTAATCTATGAAGAGATTGAATTGGATAAGTTGGTAGAATTATCTATTTTATAGAATTTTGGTAAAAACAATGTTCAAACTCTTGTGTCAATAAAAAAAAAAAGACAAGGATGTTGCTAGAGATGCAACTAGTAGACATCCATTAGTTGCTCATGTAAGATAGACAAATATAGACAAAGATAGAGCACTATCAAATAAACATTGACATTCTATTTTTTTTTTTTCACTTCTTCTTCATTCTTCATTTGTTTTGCTTCTACCTTTCCTTTTGATTTGATCACTTTTCTAGTTGATGTTGTTTGCTTTTTGCTCACTATCTATTTACAAAAAAAATTAGGGTTAAGTTACATAGATTAAGAGTGGTTATTAAATTAAATGAAAACAAGATATATTCAAACCTTTTTGTCTTGGAGATAGATTTGGTTGTGGAATCGAAATGTTAAGCAATGAATGGAATGCAAGAAAAGAATTTATGTCGAAGAAGAAAACGAAGAAGAATTTTGAAAGTTTGGTTGAAGAAGGTAGGTGGAAATGAACGATTGAAGAACATGTATGACGAAAATGATGTGAAGAAGACGAAGCACGGTGAAGAAGAGGGGTTCTTATTTTTATATCGTGTTGATTTGGATAGAATTTTTGTAATTATGCGTGATGGGGCTTGGCTTTTATTAGGCTTTTCAAAATGATTGTTTATTCTAACATAAACGATCGTGTATACTAATTCGACGATCATTTAAATTATATTATACAATTGTTTATGTCTAAAGCTTTCTCGCCATGGTTTAGAGTTTACTATCTAATCATTTAAATTTGAAGCATTTTCCTCATTGTTTAAAATGAACTACACGAATGTGTATTATGATCTAAACCATCGTTTAGACTGTAGTACACAATCGTTAATAAGAAGATTACTTGTGCACGTGTGATCAATTAATCGCATGTTGACAGAGGTATTTTTTTTTTATATCTCACACATTATAGGCCTATGAGCTTGTTCCTTTTTCAAAATTGTTCTATACAATATAAATATTTTACAAACCTTTTACATTTTTTTTAAAATATTCCTTTAAATGGACTAATTACATGGATAAATGCACGTAATTATTTCACCAACACCCAACATCTCACATTTCACTTAGCATTAGTGAGCTTTAGCGGGCTTGGTATCAACATCTCATGCTCAAGGGGTAAATTGGTCTTTTCAAACCAAAAGTCAACATTTTGACTTATTACCATTTTGTCCAACTTGTCTAATTTTGACCTCCAAAGCATAAATTTGCATTCATTTTTCTGAAATTCAAATCAGATTTGAATTAAAAATTGATCAAAGTTTGACTTTTAAAAGTAAAAAATTAAACCTTGACTTTTTACGACTTTGACCATTTCGAAATGGTCAAAGTCGTAAAAAGTCAAGGTTTAATTTTTTACTATGAATGTGGATTCATATTCTTGATGTTCAAATCACACTTAAACATAAATGTCTATTTCTTAACAAATAATTGATAGTTATACCATATATACTTGTCTCTTTTTGTCTCATTTACTAATTTGAACTATTCCAAATAATCCAACATACTGTTTAAGTTTTCCATATGAGCTAGCAGGGGAACCTTATCACACCCCGCCTTGTACGCGTCCTAACTCTCCATGCGAGACGTGGTATGACTTTGAGTATCTTGACACGTTAAATGCCAAAACACTCAGCTTGAGGTCGTTAAGCTTTGCTTAATCGCCTAGCATTTTACCCTTAAACTTTAAAACACCAACTTAAGGCGATAAACAACTTGACATAAAGAAGTAACCAACTCTTAAACTTTATTACTTTGGTCAGTCGTTTACAACACTTTACAACACTTAACAAAATTACGAAAGTAACACTTAAACTTAAGCTAAACACCTTAGCATCCTCTTCTCGTCGAGCAAGCCTCTCCCTTTCCTTGCTTTATCCTTAATGCCCGATAACCTGGGGAGTAAAACTTAAAAACATAAGTCAAAAGACTTAGTGAGATTTTAAAAAATCCTTTTCGCGAAATACCTTTTGCCAATATCATTTTTCACATCAAATCGCTTAAACATATCAAATCGAAATAAAAAACATTTCACAAAAACACACATTAGTCTACAGCCATTCCTTTCGCCAAGATCTTGAATCATTCTCTAGTAAAGATTCATCATCTCCTGTTAAGACTACTTAGATGGCCTTCTCATCACCAGCATCGGAGAATATCCTAATTCATTTCTTGTTGCTCAGGCTAAAGCGCAATATACATCTTTTATGCATTGTCCCGCCTCATTTCACCATGCATATCTTTTATACATGGTTGTCTTTACTCTTTATGTGCACATAACAGTTAACTCTTTGATAGGAAAAGACTAATGGTTTGAATACCATTTTACAAATCATTTAAACTCTTTTGTTTCGAGCTAATCAACTTTTGTTAACTAACGGCTCATTCCACTAAAGTCCCCTAGTTGCACTCCCCTCATTATAGATATATTTGTGTCCATCTGATATAACCACGATTAGTAAGTTAATCTTTCATAGGTTTCTCGTAATCTTGGTTGGGTCAAAAAACACTATTGAACATTTGGTTTAAGGTCCAACCTATAAAGTGAAGCTCTCTCGAGCAAATGAGAGGATGGGGCCCATTGTTCAAGACCTGGATTCAGTGCATAAGGAAACAACGTATCTGCTGACTCTAAACGATCAGGAGTGAATTTCGTCTTGCACCCTATGTCCACAGATATCCACTTGACTTACCCTTGAAATGGGAGGCTTATTTGGACAGCGCTGATGAGCTACCTTCATCTATACAAATCTAAGGATAATCCCTTGTGAATATAAGTTCATAGATAGCTCAAAATTAAGATTAAGTTATTAAGTCATCGATAAAAAAATTGTCAATTTTATGCAGTAAACAATGTTATAATGTAAAAGCGACTATTTTATGGTTCTAGTATTATGTGAACTCTTTACATAGGATGCTCCCACTTTCATGTCTCTACATGAACGATTTAAGATCACATCGTTTGTACTAACTACAAAGCGAGTCGCATCCATAGTTCCCTCAAAACAAGGTGTCCAACCTTATTTATATACGATAGATCATTTAGGTTATATACTCAAACTTGATCCATGTTTATGTCTCTACATAAAGTGCAAGTCTACACAAGATAGTTTTTGGACCTTAATCTGTTTTGATTTAAGATTATAGCATTCAATTTCAATAATAAGTCCTCAATAACCAGTTTATTGAATAGAATATGATTTTAAATTACAAACTACAAGTTTTAGGACGTAAAATTTGACAGTGGTCTCTAATGATGGTGCCAATATTCAAGGGTTCTTCTACATGATGCAATATATCAACATTGTATAATCCAGCAAGATGGTGCTATCATGATGCATTGACATTAACTTATTTTTTATGAAGAATAACCGCACATTAGCTTCATAGTTAACTAGTTTGGGTAGAGTTGATACCTCCTGGTGGATGTAATGTCCCATTCTACTCCAGGCCACACGATTTTCTTCAACGCCTCCTTGCCCTACACCTTGAGGGTGCTCTTAATCAATTTTTTTCCCTGACATCTCTTCTCCCACATGTAAATCATATAGTTCATTAATGGCCACGACGTTGAAGTATACGCATTTGTCTTCCACTAGTGCATAAAACTGGGGTAGATGGTAGTCTGTGTTGTAGAACTTCTTCACGAAATCTAACCTTATCATTATCGCCCCTTTGGAAAATCTCTACCATCCAAATGCCTTGATATGCATGCCCAAAAATTTGAAAAGGACCACATTGAAAGGAAAAATGACCTTCTTGATCTTGACCTCCTTCGCGATATTGATCTTAGGTGTGTCGCTCATTTCATCACCTCTTGTAGTGGCCTTGCATCGCTAGCCTTCAACAGGTCTAGAAGGACCAACCTTGCTCTTCTTCTTCTAAAGGTTGGTAGTACACTTTTTCAGAATTTTCTTGGGCGCTTACCTGGTGTCTTCTTCAAATGAACTCATCGCCTCAATCTTGCGCTCGATCTCCTCTACCAACTCAATGCCTTATTCCAACCTCGTCATCCCTTTTCTTTGGGAATAGACATAGTCTTTAGTGCCTAATAGAGCTCTTCCTTCCTCTTCTTGTAAAGCTCGTATTTTTACTACATTTCTACCTTGACGCCAAACACCTTGTCCTTTACAATAGCTCACTCTGTGCTTTTGTTGTTCTCTCCTCGATCAAGTGTGCTATCTTCATGAATTTTGACACCTGTGAGGGCTTATGGATTGTCTCATTTTCCTTTCATCCTTCTCTTCACTCGTCGCTCCTTTAGAAGGGCAAGGACGGCAGTGACATCTTCATCATCATCTAATTAGAATGATCTTCAAATAAATGTTACATACATGTCAATGCATCAAAGCAGTTAAAAGAAGGCGTTAGTGTAGATTTATAGAGACTTCGATGCGATCTTCGTCTTCATAATACACCTTGACTCTTTGTCCACTGACTTTAAACACATTAGTACCATTTAGTGATGTGATCTCAACAGTACCATGCAAGAAGACTTCTTTGATCACAAACAGACCAAACCAATATGATTTGAGCTTCCCTAAAAATACACGTAAATGCGAGTTAAGGAAAAGTACCTTTTGTAAAAGATGTAACTCACCTTTGCGAATGTTGTGATCATGTCATGCCTTCAATTTTTCCTTATAGATCTTGGCGTTCTCATACACCTAAAGTTGCCACTCATTGAGTTCATGCAATTGTAACTGTCTTTCCTTTCCCGCTACATTATGATCAAAGTTTAACTTTTTGCACATCCAGAAAGCTCCCTGTGTTTCAACTCCAGTGGTAAGTGCCATATCTTCCCAAAGATCCAAGCGTAAGGTGGCATTCCTATGGGAGTCTTGTATGTGGTCTAGTATGACCATAACGTCGAATCTAGGTGATCGGCCCAACCCTTTTAAGAAGTGTTTACCACTTGTTTCAAGATGTTCTTAATTTCTCAATTGGAGACCTCCATCTTACCATTAGTCTGAGGGTGGTAGACAGTGGTGACTTTGTGGTTAGTATTATATTCTAATAATAGTTTAGTGATGATGTAGTTGATGAAATGGGAACCTTTGTCAATTATGACACCTCGCGAAGTCCCAAATCTTGTGAATATATTCTTTATCAAGAATTTACTCACTGTCATCACATCGTTTCTTGCTCAGGAGATAGCTTCAACCCATTTCTTGCACAAGATGTAGATATAGCCGCTCGACTGTGTGAAATGGTCCCACAAAATCAATTCCCCAAACACATGGTCTTTTGTTGCAATGGGAGATGTTTCCAATCCTCTAACACCAGTAACAATTGACAACAAAAATTTTTACATCTTGAAAAAGACAGGCCAAAAATACCCACTTTGTAAAACTTTAGCAGCCATTTTTTGTTCGCCAAAGTGTCCTCTATATGTCGCCTTACTTAGGAACACATCTTTGCAAGATGTGACTGGGCTCTAACTTGTACAAATACTGCTCATCCCACCTATAGAAGTGACATTTATGAAACAACTTTTTCCTTTGTTGAGAGCTAAAGTCTTGCGGCTATGTTTTACACACAAAATAGTTGACTATGTTGGCATACCAGGGTCCTTTTTCATCAACTTGTATTAACTGCTCATCAGGAAAGCAATCCTCTATTTTCTTTGTATGGCGTTAAAGGGGTGTATTGTTCAAACGTGATAAGCGATCCACCATTTGATTCTTGGTACCTTTTTGGTCTATTATCTCCAAATCAAATTCTTGAAGCAATAATATCCATTTTATTAATCATAGCTTGGTGTCCTTCTTCACCATCAGATATCTGATCGTACAATGATCAGTATGTATCGTGAATTTGGAACCAATGATGTAGCTTTCGTACTTTTTAACTGTGAACACTACTGTAAGCAATTTGTTTTCTTTAATAGTTTGATTTTCTTGAGCCTCATTCGAGGTTTTTCTCACCAGTACACTAGATGTATCATCTTATCTTTCTTTTGACCCAACATAACCCTTACTGCCACATCACTTGCATCGGACATCAATTCGAAGGGTTGTAACCAGTTAGGCAAAATAAGGATAGTTAGTAAGGTCAATACAATGTCTAGAACAATTGGTTGCACTTCTTATAAAAAAAAACATAGAGTTGGTTAGCACTCAAGTTATCTAGAATGATAAATTACTCCCGCGTCGAGCCACTAGATAACTTTTTTCTTTACAACTTCTTCATCCTGGAATTCACAAGCCTCTGATACTAAATAACGCCAACTTGCCCTTCTTCCAACCTTACCTTATGCATGCAATAGGATGATCTAATTCCTTAAATGTTTGCTAGGGTGGTCCATCCTATTGCCTTCTATGGCATTTTAGCATTTTCAATAATGTCTTCTCCTTTGTGACATTCAAGTGGGCAAAGATGATGACGAGTAAAGTATCATTATTCCTCAAATATGCATATATAATGTGGTTAGGCAACAACTTGAGTTCTATATAAGGTGGTTCTTCAATTAATGTCTTAAACTTCTTTGCATTAAACACGACATTCACTTCCTCAATAACATGCCTTCTGGAAAGTCAAACTTGAAGTCGTCTGAAAAGAATAGCTTACTGATGGTTTCTTCCTTTCAATAATTCGAGCCAAGGAATTTAATCACATTTATCCCTAAAAGAATCTCTTCCATTTTAGTGCCTTTTCGACTATATATAACTTACTAACTCTCTTTGCAGAGAGAGGCTTGTCCGTCCCGCTTTCTTCAGTTTGACCCTCATCGCCTTTCTCAACCTAGTTTTTCTCTCTCTTCTCTCCTTTTTCTAAACTGCTCCTTCAATGCCTTCTTTTTCATCGTGACTTTTCTCTTTTTCTTTGGCTTTGGGGCATTGTCCTCCAAAGGACTCAACTCCTCAATTTCTTTTGAAGTCTCCTCTCAAAACTCCTTAAATGTCTTTTCTTTTCCCTTTTTTTTTTTTTTTTTTGCTCTTCTTGGTGAGTAAAGCCACCTTTTCAACTTTGCTTCAGAGCTCTTCCCGCTCCATCATCTTGGTTTCCAGATTTCCTTCTACCAAGGCCTTAACGTCTTGCGCCATCACTTTCATCTTAAGCAACCTTGACATCACTTGTTCTGTCTTCTTTTGGGCCTTGTTCGTCACTTGTTCAAACTTTAATTCTACTATCGACAAGAAGGTTTCTGTTTCTCACAAACTTTTCTCTTGCTCATCCTCATGATTATCTTTTTCTTCCAAATCTTTCTCTTTTTCCTTCTCTTTCTCTCTTTCTTTTTGTTTTTCTTCTTCTCGCTTTCTCTCATCTTCTTTCTTTTTCTGTTCTTCTTCTCTTTTCTTTCTCTACTCCTCCTCAAGTTTCTCTTTTCTTGCTTTCTCTTCATCTTATTTCCTCTTCTTTTCAGCTTCTTCTTTTTTCTTTGCTCCTTTATTACTTTCCTTCCATGAGCAAATTCATCATAAAGCCTATGACTTCATAAGTCATGGGCACCTCTTTGCCCTTGAAGCTGAAAGGATTCCAACCTTCTATTCCAAAGACTTCTCTCGAACTAGGTACAACTTGGTCTTACGATGAGGAAGTGTCACAGGCCCGTTGGAGCGCAAAACTTTAGCATCTCTCTTAGATGGGTTGGCCTTAACTGGTGTGTCTTTCTTTCCAAACTGATCATTGTTCTTGTTTTTTGCCATTTTCGAGAAGGGTACAAGGTAAAATAGGCAAGAAATGAAAGTAAGGTCGGAGAATTTAAAGGTCTTGATAAGAGTTCACATTGCCAAAAGTTCAAAATAGAGATATTTAAGAGGTTTAAATAGGTACGCTTAACTATGGTTAGGGTTGTTAACCGCGAGGTTAATGTCACATGTTATTAAGACGAAGCGACACGATCTGATAGAATTGTTTGGGCTTTCGATGGCAACGTAATCATTACTATTAAAATAAGAATTTTAAAAGAAATGATCTTTTGAGTTTTCCCAAAACCCTAACCATTGATAATTAAAACCCTTTTGCTCAACACTTTGCGAAAATATCAAAACGCCTAATGCATTTTGACGCTAACCCTTCTCACTTAGTGACTTCATCGCGCTAAACCCTATTCTATTTGCTTAAACACTCCAGAAAAATTCGTGCACTCCCTAACTTGAAAAGAACTTTTAACAAACTAAACTACAAAATACTTGCAAGTATATGAGAATAATTACAAGTATAATAAACAAAAAGAATACAAAATTGAGGATACATATGTTGGAAAAGATAAGAAAAATTTATACATTACATGCGTATCCATGCGTTCAAGTTCTCTGGCCCGTAACTGGAAATCAGAGATTCTTTCTTTATCACTGTTCTTATCTAATCTTTCATACTCTTTCTCTCGAGCTGCTACGCACCTTCTCTTTTTGGCTTGATATTCAAAATGAATTGGAAAGTGGTTTATTCATCACTATTGATTTTTCTATTTTCATAGTCTTTGAAACCCCCACGTAGCGGAGTCGAGCAGTCCCTTCTCATATTGAATTGAGCCTGGTCTTTCTCTTTTTGAAGTTTATTAATTCTTTCTGATTCATAAGATTCTTGATTCTTATGGCTTTCAGTTAGCGCTTTAGGTCTAATAAAGAGGTCTAAAAAAAGAGTTAGTGAGGTATAACCTTGGAGTGGGACTCAGGATGGATCTTTCCTAGCCCGATTACCATTCTCTTTTCTATCCACTTGAAGTTACGAACTAAAAGACCTGAGTTTGAATCTGAAAGGGAACTACTACTTCTCTTTCTGAAAGATCTAATCCCATCGATAAAAAAAGAGGGGACCCCACCCACGTAGCGGTCAATCCGGGCTAGCTCCGGCACCCTACCTACGCGGGAACATCTCATTCCTATTTTTCTTCCCTTGCTCTACTCTCCAACTCTTTTTCTTACCTTGATGTAGGCCCTTGCTTCTTAATGATAGCCCTCTTCCTCCTTTCTACGAACAGAAAGAGTGATTCTAAGAATGAAAGCTAATATGGAATGTCCCAAGGCTCAAAGAATTTGAGGCGAGACTGAATAGTGCGAAAGAGCTCGACTAAGAAGGAGAGGGACAAAGTAAGCTACGAAGGCCCGAAGTGATGTGCATTTATAAAAGAGACAAAGAAAGAAGTCCGTTAGGATTCTCAATCTCTGAATTCATGTGTTAAGCAAATTCTCAGAGATCATTTTTTCCTTTCATTCATTGCAATTTCTCGGCTTTATATTCTAATATATCAGAATCTCAGCTTTTGCTTGACCTATTAGGATCGATAGGGAATTTCATAACTAATGAGTCACTCTAAGAGCTAGTCGAATCATATCACTATTTTCGATTCCACAATTATCTAAGAAATCCCCAATTCACTAAATAAGAATACACAAATAGGAAGAATTGCTGTAGCATGAGAACAAAAAGAAGCTAGATCGACGGCAGCTCTCTCAGAATTAGTAGGCCTAGAAAGAAAGTAGCTCGATCTCTTTCATTCTCTTTTCTGACATCATTTCCCGCGTAGTGGGGCTGGATAATCAAAAGCTGGAAGATTAAGCTCGAAGTTTCTACTGAGTCAGAGGCAGAATATGAGTCAAAAGGACGAGCTTCAACGGCTTCGATAAATCAGTCCTTCGCCTAAGAGATAAGACGTAGTAAAATCAAGCTCCATATGAGTTGTTCTCTTCTTAGAAAGGCGTTTACAAGACCGGAGGAACAAAATCAGACGTAGTATGATGGGTTGCGCGGGCTCAGTTGCTGCTTTATCTCTTTTTTTATAAGCTGCGGTTGAAGTTGCAAGTTCAGTAGCTTATTATAGATCGATCGGGAATGAGCTATCTCTCGCCTAAGGCCTTCTTTCTAAATTTCATGGGATTCTCACCCCTTGTTCATTGAGGCTCCTTCAGAGTCGCTTCGCTTCGCGCCTTTGTATAAAGAAAAGACTTTGATTTTCCTCTGCTCCTCATGATACCTCGAATTTCTATTCTTTGTTTTCGAGTGCCTTCTATCCTTTCCAGTCGTATTATAATAAGACGCTAGTAGGTCATATTGCATAACCTGTCCTTTAGGAATCTTCCCCTCTAGCTAGCCTATAATTAAGAGATTGTTTGCTTGAACCATCTCCTTCTCCTCTATTCAAAAGGTCGCCGCCCCTCTCCTGTCAGAAGGTCTAGGTCCGTGGTAGTTTAATTGCTTTGTTTTGGATAGGCCATCTATTCTCTACCGCTCTGTAGGCAGCCAAAGAATTGCTACATTCACATCATTGCTTTGTTTCAGATCAAGCAAAAGCATGTGAGGTAGGTCCTTACGTAAGCATTGCACGAGTGGAGCTTGGTCTAGTTCCTTGTATCAAGCTATTGGATTTTCTTGCCTAACCTCCCTTCCACTCTCCTCTAGACTAATAAGAAGATAATCAAGCTAATACGAGTCTGAAGTTCAGGGGCGAAGCCTAGAAACTGCTCAACTAATAAGAAGATATGCACAATTGCGATAAATAGTGGTTGATCTCAGTCATCTAAAGAAGTCTTCTTTCGTATTTCTTTTGTGTAGGTTTGGAAAGATCATATTCTATTATTATGTCGCTCCGCTTCTTTGCTTCTACTACGTCCTACTACACCTTCAGAAGGTTCAGTCAGTTTCAGTTCCATAAATAAGTCCTATAGACTAGGGAAAGGTTCAATTCCATAAATCAGTCTAAGAAATTCAAAGTGGAAGAGAAGATAATAAGGAATGGAATTGCCTCCGTCTAAAGATCAAGCCTAGGTCGGTTAGCTCGCTATCACAATTCTCAGTTTAGGGAAGCAAGAAGAAGAGCTCGAGTCGGGGTAAGCCCTTCCCTTTTTCCATACATTGGCCAAATAGAGCTTTGAGGCTATTGGCGCTCAGTACCAAGCTCAGAACTGAACCTGCCCTTTCTGGTCGAAGGCCCCAGAAGAAAACATAAATAAAAAAGACTTGGTGTCGATGTCGAAGATGTGTAGGATGAAAGTCAACCTTAGGGAAATAAGATAAGGCATGAGAGACCGATCTCGCGATCTATAATGAGGCATTAGCCACTTCTACCCTAGGCTGCTTTCTCTTTCTTCTTTATGGAACTAGATTTCTTGCTTGGACAAAGGCATCAAAATAGAATATGATCCCTCCACTAGGCTTTCTCTTGTTGATTTATGGTATGGAACTTGAACTTTCTTGATAGTTGCATCAAAATGAAATTCTACCTTTGATTTCAGTAGGTTAAGGCCTCCGACTTCTCCTTTTGAGTTTGATTCCTTTAAGTAGGTAGTCGCTTCTAGCCTCTCCTTAATTATATCCTTTTAGTAGGTTCTGACCTTCTTGCATTCAAACTCATCAATTTCAGCCTTCTATGAATGAGAGTTCACGCTCGACTACATATGTCCTCAGGACTTTCTCTCCAATCTATTTGACAGAGTTGTATGATAATCTAGGGAACAAAGTTCACGAAGTCTCAGATCCAGTTTAGGGTAGAGGGAAAGGCAGAAAATCAGTCCTCATTCAGATAGTCAGAGGCTGCTATCTAACCTCAAGTCTCTTTCCCTGGATCCCCAGAATAGGCAGAGGCAGACAGCTAATAAGGAAGGATCTCCATCAGTGGAAGTTTAAGCTGCAGAGCCTGATGTTCTTGCTTTTGCAATTTATGTAGCAATTGAGTATGCGTCATCTTCTGTAAGCCCTTATTTTATTGATTCATTGACTTTTCCAAGGCTAAAAGGCTTTCACTCTTTTATTCTGGGCATGTATTCGAAAATACTATCCTGCTGTCTTTTTCATTTCATAATCGTTGGTTACAGAGGAAGGACAGAAGCGCTTGGATCTTATTCATTCAATACCATAATCAGTCTCGAAACTCAGAGCAAATTCTTTGCTCCTCAAATTTTATGGACTGGTCGAGCTATTTTAGTGTGCCTTTGTTCCCTCTCCTTTCAGTCGAGCCTTCTTCATTTCTTTCTCCCTAGCTCCAGCGTAGCTACGCATAGCAAACAGCCTGAAACCTTTGTTCATTGATTCAGTCTCGCTATTGAATAACATCTGGACCTTTGTTTTTGTCAGCTCTTTACCTGCTTAAAAGCAGCTCTCCTTCGGGCAGAGAAAGAGATGAGAGTCGTGGTGCATTGCGTGAGGACGTGGAGGCATGCTAAGAGTATGAAAGACTTTCCATATTACCTCTTTAGCTCATAAGAGAAGAAAGCCTTTTCAGCGACTAGACATGGACAGAAAGCGGGGAATGATCGAAAGGGATCAGCTTTCTCATATCTAATAGAAAAAGATTCTAGGTCCGAACGTCTTTCATTTAATCGGGTACAGCCTAAAGGATCGAAAAAATGTGGCCTAGGATTTCTATATCGACTTTCATTCACTCCCCACTTTCAATCCCACAGAGCGGTAAAGAAGCATCTCTAGCAGACGCATTCATCTTCTTAGTCTGAAGGAGAAAGGTAAGGAAGTACGAATGCTCAATTCAGATTCGATATCTGGGCTTTCTCTCTTTGTCGAGATCATAATCATTCGATTCCGCCACCTAAACGCAAATCCCATTCCTAAAAAATTTCAATATATATAAGAAGTTGTCGGCTGTAGTTCTTTTTACATGGATTTTTTCCTTTCATATTTGATAGTCAGAGGTCAATTCGCAAGGAATCTCAAGTCTGAACTGAACCTGGGGAGAGTCCTTTCTCTCTTCTCTCTGAATCTTAGCAATCCAGATCATCAATGAATGGGAAGTTGGTGTGCATCGGTGCCTGGTTTCAGGATTTTTGGTATGCTCAATTCATCGATGGCACCGAGAGTCAGCAATCAGACCATCAAGGCATTTCTTTTCTCCTCGTCTTATAAGAAGATCTCAAAGCTTGCCCTTGACTCAGAATTGGCAGCAGGGAAATGGGAAAATTCCGAAGAATTCCTTGTTCTTTTCTAGGGAAGGCGAGACCACGGAGCGGAGACTGAGTAGAAGGTGCATAGCAATGAGACAAAGGTGGGTTAGCAAGGCTGGATGAAATTGACTAGAAGCGAGATCTAATGTTAATGTGGATTTCTCAAATTCTTTGAGCCTTTGAATAATAATGATAAGGACTTTCACTTTCATTCCACAAATTCTTTGCACCTCTCCTTTTTGTTTTGAGCTAGTCCTTTCACTTTCACTTTCACTTTCATTCCACAAGTTCTTTCCTACTCCGCCTAGGCTTTGTTGTTTTCTTTGATTTTTTCTACTATTAGACTACCCCATTTACACTGATCAGAACTAGCATCTTCTCTCATTTGCCTCAATCTCCGTGCACACTCAAGCTTGGAACCCACTCTGAGAATCTCGGATAGTGCTTCAACCCACTGGTCTGAACCCTCGGTTAGCACGATTAAAAAACCACTGTAAACTCATCTTAGTCTTGCCTCTCTAGTGCCTCAATCCTCTGACCTTCATCTTGCTGAGTCAGCTTGGTATCTCTCTGGGTCTCGTGCCTTCTTTCCGGCGGTTTTGGTCTCTCATGAGAAAATTGTACAAAAGTGAAAAAGGTATCAAGAAAGTTCGATTCTGATATTCAAATATGTCTTTGCTCACCCTTTTTTTCTTTTTGAAAGATGAAAGCCTAGGGTTTTAATAAGAATGATGAAAGTCATAATCAATGAAAGGAGGACGAAAGAGAAAGCCATAACAAGAAAAGCAAGCTTCTTTTTTTATGTATCTCTTCTTATGGGAGCCTTTTAAGGGTTGAATATGAAACTCATCAAATCAATGAAGAAGAATGAAACTACCATGGATCGGGAAAGAGGTGAAAAAGGAAAAGGTGAAAGTCAGAATCAGTGAAAGGTAAAGTCAGAAGAAGAAGACAAGACCTTTATTCATTGAGGCCGAGTCAATAATATTCTACATCTGCGTAGTGCGATTTATTTTTGTTCGAATTCCACTGAAACTTCTTCTCTCATAAGCAAGCAAGAAAAGCAAGAGCCAAAAGGGATCCAGCTTAGCTTCCTTTTTCAGTTCCCGATATTTCTTTGGGACAGAAGGATTTGAACTTGAACCTTCTCTTAGTGGCCTGACCATGCCCCATGAGCCAAGCCCAACTCCTTTAGGTCAATGCTTTTCTGATCGTTAGCAGATTCTCAAATGTTTTGAATCTCACAGTCGAGGGCTTCAATGGGGGACAAACTTTTCTTCATCAACGGCACCTTCCCTTTCCGTTCTTCATTCGGTGTCGATCCTACATTGTTCTTTAGGCACTGTAGATTCCAATGGTGACTCCATAAACTACTTTCAGCCACTGATAGGTCGGGTCTTGTTTCTTCCCTTTCATGCTTCAACTGAGAATGGGCAAGGTAAACGAATGAGAGATAGTCAGGGGTGATCGATCCAGGGGGAATGGCGAAGGTGATCAGATCGTGAATGAATTCGTGACAAAGAAAGTGGCTTCATAGGCTTTCTCCCAAGAACATCGATCAGTCCCACGTAGCGGTAGTGGAAGTTCCGGTCTTCTAGGTTAAGGTTCGTGGACCATCTTCAATCTCTGCTTGCTTGCCCGGTAAAGAGCATGGTTAGGTGTAGTGGGTTGGCTTCTCTAGTAGCTGGGACCTCTCCTCCCTTGTTCATTGAGGCCTTGACTGATTCTTTTCTCCTTCAATGCTCCGTTTTCTATTATTCTCTTTTCTTATAGAAGAAGGGATACCCACCAAGAGCCTATTCTTTTCTGCCGCCAGAGTACATAACGCTTTCGTCAGTCAAAGCCTTCACCTACTTACTCCTTTGTGGGCATCCGGTCTTTTGAGACCTCTTGATCAAAATAAGAAAGATAGACTGAAACTACCAAGAAATTGAGTGATTAATAGAGAGGATTAATAAATGAAATTCTTTTCTTCTTCTATTACTAAAGAATTGGGAATAGAATTTCTATTTCTTGGGAATCTTTGCTTTCTTCTTCTAGTTCATGAAAGATCTTAACAATAAATATGAGAATTCTTTGAATTTAGTTCATGCTTTGTGAGTTCTTGGTTCATGAATTCAATATCGAATCCTCCTTAATGAGTGAAATTCTTTCTTCTCTTTTCTCCTTCATAGGGATGCTTTCTTCTCAAGAGATCTCAATATCGATTTTGAAGCTAGTGCAAATCTAGTTCAATTGTTCTATTCATGAGTTGAGCAGAGAAGTCAAGCAAATCAAAGAGAAGAATGAATTCTTATCGATAGAGAAAAGAAGTTCATATGGATATAAACAAGTCCAGAGATCTCGAAACGAAAGACGTTTGGACGCTCCGTAGGAGTTGAGAGAGGAGGTCTCAACTGAAAGGAGTCCAAGATTCAAGCTGAATCAATGAATAAAGAGAAGCTCCTTAATATGAGTACAAGGCAGTCGGACTCATGAAGTCCACTAATATTTGACTCTGGACCTCTTTGATCCCACAAAGTCTTCGACTTGATTCTCAATGAGACCAAAAAATAGCCATATGACTGATATTGGATAGAATATGCTTATCAAATAGACTAAAACCATAGATTGGAGCCTTGTACAATCTCAAATTCTTTGAGCCTTTGTTCATTGAGGATAGGCTGTCCTTCCGCGTTGTGCTTTCTTTATTAATCCTTATACCTTTTTCTTTACCTTTCACCTGCTTTCCTTCCAAACCTATACCGAGAAAGCCTATGGCATCAAAATAGAATACGATCCTTCTTTATCTTTAGGCTTTCTCTTGTTAGAAGAATTCCACTTGAACTTTTTGGGAGTCTGAATGGGTTGATATTAGCCAAGAAATTCATAAGGCATGAAATGCCTTACCCTAGCATCCTTTTCTGTCAGCAGCTACAGCAAAAGCAAGAAAAAGAGGCAAAAGCAAAATCAAGCTCCAGATGAATTGATGTGTGCCCGGTCCAACAAGGGATGGAGGAACTCATGCCTCAGACTCCGTCGTCCTCGCTCTTCGTCTTTCTCTCAGTCCCAAGGCGCATCTTTCTGAATATTAATAAGGTTGAACAATTCTTCCAATTCTTCTTATTTGTCTTGACTGCTTTGGCGCAGGAAATCTACGTTGCCCTGCAATCACTCCAGAAACCTATTGGATTCAAAGACCAACCAATCACGCTATTTAGAATGAATGAGCGATTGAACTTCTCCTTCCACTGGTGCAACCACAATGGAAAGTGGTGATGGGGTTCGCTTCCTCTGAATATGGTAAAGCAGCTTATACGCTTCCAGCTCGCGATGGGGTTGGGGTGCTTAGATCTCCCAGACCCGAAAAGGAATCAGGCTTGAATGAATGCACCATACGACCTACGAAGCAGTAGTAGTTAGAGACAAGATAAGGATACCTTGGTTCAAATGAGGACTCTTATACCGACTTTTGCATTCAATCTCGCTATCTCGCAAGTCTTGTTGTCAAATCCCAGACCAAGAGCAAAGCCTTTCGGTAGATACTCGTATGAGTCAAAACAGTAGGCAGTGATTCAGCAGAGGCCTAAAGGCTGAGCAGCTGTTTCGATTTCTATTCTTGTGGCTTTCCTTCGATCATAAGTTTTTACTTTTGTCTTTATTCAATGAGCTTTGAACCTTGGATTTCAGTGACCAATTTTCTTCTTTTCTTTCAGAAGAACCAACCAACAAACTAAGAAACTCGTAGTTTATTCTAGTTTGGAGCGAGAGGGGACTGAATACATTGTTCGTTCCTACAGCAGAAGGTTCCCCACTTTCAGGAGTCGCTGCAGAAGTTTTCGAGCTCTTTCTGGTCTTTTAGAAAATATAGCATATTCACTCATATAACGAGATTTTCATCAATCTCTAAAATGCTCAAAGATTTCCAAACTAAGGTAATTAAAAGTCAATAAGACGTACTAAGTCACTCGCCCAAAAAGGCACAAAGTGGCTCGAGGCCCACGTAGCGAGTATGAAGAAGGAGAATCAAGGTTTCGGATTGAACTGTATCCAGTAGGTCGAAATAAAGCCAAAAAATCAAGCTCCATATGAGTTGAGGAGAGTGTAAAAAGAGGGAATCAAGAGAAGTTGAGGCATCTGTTGCGGAATCAAGGGAATTCCCAGTTTAGGCTTTGGTATGATCCGTTCGCCCGAGCCCTTGCCTTTGCTGCTTTACTAAGTAGAGTCGACCGAGTTAGAAGTTGAATCCGTATTGGCAGAGTCATCAGTCTCGGAAGTTAGGCCAGCCGAGTCTATTCTCGAATGAGATCTTGTGGCGGGAAAGGATATCATCAGCTTATCCATAGGGATAAGGATAAGACAGGGATAGGAGTCTTGTGTTGCAGAGGCATTGTTAGAATATTGAGACTGGGAGTTGGATTTGATTCTGTAATGGAATGAATACAATAAGAATGCCTCACTCATCAGTGGTTGCGGCACACCGTGCCTTGGGGAAGGAGTTAGAAAACGCTGGAAGCATGAACTATTCTCATAGAGTAGCACACGTAGCGGTCAATCTGCTTTTATATAGAAAGAAGGCAACTGCCTTAGAAAGGGTGAAATCATGTCCCACGGGTCACTCACATCATCGAAGTAAGCATCCCATACAACGACAGAATCGAGGCAATTCCTTGAATTAATAGGTCGTCTCAGCCGAGAGGTAGAGGCTCTTGTTTAAGTTTCCGCAAAAGTATAAGTTGCTTGCTGCAGATCTTGTTATTTCCCTAAGGCACAAATAAAGACTTTGAACGGGTAAAAAGATTCGACCCTACCTTCCGTCTTCCCTTTCTCCCAAGAAAATGAACTTCTTTGTAGATAAGAAGAAAACACAGACTCAGCAACTTCAGCGTCTGGAAGAGAAAGAACAAAAGCTAGTTCTGAAACAAAAAAAAGAGCCTCTACCTAACCTATGCCTGCACTCTGTTAGTATAGCAGCCCTCATAACCCTGTCGTAGGCTGATTATTGCAGATGGAGTCATCTCGCTATCTAAGGGCTCCTTTTAAGTCACCCTTGTTCACTGACTTCTTCTTAGTCGAGCTACTTCGCACCGGTCCGTGGTAGCTTAATTAGTCAATCTCTTTATTCATTGAGGCTCCTAAACATATTTCAGGGACCAAGACTTCGCTTTCAATTCCTAACAGAGCCTTACAGTCTCATCTCAAATTCTTTGAGCCTCCAGACCAATAAAAGATCTTTTTTTACTCTTTATTTTTCATTGAGGGCTTTGACCCTCTCGCTTCTCAATTGAATCGAGCCTTGACCAGACTACCAAAGACCCGATTGATCCTACTAGTCCCAGTCCCAAGCTTTTAACTTTTTTTATGCTACCTTTTCAACGGATTTTGATCCTTCCTTATTAGCAGTCTGCACTTTTCCCTTTCTTCCCATTTTCTACTACATCTTTTCTATCTTGCGCGAACATTGTTTCTAATAGTTGAATAAAACATAAAACGAGAAAGTGCTCAAAATTCTTGAATAAGAAGATATTCAGATAATTGCCTTGATCAAGCGATTCTGATCTTCTCTATATCTTCCTTCAGAAAGGGATAGCTAAAGAGTCATACCCATATCCGGTGCTTGGGAAGGTTGTGTCTCGTCTAAGAGTGAAGTAACTCATTCCAAAGTCAATCCTATTCCTGTCTTCATTATTACTTGAGGCCCCCTGGGGGGGTAATGTCCTACCTACAAACAAGAACATCCGCAACCTCTGCCAAAAGATCTCCTTCTGTCGACCCAAGACCCTTCTCGAAAAGAAAGCTGATAAGGCTAATTGATCGTGAAGGATACTTCTGAAGTGACTCGTTCAAGAGATAAGACTGACGATCAGAATGACATCAATCTTGGTGGGATCTCAAGGACTCAGATTGGTGGGATCTCAAGAGTCTGTCGTTATGGTAGATGTTGAAGCGGAGGTTTTACCTGTTTCGGTTCTTCTTGTTGCAGGTTCAGTTCCTTATTAAAGATAAGTGAAACCACATAATGAATTGGATGGCGACCTCTACCCTCAGATTGATTTTTGGAAAACCTGTAGGGGAGTTTCTTCCTGACCCTACATCAAGCCTAATAACAAGAGTTCTCTTGGCGGGGCAAGCTTACTCATTTCTCCGCCTACTCCTAGGTTAAATAATGCACAATGGACTAGGCCCTGGGCGAGAAGGAAGTTTGGTGTTCAAAATGGACTCGATTTACTACGTCTTTTCTCTTTCACATCACATTGCTTATTTCGTACTTTGGGTTGAAGGACTCAAGTGCAGGTTCTCGCTTGACACTGGGGAAAGACCAAGTCTTCTTTATTTCCTTTACTCCATGAGACTACTTCTTTCTCATAGTATAGATGCTAAAAAAAAAAGATACTTCTGACCAGTCTCACTAAGCGCCTAGCCGGCTACTATACTAAATTTTCTCATTCTTTTTATGATTCAAGAACCTGAACAGCCACAAAGAAGAAGTTCAACCGTCTCAGCTACAACAAGGGATGGTGCGTCCTCCCTACGATATGCCCCAAAGAAAGAGCGAGATTTAGGTCTTGTTTCAGTCGCTTTTTAGTTATTCAATCGGTTTGGTCTGAAGGTAAAGATTATAAGGGGTCCAGATGCTCAATGCAATATAAGTTGCCGTAGGTTCGTAGGTAAGCTGCCTTAGGTTCCACTATAAAGGCTTTTTTCTTCATTCTTTGACTCCCACTACGCGGTTGGAAAGGGAAGGACTTACTCATTCAGTTAAGGCAGAAGGAGCAAGGACACATCCATTATCATCCGTCCCAAACCGATCGACATCAGTTTCAGCTCTTGTTTAAGAAGTGGCTGAGTTTCGATCAGCTTTTTGCGAATAGCGTGATTTATTAATTTACTTGGATTTCAATCTCCTAGTTTCGACAGTGAAAGGTTAGGCTTTTAGCCTTGGGAATGAGAAAGAGATGAGGCTCATTCAAGAGTAGAACTAAACTCAGAAAATTGTGAAAGAACGGAGTCAGCAGACTCAATGGCAAGATCTAATTCAAGGGATCTTTCTTCCACTAGGTCGATTCCTATTCTCTTACTTAAATGAGGAAGAAAACAAAAGAACCAACCAACAAACAAAACTAGAACAAGTAAATAGAAAATAAATAAAACAAAATATAAAAAAGAACTCGTAGTTTATTTAAGTTTTTTGGAATTTGAGTTTGATTGAATTTTAGTTTTTTGGAGTTTTGATTGTAGGATGTTTGGACTGGATTGGAGAGGTTGCCAGAGACCGACGAGTGGATTTGTGTTGAGATAGTGTCAAGACTGAGGAAAAAGGCACCGACTTTAGCTCTTTTTTCGTAAAATAAAAGCACCATTGGGCGGTAAACACTGAAGCAGCTTCTTGCCCGGTCTGTGGTAGCTTAATTATTCTCAAAAACCTCTTTTTTCAGCCCTTCTCCTTTTAACTAATAAGGGTATTATCTGTCTCGACTTTCTTTCTCTTCCCTTTCGGATCCTGCTTTTTCTTCCGTCGACCCTACTTATGAATTGAGGGAAAAAGGAAGCGACTCTACTGAGATTTCTTCTTTGAGTTATCGATCCGACTCGAACCATATATTTCATGTCGAAAGATGAGTCAGTCTTTATTAATATCACAATGGTCATTAAAATTCTTTGAACCTTTCTACACTCCTTTCCAGTCGCTTCTCAAACCTTTGTTCATTGACTCCTTCTTAGTCGAGCTCCTTCGCACCTTGAAGGTGAATATCGATTTTTGACTCGTTCTATGTAGCTTAATTAGGATCGATCAAAGGATCTATAATGGCGAATCCTAAACTTTCTCAACCAGAAGCCAAGGCATCCTTAATCCGAGACTTGCCTAAAAGCTTAGTAAGCTAATTCCTTTTCCCGCGGGAAGAGAACCTCGTCTCCTTCGAGAGCTTAAGACCTGTCGGCATAAGTGGCAGTTTAAGCTCTAGCTTTAGCAGTTGAAGTAGAAAGAAGCTTTCTGAAAAGCTAAGATTTAGAAAGAGTGATATGAGAAAAGATTCCCAATTTAGAGGGAAGTCGACACGACGCGTCATCTCATGCGCAAATAGCCTACTTGAAGCTAGATTTATCCCTCCGTTTGTGACAAGACAGAGATTTCACTCTCTCAACTCAAAGCGTAAAAGTCCGAAAAGGAACCTACTAAAATATAAAGAAGAAAAGTCTATCTGTCTCATTGATAAGGACATATTAACCAGAGAGCCTACTATTTATTTGGAAGCTAAATTAAAATAAAGCTCCAGATGAGTTGAAGAAAAGCCTAGGCTCAAATCTCATTGAATAAAGAGAGAGGCTCGACTGAAAAATGAAAGATGTTCGGACAGAGGTCGATGTAATTGAGCTCTTCTGGAAAGCACCCACGTAGCGGTAAGCGAGTACGAGATGGCGGAGTGGGCTTATTCAATTACCTCATAACATAACTCCAACTAAGCTACAACGGGGCGCCAATAATGCTTAGCCCACGGAAGAGCTACTACGGATTCGAGCCAACTCAGCCAACAGCTACTTCCGAGCTTCTTCTAACCTATCCTGCTCTGTGGGTTCAAAGGGTTTTCAGTCCAATGGTAAAGCCTCAACCTATTCTGAGAATTCTGATTGATGTCTCTCATATTACATTGAGCCTGCTCCTATTCTACAACTGAGAGTGAAAGAGATCTAGTCAAGACTCGATGAGAATTCCTATCCCTCCTTTTCGGGGATAGCTTCCAATTCGGCCAATCAGTTTCGCCGGACTCTGGAGCTTATTCCGGTACAGATTCCTCTAGCTTCTTTTCATACGACCTAGAAGTCTTGATCATCTTGCTTACTCTTCCCCTTCTCGATCCTCTAGTGGGGTTCCTTTCTATTTTAGTGCCATATGGGGACTCCTCTAACTCTTTCTGACGCTTCTGCAGCCAGGTTACCGACCGATATTCTAACCTCTTCCTCCCCGTCGGATACTACTATAATTCATAGTTAGTGCTTCGTTTCATATCTGGCCCTACTAATTCTTCTTCCTCCCCCTGTCCTTCTAGGTTCTGTTTTAAGAGAAAGGGAATAAGTCAAGAGCTGAGCTTTTGATCCAGCTCCGGATCTTTCTCCTCTCCTATTGAGTTCGTGCTTCCCCCGATCCTTCTCATTCTACTTTGATAAAGAGATCTGACTCCTATTAGTTCGGTTACCTCGAGAGAAGACTTTCTTCTTTCTACGAAAAAAGAGTGAGAAAAGATAAGTGAGTTCGGACGACTCATGAAATTCCACTAACCCCCTTTGAATATGGATTTCTTTCGTTGCACTCCTTTTAAGGATAAGGACTTTCACTTGAAAATTTTTTGAACCTCTCATCATTTTGAGTCGAGTTATTGAATAATACACTCCTTTGAATTTGAGGATAAGGACTGAGCTTGAAAATTCTTTTCACCACTCCGTGGGTTTTTTGAGTCGAGTTATTGAATAATGCACTCCTTATTTTATGATAATTTAGTCGTTTTGCCTCAAATTCTTTGACCTTCTCCTTACAGTCGAGTTATTTCATGACCTCCAGACAGACCCATATTTAAGGACTATCCATATTCAAAACCCTTGTTTTTGGTTCTATGTAGCTTAATTAGTCCTCTCCTTTCCGTCGAGACCTCCGCTAGGAGCAAAGAATTTACAAAAAGTAGGTTGTCTTGAGAAAGAGAAAAAGGGAGTATCACCTGTCTTGCAGAAGTTGCAGATGGGTCAAAAGTACACACTATTATCATCTGGAGAGGCATGTTCACTCTATCAGGAAAAGATATGACCCAGTAGCTCCCCATACCCACTCCAAAATTATGAATGAGACTGAGTGAAGGATCTTGAGGTTGGACGAAATTGAGCCCACTACGCAGGGAGTTCTTTTCTCGGAGAGAGGGAGAGAGAAAAGGAATGAGGGAAGACCAAGACTACTCGAAAGCTATCACTTTCAGTCTCCTGCCCAACAAAGGAAGCGGACCACTCTCGAGATCTAGATCAGTTTCTGTTGTCGTATTTTAAGAGGCGGACCTCTCGATTGACCTATTTCAATGGGTGAAGGAGAAGGCTTTCTCGATTCCTGAGGCTTTAGTAATGGAGGAGTCGCAACTAGTCGTCTTCTAGTTCCAATTCCTTCTTCCAAGTTCTCTTTATTAACGAGGAATTTGCTTGGTCATCGACCGATTGGTGATCGTATAGGCTATCCCTGAAACTCAAATTTCAGAGTAAAAGAACTCCTTCTCAAATTCTTTGAATCGCTTCGCTGCATTCTAATGGATCAAAACAAGTCCGGAGGACTAGTCTGAAGTCCTAGTCTTTGAGTTCTTCTTATCTAATGAGACATGAAAAGGCAAACTTTCAGTCGCTTTTCACATTCTTTGAGCGTCTCATTGATTAAGAGAAGTGATTGTAGTTTGAGAACTCCTCTTTATTCAATAAGCTTCGATCCTTGACGGGAAAGCAGCTTTAGCAGGAAATCCAGCTCTTTCCAGTGTGTCAACCACTTAGAAACTGGGTGGGTAAGGAGCGAGTCGAAAGTTCGTATGATCGATCAGTTGGGGCGGATAGCTGTATGAGCTAACCCCTGATGTTTTCCTGTATACGATAGAAGGAGCGTACTACTTTCTACTTTCAGGAGCATTCTCCTCCCCTTATTAGGCTCGACCAGTTGAGGAATTCATGAGAGAGACCGTGTTTACCGACGCCTGGTGGTGGAACGAAGTAAATTGACCTACGGGAGTCTAAGATTCAATCAAAGGCGAAGGCGACCGGTCGATCAGCAGGCTTGACTTGAAAGTAGGGTTATCGAGGATCGGAGAAGGAGAAATTCTAAACCTGAAAGGTCGAGTTCTGTCCGGAGGACCTCTTTTATCCAAAGATGAATATTTGAACCTGGACCTGTCCACTTTAGTTTCATAATAGTGGAATTCGATCATTCTTTGAGCCTGTTACTCAACAAATTCTTTGCGCCTCTCCTTCTCAAATTCTTTGATCCTTTCGTTTTGAGTCTCGTTATTCAATGAGCTTTGATCCTTAACATTGGAAGAATAAGTCTTTATTCAATGAGCTTCGATAATTCTTCTCACCGGTCTGTGCCTCCCGTAGAAGAAGTCATGAAATGGAATATGAATCTGTCCGGAGGACTCCCAAAATGAAGATAGACTTGACCTTGAAGTGCTTTCCCTTTCTCTTCTTATTCCTTGATTTTTGAATAACTTCCTCGAATGAGAAAGATCTCACTAAAAGGATCTAGCTTGAAGACCGAACTCAAAGATATTGACGTCTTTGCTGTGTCTAACCTTCCTCAACGGAGAATAAAAAAGAGTAGGGGGTATAGTTTTGTTCGCTAACACTGAGAAGAATGACCTATTCAGACCTTGATTATCGGTCAAGCTTTTTTTACCTTTACCGCACCTTCCAGACCTCGTATTCTCTCTTTCTGGAGGCTGGATAGGAGGTGTCTTCTCTCTCATTCCCCTACTGATCTAATGATGCAGGCAGCGTCCGACCCAATGTATAGGCCTTCTTGCTGACATCGAAAAGATCTAATGCACGAGGTTATGAATCGGTCTCGCAGTCTTAATCTACTCTAGTCCTATTCTACGAAGGAGAGAATTCTTCTAGGTTTCCTCAGCCTCTTCTGGAACCTATGGAACTGGTAACAAGGTTGCTCTCTCTCCTTTGAGTTCCATCTTTTCTATGTCTACATTGTGAAAAGAAAGCTAACGAAAAAGGCAAGATTCTTTGCACCTTCGGATGGGAAGAAGAAGATCAGACTGCTCCTACGAATCCAAAGCGATCGATCTATCTCTTTCGGCAAAGGTAGCATATGAGATTCCCTAGCCCCTCAAGCAGAAGATAGACGAATAGGATCGAAAGATTAGGACCGGATCAAGACATCAGAAGTACTTTTTTTTTCATCATAGTCTCGAATGAATAAAGAAATAGACGACCGGTACAACTACTTATTCTATGGGAAAAGGCAGATCAGTATGGTATCAACTCTAAGGTGGCCCGAGGTGATGTGCGCTAGGATCAGAGCTGTTATGGTATGATATATCCGAGAATCAGTCTAAGACTGTATCCTACGAAGAAAGATTCCCAATCAATGGAAGTTGGAGAACTAACTACTCATCCCACGGAGCAGAAAGGACCCAATTCAGAGGACCAGAGATCTCAAGCTAAGGCCCTAGGGACATGTCCCCATCCTCTGGATTAATAGACTTCACTCCCATTTATGGAAATTGACAATCTCTTTCATTCTTGAAGTCCCCAGATTGAGTCTGCTCAAGCTGCCCGCTGAGGAGATTTTCTCTCCTTCTTGATAAAAACTGGTAGGATAGCGAGAAGAATCCCGAATGAGGCGAGAGCCCTTGAGTTGAAGTCCACTAGAGGGTAAGCATAAAGGATTCAGAAGTAGAGCCTTGAGACCGTGAGAAATCGGATCAGATGAGGAGAAATCTGGGAAAGGGAAAGAGAGAATGAGCACAAGAAGTAGCCAAGGTTGCGGATATTGCTTGGTATTGAAGTAGAGTCAGTGGTCGGTACCCTTGGTCTCGCTTTTCTGAAAAGATTCTCAATATTCTATGTAGGAGTAGGATAAGGTCACAGATTCAAGTCATAGCAGAACCCAGTCCGGATGTAAGAAAAGAAGGAGCCCACCTCACCACCCCCCACGAAGACTAAGAATCTATAGCAATTCTCAAGAATCAAGATAGATATCATTCCCGTAAAGATGATAAGAGAGAGAGAACTGAGGATAGAAGAATGAAGATCATAATCCGAAGAATCAGATCTCAAAGGCCTGAACCTCATAAATAAATATGAGATCAAACCCTTGTGACCCTTTCATTCATCGGACTTAGAGGTTTAGGAGTTCGTTCAACTTTCAAATCAGTCTTCAAGATCAAGACTAAAGAGGCCTCAACTGGTGGGCCTTGGAATTGGCTTTGTAGAGGTTTCAGGTCCAGAGAGGGTAGCCAATGCAACCCAACTTGGGAATTGATCTTTACTGAGTTGACGAGGTTAGCCCTAGCCTCAAGAGCGAACTCATAGCGGTCTATCTTTCGTATATTCGTCATAATAGAATAAGAAGAAATAGGTCGATCTTTCTCAGTCTCAGTGGGAGCTCGACCCCTTTTGTAATAGTCTTAGAAATCATCAAAATACGGGGAGTGATTAATAAGAATTTTCGAATATCATTAGAGAGTTCCCACCTTCTTTGATCAAAGAAAGTGGACGCCTAGCTCTCTACCACTAGTGGACTGCGGTCCCGGGATGCCGCCTCCTATCAACTGATCTTGAAATTGCTTCGTCAAAGTATGGTGTAGACGACTGACTGAACTGTTGAATATGTATTGGAAGTTCTCATTCTCAATTCAGTCAGAATTCTCAGTCAGATTGATAATAGGATTTCCTCATCATCAAAATGGGGTGATTTCATGGGGGTAGTGAAATTTTTCTTGGTAGAAGTTCTTCTCCTATCCTCATCCTCAGTCCCAGGCTAAAAGAAAGGTGATGAATTCACTAGTCCTAGAAAATTCGTACTGTGGTTTGACTCGATTTGAGACTGAGGTGCAAAATTCACACTTTATTCATGCCTTTCGATAGAGGTTTTTTCAACAATTCTCTCTCTTTCTACAACTCTTAAGACTCAATTACATCGAGCGAAAGTCCAAAAACATTCGACATTGTGTAAATCCAAGTGAAAAGAGAAATATGCCACTTGATTTGGCTTATCATTCAAGAAATAATGAAAGAGATCTAGTTGACCGGTCCGTGCTATCTTAATTAGTTGAGAACAACCCTAGAGTCAAGTGAAAGAGAGTGCTACAGTCACTGAAAAACTGATCCGAAGTAGCTTAATTCACTGATGAAGGTAAAAAAGGAGGGAGCGAACTCCTCCGAAGCAAAGAAAGGGAGCGGAGTCTCGACCCAGCCTTCGGCTTCTTATTGCATTAGAACTCCTTCGATCATTCTTTGAGTCTCCGCTGCTTGGAGCAATAGCTACCCTGTAGTGTAGCGACTGATTCATACATACAGTTTGAGAGCGCGCAAATTGTGCCTTACTACACTAAAAATGTGAAGGTAGAAGCCACCCTTATGCGGAGCGAGGCTGAAAGAAAGTGGTTATTTCATCGCATAGTGGATCACTGAAAGAATCTTCTCATGAACCTTAAATTCAACCAAAGAAAATCAAAGAATGATCGAAGCGACTAAAAGTTAAGGAATTATCCCTTATTAAGATTCTAAAGCCCTTGATTTTTTGAAATAACTCGACTCAAAATGATAAGGAGAGGTGAAAGGCTCATTGAACTCAGCTGAGGTTAGGAAGGAGAGGGTCAAAGCCCTCAATCAAAAAGGACTTATCCCTTATTAGGAATGCAACTTGTCTACCATATGAATCTTTTTTAAGTCAAACTCTCCTACTCAAGGTGAGGCTCTGCTTGCCCTTCCCTTCTCCTAGAATCCACTCCAAAATGAGGTGGAGGACGAGCTAGTAGTCAAACTTCTTGAGCAGCTGATATATTGAACAACGAAGGTTCGATGGAATTACTGATACCAGGTCCTTCTATTCAAGTTGTTTATGTATCGCCTCAATGAACAAGGGGTCGATTTGACTAGAACCCGGGACCGCCTCAATGAACAAAGGCTTTCATCCTACATCGATTAATGATGCGATGGGAGAAGTTTCTCTTTTCTCCTTTTTTCATTAATGTTGGCCAAGTCGAGTCTCGTCCATGCCCAATCCCAATGGACAAACCTGAGATCCGCTCTCTGCCCCTAGCTCTATAAACCACCAGTCTTCCCTATTGCCATCAAGCCCTCTTGTGCCTAACCCTCTTTCTCAAAAAGAGTCTGAAGTGAAAGGGCTTTCATCGTTGACGAAGACTAGCGCTAATAAGACAAAGAAGTGGGGGCCTTCCTTTCATGAATAAGTCAGAACTCATTAGTGGAATGAGGGATCAAGAGACGGATAGGGTACGAATGGCCTATCAATCACTGGTGTACCTTCCCTTGAACCGGTCACAGAACTCGCAATTAAACTACCACGTACCGATTCTTCTATTCCATCTGACGTTGTGGGGAAAGAATGTTAGAAAATGTATGTGGTGTGGGTTCATCTCTCTTGACCTATAAAGGTGAAAGAGAAGGCGAGGGGACCCAGACTTGAGATCTCTTCTCTATGGCAGGAGGTTGATTTCGTCTCAACGAGTGTGTTGGGGGGCCAAAAAGAGGGAGTACCTATGCCTCTTAATCTCTAGGATGACCATTTTAAGCAGTCGTAGGCGAATGAGACAAGGGTGAGGCACCTTTGATAGAGGAGACAGAACCTCCATCCCGCTCCATGGGTAGTAATCTCAATCCGCTTTTCCTTTGATAGCTATACGCGCTAAAATTGGGAAGCCCCCCCCCCTTTCTTCTTATTAGGTTGATTGGTTTGGAACCCTAGGGCTGCTGGCTGCTCTAACCTCTTTCTAAGGGGACTTGATGCACTATACTCGTTAGCACTAAAGAAGAAGACAAGAGCAAAAGGAGGGACTTGAACCCTCGACCTCAGCCTTAGCAAAGTTATGCTCTACCATTAAGCTATTTTCGCCAGCTACGGAAGTGGCGAAGCACTACTAAGCAATTCACGTATCACTAAGAGACAGACGATTGATCCTTTTTCGTCGAACCACACTCTTGACCGTAGATCGAGCTACGAGCACGAGTAGGTAGGCGACTAGAGGGGAGGGGCGGCTGGGCTGCCTTTGAAATCAATCATAGGCCTAACCCTAATTACTATACCAACCTGGTGCGAGTTGTAAGGAGTCTTGGTCTCGAGTGGAGCTGGGGCCTCATTTCATTCTCGTAACGGGAGTGAGTGTACCGCAAGACCAGACATTGCCTCCCAGCGACGGTCTTGAAAGTTCAGTCATTTCCTAAGCTAAGAAAGACAAATCCTCTTTTTTCAGGATAATCCAAGCAGCAGCTCCATGAGTCCGCTTGGAACCAATCGATTCCTAAGCCATTCCTTCTCCCCTCTCGGTTGGCCTTTGCCAGCCACTAGAGCAAAATAGAACAATCAGTGAATGAACAAGAAGAACCCCTGATTTTGACCGGATTATAGACCTTTGTGTCTGGCTATGTATATGGATGTGCATAAAAAAGGGACGGGATATCTCTCTCCTTTTTTTTGGGAAGAAAAATCAAGCTTCAGATGAGTTGAAGCGGCATCTCACGAACTTCTGACTGAGGCAGTACCATCTTATAGGCCAACATTTTTGAGTCTTTGGATGCACGTGTTTTCTTCATATTCCTGCGCTGTTAAGAGACAAATTGTCTCCAAGGCCACCACCTACTTAGTTCCATTCTGAGTTGCACTCCTTTTAAGAATAATGATAAGTCTTTATTCAATGAGCTTCTCGGCTTTCAGTCGAGCCTCTCCTTCGAAAATGCTTTGCTCGTAACCGCTCCTTTGATTTTGAGATGAATATAGATGAAATTCAGGCGCAAAGCGAAGCGACTGGAATGTGCGAAGGAGCTCGATTCAATTTCAGGTTCGAAGAAATTCAACTGATAAGGTTCAAAGAAACTCGACTAATAAGGAGAGGAGAGGAGAGGATAAGAGCCCTTATATTTAGAAATAACTCAACTGAAAACAAATCAATGAACAAGGTGAAAATCAGATTGAATAAGTGGTGAGAAATCCATATTAAATGAAATTAAGACCTCTGCGGAAGAGACAAAAGTACCTTGTTCATTGAGGTCAACTTTCTCTCTAATGTTTGAGAACTGAATGTTGTGGAGCGGTGGAATCAAGTTCATGGAATAAGTTTTCCTAGGGAAAGAACCCCTTTTTCACACATTTCGTGGATCAAGAAATTCTACACTGGAGCACATGGCTTCCTCTTTGAGTTAGAGCCCCAGCGGAAGGGTCAACTAAGAAAAAGAGTGAACAATTAGAATTGACTAAAGAAGCTAAAGGAGTCAGAGATTCAGAGTCAATTAAATGAAGGTGAACGAGTTTGTCCACTCGCTAATCAGCTTGTGATCAAGGAGGGCGATTCTTCGGGTAGGTCCTATCGGCTTGACCTTTTTTCGTCTATAAATCATCACTCTTTCTCCTCATCCATATACCACCGGGAGTGGTCGAAGTGCTTCCTGAAACAAGGACGAAAAAAGGGTTAGGAAATAACGAGTCTCAGGATCGGGGCAAAGTGAAGGAGCTCAACCAAGCTAAAAAATAATAGGATGGGAGATCTTCTTCTTTCTTGAGAGAAGTATCTCGAATTTCTGTTAATCAGAGGGAGCAAGAGCATACACCGGCAGCTCGATAAGGGGGAGGCACAAAGGTAGAGGAGGCACCGACAAGCACCTAAGAGGCAGGCAGATTAGGCTCGACCTTGATAAGTAGAACGAATGTTCACCCTTGCAGTCGTTCTTCCTTCTCTTATTCTTTCTTTGCTATGATCAAAGATGAACCAAGAACATGATAAGTGGAATAAAAAGGTCCGACTATCCATCGCCGAATTGAAAAGAGGTTCAAAGAATTTAAGACACGGGGCACCAAACTCAAGCTAGATCTCAGGAAAATAGGGCCTTGCTTACAACTGGACTCCCTATTACTTACATGACTTTGACCGCTTATGCCTAAAATCAGTACGAAAGCCTAGGAGCAGAAGAAAAAAGTATATTTTGTCATTCTCTCTTAAGAAAGGAAAGACCAACCCCTTGTTCATTGAGGCGATAAAGAGGTCTAAGAAAATCTAGTAGAACCAGACCGCTCCGTTAGGAGTCATGAAATTCCATATGAACCTAGAAGGATGAAAGTACGGACAAAAGTTTTGGAATGAATGAGTCACCTGGACCTTTCTTTTTGGTTCTACATAGCTTAATTAGTCCTCTCCTTTCAGTCGAATCCTCTTCCATTATTTCTACATCTACATTGTTCAAAGAAAGCCTATCAAAAGGACCAGTCTCGCTATTTCATCCCTTTCCTTTGCGCCCAAGCGGTCACCAACTAACCTATCCTGGTTTGAAGATAGGAGTCTTTCGAAGCAGACCATCCAATTGCATAATTTACGATCTCGATAAGAATACACTACTCTTCTGACTCGTGAACTCAACATTACTCAAAATTGGGTTAGCAGGCGGATTAGTCTTGATCTGACCTACTCCCCTGCTCCTACTCTTGGATTCTGACTGAATGCAAGCGGCTAGACCTATTCTCCTTCCTGTCTGTCGAAAGACCTCATTCATACTCTCTCTTATTCTATCATATTGGTTCTTGATTCGTAATCCGACCTGTCCTTGGACTTGTTTATCCATATTCACCTTTGCATTTTTGGTATTTGACTCCAACTGAAATTGGAAGAAATGCTTTGTACCAGACTAGAATTTCCCCAAGTTTCAGCAAGTTCTCATCGCGTAGTAGGATCTCTTCGATCTCCACGGAGTAAACTACCTCTCTTTCTATCTTTTCTATTTCTCCAACTTTGTCTTCTAAATTCCATCGAGGACTTTGAACAAAAAGAAATGTGCGGTAGAACCCTAAACTAAATACTAGATAGAAAAAGACTCCTCTTGTCCTTCTTTCCTTCTGCCTTCTAAAGCATTCCACTGCCCCGGACGATGCGGTGAGCTTACTGCTTATCCAGGTAGAGATTCAGATTCTTTATGGAGTCTTCCTTGAAGTAATTTACCCACCGGTATTTGACTGGACTGGACGTGGAATCATCATTTCGAGTTAGAATCGGGACACCTCTTGTCATTCTTTCTATTTCTCAACACAAGTCCTCACGCGCATTCAAGGTCAAGGTCAAGTTGATCTACTCGAGAGAAACTACTAAAGGAGATGGGAAAGCCAGCCATCCGATCTTAGAAGTCAAGCAAGGACAAGAAATCTTCTGAAAGAGCTGCGACAGACCTCGTCCGCCTGAGCCCAAAAGTCTAAAGCTGAAACTAGGGATGTGGTCTGAAAGCCTAAGCCAGCGGTTCACACCTTCTTCTTCAGCTTTCATATTATTTTCAGAGAGAAAGGGCTCGATCTAATTCCTGATCATATAAATATAATGAATCAACAAAGGTTGAATATACCCTTACCACATGGGTTCCTTTGACTGGTAAAAATAGCTTTACGCTCTGATGGTAATCGATTTACTATACCAATTTCAGGTGATAGGTTACCCACTATCAGGAAGATTGAATCGCAAAATCAGTCTTGCTGATATATTTCGCAAGAGTGAGAGAATACGGAGGTTCTCTGATGAAAAAAATTATTCATATGTCAGAGACCTACGTTATTTCATTTGTATTCTTTCATGTTATTATCTATGCACTATTATGCTCACCCCCCCCCCTTCCATTCTTTCATTGAGAAAACCGACCACGAAAGGACTTCGAAGAAGAAGAAATGGGTAAGGCTAAGATAACGGCATGTTCATAATCCCTTTGATAATTGCTTGCTTGACTGATTAAGAGAGTTTGGACGGGAGAAGAGGTCATAAATTGTGGGTTATCGGGTAGAAAGTTTCTTTCTCATAGCCTGCTAGTAGAGCACAAAGAATCAGGATTTTTGAAGTGGGAAGTTTGATTCATTTTCAACGTAGAGAAGGATAGAAAGGGGTACTCCTACATCCGCGTGGTGATAGGCTAAGAGAAAGTCCATGAACAAGGGCTCGACCTTTCCTATACTAGGATGGATTTCAGAGCTGAAGAGAGACCAAGGTTTTCTAATCATTCCATTGATAAGGCGGGCGGTGAATAGGGTCAGTGTGTCGGTTCGGAAGATCAGGCATCTGCTTGCTTTTCTTCTTTATTTGCTGAGTATGCCTCATGAGATGGCCTTCAATGCCTTATGCCTTTCTTTGAAGGAGAAATCCTTTACATATTGAGCCCTATTTCAGTAAATGAAGAAAGAAGAAAGGCCTTATCATTCCCGAATGAGGCATCCTTAGACAGAGCAAAAAGAAGGGATAATTCAAGGTCGAACGGATCTCACCACTGATCTTTTCCCAGCTTCTACCGACTCCTATCTCCTATGTCTCGATAAAGTAGCTAAGAAGTTAATGAACAAGGGGGAGAATGAAGAGAATTCAATCTAAGGAAGAGTTGGAGCAGCCAAGACATAATCTGAAGAAGAGTCCTACCTTCCATTATCATAAAGATGAATGATAAAGAATTCTCTCTTTTCGTCAGTCTGTCTCCATGAGACTCTGATAGGGTAAGGAATGAGTTCTAATTCTCTAAGTTTAGTTAACTTTCTTACTTAGAAGGTAGAATACGACCGTAAAGCCGCTATCCTGGTTCGAGGCTAAGCTGTGCTTTACCGAGAAAGAGCTGCTGAGTTGGAGTTTGACAGGTAACTAAAATCGAACAAAAGGGAAGAGAAGGTGGAGTAAGGCGCGAAGCGAAACGACTGTTCAGGAATGCATTATAAAATAACTCGACTAAAAAATCAAAGGTTCGAAAAAGTTCGACTGATAAGAAGTCAATGAATTTTTACTCATTGAATAAGAAGGCGAAACGACTTCATTATAAGATAAAGAAGGAGTACATTATGAAATAACTCAACTCAAAAATCAAAGGAGAGGAGCGAAGCAAAGCTCTTTAACATGAGTGCAAGTTGACGCTGCGCGTAACGGGAAAACGTAGCTCTGCTGGAGAAAACAAAGGGATAAGCCACCGACCGAGCCGGAAACAAAGGGCAAAAGCACTGCTCTGCTACGCTAGGCTGAAAAGGGAAAAAATCAAGGGCAAAGCCATCGACCGAGTCGGTCCTGTCCAAATCAGCTTGGCCAAATCTTATACTTAGAAGCCATCGCTACGCGACTCGGTGGCTTCTACCTTAATAAAAGAAGGGTAGCATAGAAATCAACCGAAAATCTTCTTTGAACCTTTGTATTCGCCCTTTGAAGGGTAGCTACGCGTAGCAGTTTTACCTTTGTATTTGAAGCGTAGCAGACAGGGACAGCCTGAAAGCACTTGATTTGAATCTGGGAACTACTGGATATTTATCCCTACGTGTAACGGAAAAGTCTATCAACGGGAGCGATAGCGACCCCTACGCGTAGCGACTTAATCAGCTCTTTCAGTAGTAGTTCCTTCCTTTTCCAGCATGAGGAGCCTGGGTGGTCTTGGTGAAGAGCGAAAGCTTAAAGATCAAGAGGAGGAGGTGGAGGCGCAAAGAATTTGGGGGGGAGAGCCTAACGGAGATGGAGATAGCGTTAACATGACGCGCGCTCGAAGCCACCGCTCTATGGGGGTTATTGTTCCTAATGGTTACAGAACGTTCTCGCAATCTAGACAGAAATCGAAGGAAAAGCCGAAACTTCGACTGACTTCTAGCAAAACCTCAGCTCCCTTCAAGGAGCTGAGTCAGTATACCCCTACCCCACAAAAAGCAAAAGTCTGAAGGTGAAAAAAGAAGGCAGCAGGATCGATATCCCTGAAAGATGGGCCGGACTACAGACCAGACCTATTAGCGAGGAAAAGAAAAAGAAGCAAGGGCTTTGGGTCTTTATATGTTGAGGCTCGTCAAACTGCAGAAAACATACTATTCAAAAGGAATTCAGAGAGAAAAGGGAATACAGAGATGTCTATCCGTGATAGGTAGGCGTAAGCCACTCCTCAGAAAAATATGATGGGCGAAGCCCTACAGAACCGGCAAGAAAGAAAGAAAAAGTAAAACAGGCAGGCGCAAAGAATATTGCGTGTGTGAGGGGCAAAGAATGATTGAAGAATTCAGCAAATATTCAAGGCAAAGCCACCGAATAAGGTCAAGCGAAGTCACTATGTTAAGCAAAAAATATGGCAAAAAAATATGAAGAGCGAAGCCACATTCTTCGTTCGAGAAAGAAAGAAGAAGTCAGCCACCTTGAATCTTGAATGCTTTTGAATGGTTATAGTAACTTCGAGTAAGATAGATGGAACCCGAAGGGAAAAGCCGAAACTTCGACAGACTCCTAGCAAAACATCAGCTCCCATAGAGGAGCTGAGGAAATACACCCCTATCCCTCCCTAAAAAACCAAAGAAAAAGCAAAATCAAAGTCTGAAGACTAAAAAACAAGGCAGCTGGGTTGTGTGTGGATCGATATCCCTGAAAGATGGATGGAAAAGTCGGACTACAGGCCGGACCTATTTATTAGTTAGTTAGTGAGTTAGCGAGAATCGGACCTATTAGTTAACAACGAGAAAAAATGGAAGGAAAAGCCGAACTACAGGCCGAACCAACCACGTAGCGGTAGGAAAAGGACGGAAGGAAGGGGCGAAGCAGCTTTACCCAGTTGACGAGGGGAAGGGCTTTAATGTCTTTATATGTTGAGGCTCCTAAAAGTACGAAATTAATAGTAAGTTCAAGCAAGATAGAGGGAAATCGAAGGAAAAGTCGGACTACAAGCCGGACCTATTAGTTAAATAGGAAAAGGACGAAAGGAAGGGGCAAAGCAGTTTTACCGAGTTGACTAGGGGAAAGGGCGACGTGTCTTTTTTAGGCTCATAAAAGTACGAAAAACTGATGTGAAAACGGCGTAGGCATCTGTGACGGCTAGGGAGTATAAGGGGCGGAGCCCGACAACAAGAAGTTGAAAAAGAGAAAGTATAAGGGGTGGAGTCCTAGAGCAAGAACAAGGGAATCAGTCCCTAGAGGTTAGACCGCATAGTGGGCTCTTTCCCGAGTTGACAAGAAAAGATATTGAAGGATTAGAGGAGCAAAGAATTTGCCGTATGAATGGATCAACGAGTATGACTGATTTTTAGGAATAGAGGTGTGAACAGAAGCAAGAACGAATAATATAGGATTGGCAGAGCTTTCCCAACAAGTAGGGATTGATAGGGACGAATACGACTGAAGCAAGAAGCAGCCAGAGGTGTCAGGGCTGGAGAATCAGAATCAGCAGTACCTCTTTCTGGGAGTTTGAAAGGTAGAAAACTCTATATCGAAGAAATTCAATATTCTTTGAACCGCTCCGTGGGTCGTAGAAAAGGTCAATATTGGAGATTTCATACTAGTCCTTCAAAATATTAGTGGAATGGAAGACAGTCAAACCCTGAATTTCATGATTTAACCCTGACTTATTTATGCAAGATCGGCTGATTTCACTCCGTAATCGAATGAGAAGATAGAATTATTTCATAGTGGAGTAATCCTATTAGGAGCGGTTGAGTCAACTCATCTGGAGCTTGATTTTTTGTCGGCGGAAATCTTTAAATAATTTATTTTCTTTCTTTCTCAGGAGCTCCAGCGTAGCGGACAGCCGTCAACTACTTTGACTTGCTCCTGTCTTTCTCAGGGCAATATTCTTTGTGCCTGTCTTTCTTAGGATCTTTCTTAGAAGCGGAAGCCTAGCTCCGCGTAGCGGACAGCCTGAAAGCACTTGAGATTTCTTTCTCCTACGCAAAAACTTTTTCTTTCTCCTTTATTTAGAACTATTAGTAGGAACTAGATTCAATCGCTCCGCTACAGGTTAGCTCTCGTTCCAAGCAGATCCAAGGGAACTAGATTCAGTCGCTCCGCTACAAGCTAGCTCTCGCTCCAAGCAGATCCAAGCAAGCAGATTCAGGCAGATCCAAGCAGCAGAGGCTCAAAGAATGAGAAGAAAGTCAAAGACTTAGCGTGACTTTCTCCTTTCTTTCTCTAACTACTTTGATATTTATCCGGAACTATAACAATTATCCCGAAACTACTTGATATATTTATCTGGAACTATTAGTAGGAACAACTACTTGTAGTAGTAGCGGAGGCATAGCCGTAATGGTTAACCCACTTTCTTGAAGCATAGCGAACAGCTGTCAACTACTTTCATTCTCTCCTATCCTGTATCTGGAGCGTAGTGATGAAACCACTTTCTTGAAGCTCCGCGTAGCGGACAGCCTTTTTCTGGAAGCGTAGCTCCACGTAACGGACAGGCCGAAACTGTTGGGGTTGATGCCCTAAATCTCGTGGTCTTGTAGTTTGTAATTGTATATATAATACAAACTTTTTATTTATCTAATAAAATAAAGTGTTTTATTTTATTTGATATTTAGTTGCATTAACTCACAAAACCAATAAACTAACATCCAAGGTTATCTTCTGTAACCTAAACATGTATGTAGAGACATACAAGTGGATCATGTTTAAGTGATAACCTAAATGGTCTGGATAAGGCTGGATACCTTATCCTGGTGACACTACGAATACGGTCTGCTTTGTAGTTGTTACAATTGTTCTAAAGTGCTACAAATGATTTGATCCTAATCATTTATGTCGAGACATTAGAGCGGAGGTATTCTATACAAAGAGTTTGTATAAGACCGGACCATGAAATGAATAGTCTCTCTTATTAACACCGTTACTAGTTGAGACTACATTTCACCAGGATGACTATAGGTGACTTGACCTGAATCTTGAGTGAGTTGTGAACTCCTGCCTATGTAGGCGATCCTTTGATTTGTATGGGTGAGAGTGGCCTATGTAGCCGACTCAATATGCCTACCATTTTGGGGATTCGTCTGATTGGGGAGCTGGGAACGCAGCTACACAAGAAGGAATTCACTCCTTCTCTATAGATGGAGTAAGTAGAGAATTTGCTCTCTTAAGGGTTGATTTCAGGGCTTGAACAATGTGGCGCCACACCCTCTCTTGGCCTGAGAGGAGTTCAGTTATAGTAGGACTATAATTATTGTTCATTAGAGGAATCAATGATACTTAAGGAGTTAGATGTAACTACAGGGGCAAAACGGTAATTTTTGGCCTAGCTGTACTTACGAGCAATTTGTGAAGGGTCATTGCACTGTTGATTGGTTATATCTAATGGACACAAAAATATATCTACAGTTAGAAGAGTGCAACTATTAGTCTTTAGTGGAATGACTAATAGTTAATGAATATAGATTAAATTTAATTAAAGAGTTTAATTAATTAATCTCATTTCATTAGAGCTTCAATCTGTAGGTCCATAAGGTCCCCTTGTTAGCTCAATAAGGATAAATGAGAATCAAATTTATTTTGGTTTAATTTGAATTGTTCAAATTGATTAAAGGGAATAAATTGTATATGATACAATTAATATAATTTATTTGATACATTATAATGTAAAGTTTTTTATGAGAGAAGTTAATATTTGAATATGATTCAAATAATAATAATAATATGAATGAGATTCATAAATAAACTATAGGTTAAAATTGAATTCGATTCATATTAGAACTATAGATTATATGAGAGATCTAAATCATTGGTTATATTATATATGATATAATATAAAGTTTATATTATATGAGATATAATATATTTGTAATTAAATTTATATTAATTTTATGTTATATGAGATATAATATATATTAATTAAATTTATATTGATTTTATTTAATTTAATTAATATATATATATATATTAATATATTTAAATAGAATAGAATAACTCCCTTGGGAGTTATTCTACTTGGGAAGGATGGGGAAGTTATTTGATAACTTCCCCCTCCATTGTTGAGATTTGTTTTAAAAGAAAATAAAAAGAAAGGTTTCTTTTTCAACAACAAAAACAATCTTACGATCTCTCTGTATCCCAACAAAACAAAATTCTCTCAAAAGCTTCTTCCCTCACCAAAATTACAGAAGCCCACAACTCTCTGTGATTCTTTACTTGGAGAATAACGAGGAAGATTTTGTGGTGCCACGAAGCTTGGAAGAAGAATTGGTTCTACAAAGGTCAGTTTATTTTCACCTTTTCCATGAAAAGCATGTTTATTATTTTTCTTTGAATTTATTGGTTTCATAAATTGAATTTCACTCGCACGGGCGTTCATAAGCTTTCGCTTTAGGAATTCCATTCCTGCAGAAACCACTTTCTTCTTTCTTGAAGCATTGCGGGTGGCTTCTAAGTATAGGAATAGGATTTAGCCAGGCTGAATAGGAGAGGCCGGTTGGTGGCTTCTCCCTTTTATGGTGGCTTTGCCCTTTGTTTGATCCAGCGGAACTACATTTTCCTGCTACGCGTAGCGGTCGATGGTTTCACCCTTTTATAGGCCGAATAAAATCAGAGGCCTCTTTTCCAAGAATAAGGATCGAAGGGGACCGCTCCGTTAGGAGTCATGAAATTCCACTAACCCACTTTGAATATGGATTTCTTTCGTTGCACTCCTAATCCTAATAAGGAATAAGGAAGGACTTTCGCTTTCTCTTTATTCAATGAGTCTTGATTTTTGTATTTAGTCGAGTTATTCAATAATGCACTCCTTCTTTATATTATAATTCAGTCATTTCGCCTTAAATTCTTTGACCATCTCCTCTATATTTGGAGTTGAGTTATTGAATAATGCAGTCCTTCTTTATATTATAATTCAGTCATTTCGCCTCAAATTCTTTGACCTTCTCCTTATAGTCGAGTTATTTCATAACCTCCGGACCACTCAAAATATATAGGAGTTTGGTATAAAAACTGTTTTTGATTTCCATTCCAACAAGAAAAGAGAATGTTATGGAAAGAATAATGTGAGAATATGAGTCCCAAAGGGTACTTTGAACTTCATCGATCAGAGTGGAACAGCCGACAGAGCCTCGACTGGCCGAGTCTCATGAATCAAGATCTTTCGGAAGCTACTGGAGTTTAGTGAGATGTTTCAAAAGAAAAGCAAATCAATATAATAGAATCTTTTCAACAAAGCTAGTTCTGACACTGATTTTTTCGAGGAGGATACAAGAACTCAATCTACTCCAGCGTCTACTTAAGAAAGAGATTGTACGGGGGTGGAATCCTTGATTTTCAAAAAGATACCTTAGTGGAGGCGATAGGGGAAGGAACCCAACCAGTGGATCGAGGGATAGGAACCATCTCAAGGTAAATAAATGAACGAAGAGGCGTTTAGCCTGAATCTCAGACATCTGACACAGGAAGCACTAAAGCAAAGCTACAGCTTCTGAATCTGCCACTAAACTGCTACCACTGAAAGGGATGAAACTGGTCTCAAAGCGGAAGGAGGCTCGAAGAATTTGAGAAAGAAGATGCGAGCCAGGAAGTGCCCAGCGCGCCTTTTTCAAGGGTTCACCCTGTAGTTAGGAGCAAAGAATTTGCGAAGGCGAAGGAGGGGAAAACCTTCGCCTATTAGACACCCTTCGCCTATTAGGAGCAAAGAATTTGAGCCCGTAGAAGGCTGAGATATCTTTTTTGTAAGATAAGAAAAAGTGAGGCGAAGCGACTAAATCTAATAGGAGGAGTGCCTGTCTGAATCCTTGCGGTGCACTAGGAGGATAGGCCGAAGGTTGATTATTTGACTTCGGAGCCTTTTCTCAAATTCTTTGAGCCTCCTCAATTTCTGAGAGCCTTGTTTACGGGAAAGCTGATAACCTACCTATGATATAGTCTGAATACCTATGTCAACGAGGGGAAAACCCTATCCAAAGTCGGCTGATCGAGCTGGAGATTCTGAAACGATGGTATTACTTCTTTCTTTCGCACCGCAAAGTGGGAATAGTTTTTTTCTTTCAAACCGACGATCCGAGATGATGAGCAAAATCTCAGAATTTCTCCTAACCCTGATCAGGCCATGAAACTAAAATAATGAGGGGTTCCTTGACTACTACTCAGAGTGATAGCTTGAGACATATTCAGGATCTCAACATCTTGTTCGGAAACTGAGCCTTAGTATCCTATGAAGACGGCTTAGTCTTCTTCTTATTCATGTTTGGGAACGGAAAGAGAGAATGAAGACAAATTTTCTTTCTCTTTGTGGAGGAAACTAGTTGATCCTACTGTATTAGCTGCCACTGGTCTCAGTCGAGGAGGATTCCTCGAGCTATTCAAACCGCGTAGTGGGCCACAGAGTGTGGTCTTTCCTGAACCCTCATGAACTCAGAAAAGCTGCTGAGCTTATTTATCTGATTATTGCTTTCGAGATTTGAGAACCTTCCATTCCTCTTTCAGACTGAATATCTGAAACACGGTAGTGTCTGTCTCCTCAATGGTCTCGTTGTGCTTTCTGGTTCTTCCTGGGGTCTGCCCCTGTGCTCTACTCTCAGAAGTGGCTTTTAGCTCCTCGAAAGGTTTGGATTGAAAGTTGCTTGATCCATGCTTTCTTAAGACTCCCTATAAATATAAATCAGATATCGAATCCTTCATTCGTGACAAAGAAAGTGCACGAGCATTCAAGCTTGTTGGTTAGCATACGAGCAGATCGACGGATTTCTCATCCTACCACAGGAGCACGAACTTCTTTTTCCACAATTCGAACTACTTTTTTCTGAAAGAAGAACAACTAAAGCAAGGAAGGTTTGAATGAATGATGGTAGACCTTTTCGCTTTTCCTCAATTGATTCATTATTTGCTCTCTAAACCTACTACCTACGGAGCTACATGAAAGCAACTATTCCCTAGATACACATATTTCATGAAATTGGAATGAATTTGAAAGAAATTGTATTGAGAAGAAAGTGAGATTGTCTTTTTTCGTACTTCGCTCTTTAACCCAATGGTCGAGTCTATTACACAACCAATAGACGATCTAAAAAGACCCACTACGCGGGAAAGTACTACATAGCGAAAGCCTGAATACTGAGGCTTTCTTCTGTGTTTAGGCGGGAATCAAAGGCACTACTTTAATAAGCAGGAAGCTAGGATTGACTTTGATGGTTGGGATGAGGATCAAGGCTTGCCAGTTTCACAAAAATAAAAGGCTACTAGCTACGCCGTCTTGGCATTAGCTGCTTTATCCCTCATCTCACTTTTGTTCATTGATTGCACTAGCTCCATTCTGAGCTTCATTCTGAGCTACTTTCCTGGTATGGTATTACCGCTCCCTCCGTGGGTTGGATTGCATCTTCCTTCCTAATTGCCTCAATTTACAAGGGTCGAGCTTAGCTCTGATCAACTAATAGAACTTCTAGAACTCTATCCTTTCAATGGTCCTTGCTTTGGTAGTGGATAGTCAGAACCGTCCTCCGTCCGTCTCAAATTCTTTCTCAATATTCTTTGATCTGTCCTCCGTCCTACAGTTGTCATTCAATTCCATATTATTCAGTCGCTTTGCTTCGTGCCTTACGGAGCCTCTAAAATCATTGAGAACATCCATAAATCAAAGCCTATGAAAGAGAAAGTTCAGTCAGAATTGAATTATTATGCCGCTACTTCTAGTGGATAGGTCAGACAGAAGTTTGAGTTCCATGAATGAGTCCGATCGGATATAAAGGTTAGGACTTTGAAAGCAAAGGACTCATGAATTCCACTCAAACGAGTCCAGAGGACGTCCTTCAGAGTATATAGCGTAGGAGGCTCAAAGATCAAGGTTAATATGGATAGTCCTTCGGACAGGTTCATATTCCATTGAATGACGACTATAGGATGGAAGGAGGACTCCTAGAAAGAAGAAGAAAGTACGGATCATGAATTCCACTAAAGGGGGTCTTCTTCTTGTCTTTGAAGCTCTTGTACTACTTGACTGTTAATAAAAAGCATACGTAAAAAGGGGAAGATTGAAGTATGTAAGGTAACCCTCTCCTACACTGTTGGGGGACTCTTGCACAGAGAGGTCGAGAGAATCAAGGTTTCTTAGCTTGCTTTTCAAGTGTTTAGCTTCTGCTAGCTAAGGGCGGCCATCAATTTCAGTTGGAAGCCTAAGCCAAGAAGGTACGATCAAAGAGCCCTTTGAGCTCTTTATGAAATGGGTAGGGCTTGATTTTTTATAGTAATTTCTTTCATCTCTCCTTTTCTCTTAGCGTGCATATTATCGACTTTGTACTTGATCTCTCTTGAGGAGTTTCACGCTGGCCTAAATTCTGATATCCGAAGACTATTTATGTTAGTGTATAAGCAATTCTTTAGTGGAGGTTGGTAGAAGATGATCTTACGCAGCGTTCAGAACCAACCTTGAAGTTCATTCATTTGAAAGAAGGAAGAAGTAAGGAAATGAGACGACTCTTTCTTTCACTATATCATAAATGGATCTTCCCCTCCACACCAATCACGAGTTTTTCTCCATTCCTCTCGTATATCATCGTCATGCCCTTAATGCTAGGTTTTGAAAAAGACTTTTCATGTCATTCCCATTTAGGTCCGATTCGGATCCCTCCGTTGTTTTCTTTTCCTCCCGCAACTTTTCCTCAAAATGAGAAAGAAGATGGTACACTCGAATTGTATTATTTAACTGCTTATTGCTTGCCAAAGATCCTACTTCTACAATTGGTAGGTCACCGGGTTATTCAAATAAGTTGTCTTTTCTGTGGTTTTCCCATGTTCAAACTTTCGTACCAATTCGGTCGATCCGGAATGGATCGATTAAACATTCTATTAGGGAGCCTGGTCTTGACTCTTCTGTATGGTATTCATTCTCGTTCGGCTCTTGGAATCACATCCATCCGTGGTTGGAACAGCTCGCAAAATCCAACCACTTCACCTACTTCATTGCCCCCTAACCTTTTCTCGTACCTCTATTGAAACAGAATGGTTTCATGTTCCTTCATCGATTGGTTATTCCTCCCCGTTCGTATCTCTTTTTCTAATTTCGGTCTCTCTGAGTTTACAAGATTGAATGGCTAATTTTGGACCCTCGATTTGATTGTTTTCCAAGAATGTTGAGTCGAGTATGTAAGCCGTATATCTGGGAAGAAGTAAAAAGAAGGGCCTTCACTTTAATCAAATCATTAGAATGATAAGACTTGGGGACGACTTCTCCTATTGAAAGGAGGACGAAAGAAAAAGAGTCAAAGGCTTCCTATCACTCTTTCTTTGTCTAACTTCTTCAAAAGAAAAGAAAGAAAAGAACGATATACCATTTTTTAGAACAGAAGGACTACGAAGGAGCAGAGCCAAGTTCGGAACTAATGGAGTGGAGAAAAGGTGAACTTTCAGTCGCTTCTCTCTTTATTCAATGATCGTCTAGTTCCATCTTTGACTTAGTGGATAAAAGGCTAGCTAATTTCATGTGACTTCTTCCCTCTCCTTTCAGTCGAGCCTTTGTTTTTGAATAGTTGAGTCCTTCCTCTCCTTTCAGTCTAGACCTCTTGTGAATATGTCCTTATATCAATGAGACCACTAAAAGCCTAAAACTAATTTTCGAACATTCTTTGAGCCCGTAGTTAGGATCATAATTAAGCTATTGAGGCCCAAAGAATTTGCGAAGAGAATAACTAAAAGTTCTCCTTTTATCATCTGGAGCTTTATTTTAGCTTTCCACTAAAAGATTCCTTCAGAGCGGTCCTTAGTCCTCGTTCATTCCACTAAAAGGAGAGTCAGAAAGCAAATAGAAGGGCATTCGATTCCCACTCCACGGTCCCAGCTCTTCCAGTTGCAGTGGGTCCAGTTCTTGCTTATCTATGCTCGATCGCTGCATATTTTCTCTTTTCATTTTTTGTCTCAATGCTTAGCCTGGGACTTGAATGAGATGATTGAATACGAGATGAATCAATTCCTCAGTCGTAGAGCACGAGGCATCGATCATGGCTTTCCACGAACCCCTTTCTTTTCATCCAAAAAGGCTAGGGAGATAAGGAAAACAATGAATGGGTGCCCTTTCTAATCAGTCTTGAATTGGAATGTGAAGGCTCAAGATCCCTTTTCAGGAAAGATCCTTGGACATCAACGGATGAAACTCCCAATGGTCGACCCATGGAGCGGTAAATTCGGGAGAGAGCCTACTACATCTTCCCTAGCTGACTCATGAAGCAGTTTATCTTGAATTAAATGTAGATGTTGAGTAAATCGCTATCAAATGAAAGAGAATTGGGGTAAAGACACAGAGGCTAGGCCAGTTTATAGGCACTAAAGGTGCCATCTTCCTTATTACAAGGTCGGGATTGAATCCAGACATAGCTCAAAGATCTAAACCTCGAAAAGCGTTGAAAGCACTTCCTTAGGAGAAAGGAAAGAGTGAGGTCACGAACGAGAGGAGGTCTTCGGGTCCAAGGTCAGGCTTTCCTCATGTCGAGTTCTTTTAGTCTTCCATTGATCCTCGTTCATATAAAAAAAAAAAAAAAAGAGAATCTTAGCTTTGAAAGAAGCGACTTCCTAAACTCTTTCCACTCCCTGCAGCTCAGCTCGATCAGTTAGAAAGGAAGCCACCCAGAAGAGGCCTATTGGTTCGAATTGGACAGATCCTCGCTCTACACCTTGTCAGTCTTACGATTTGAGGTTAGTCTTTGAATTGTAACCCCCATAAAGACATAATATCGTCAGTCTGATCATGGAACTTGAATGTTTTTGGACTTTAGGCTTTCCTTCCAAATTGACTAAAAAGAGAAAGCCTATGAACTAAAAACAAAGGTCCAGATTAGCTTAATTAGTCGAGGACGCTCCCCATAAATCAAAGGTTAGGAGTCCTTGTTTATTGACTTTATTCCGATCCTCCGAAAGAAAGGATAGGATAAATATCCAGTAGTTGACGGTTGTCCGCTATGCACCACTAGGCTTCCGCTCCTGAGAAAGAAAGGAGAAAAATACGGTAGATTAGGTATCAATCCAGAGAGTACTACACTTATATATGCAATCAGAAGCAGGACGATGAATGAATATGAAAAGAAAGAAGAAAAATAACTAAAGAAAACCACATCCTCAGGTTGAAAAACCTCCACGGGTACTGGGTCCCCTCCCCTCGTGCACTCGGGTGCCAATTAAAGTAATGAACTACCACATCGCAGTGCCCCATTAAATTAAGAGTTCGCTGGAATCATCTTATAGATAGAGATCCCATCCAAACTTCTTGAATTACGAAAGAGAGACTGAACCTAACGATCCAATCCCATTGCAAGAGGAGTCTGGAGATTCTATCTAATAGCTAGTTCACACCTATCCCTTACACTGACCCTCTCTGGCTCGAGCTCTCTAACCTCGTTTTGGTCAATCTAAGCTATCGTCCTCCGACCCTCTTGCAAAGACTGAGGTAGCGGTTCATTGAGGGAGGGGGAGAATGAAGGCATCAAAAACCTATGGAATCTTCCCATACCGTAGAGTAAGTATAGGATCTGATACTTGGAAGGAATTCCTCTTCCTATATCGAGTCAACCCAGCACTCCACTTCGATATAGGTCCTTGCTTCCAATTCCTCTTCCGAATAAGAGAGGTCTTCCATGAGTGGAAGGGAAGAGAATACGGTGTAACCTTTCATAAAGGGTGGAGTACCCTCTACGGCTATGCCACTAAAGAGAATAGAAAGTCATGTATGGGGGAAATTCAGCCTGAGCGAGATTGGAAGGGGATGCTTCTAAAAAGCACAGAGGGTCGAGTGCCATGACGATTTTTGTCAATGCTTATGATGATTGTGATGATTTCCTTCATCTAAGAAAGGATCCGGAGATAGCGCAACTACTGCTAACCAAATATACTACGATAAAAAACCTATGGGAGGACTCACAGTGCATGAAGATGCGAGGAATATCAGTGATGGAGCTACTAGTGGACTTTCTAGAAAAGAGAGGAAGGTCAAACGAGTACACTTTCGAGCCCTAAAAACAAAGGCGCAAAGAATTTGTGAATTCACTTTTTCTCGATTGGCTGGCAACGAACTTTTTGGTCAGCCAATGAAAAGGAGTTTTCGTCTATGGTGAAGCGAGCACGCATAAAACGTTGATGATCAGTATGTTGAAAAAGAGTGGTTTCAGAATTTCTTCGGTTGGACAAATAAAAAACGACTATGCGGGAGCCCCTGATTTTTTAGATCTTTGGGCAATTTATGAGTTCATGGAAGATAATTCGCAAAGCTTATACGAGACAAAGCAGAGCAGCGCATACATGAAAGCGATACTCACTCTACTTGATGGCCAGGAATCTAGGTTGGAGGGAAAGTACGGAAGAAGGTTTCTAAAATAGGAAAATGTACAGATCATTTTGATGATTCCATCTACCTTCACAAATCTTTCCACTCCCTGGTGGAGTAAGCGAATCATGCCCTTGAGGTTCTACTCTAAAGGAATTGGAAGGAGAAAGGGTTGCAGCTACTATGTATGGATGCATGTGTAGAAGAGTCGACTATGAGTGCATCCTGAGAAATCCCAACCTGAAAGACTCTTCTCTCAAAGGGGTAGAAATCAGGGTGAGCGACCCCGAGGGAAGCATTTAGAGGAAGGAAGGAAAGCCTCTTGCTTGACTTGCGGGGAAGGATTTCCCACGGAGTTCAAAAAGAAAGAATTAAGGAAAAAAAGAAGAAAAGACGATAGAAGAGTGGGGAGTGCAGAGGCAAGGAAGAAAATCAAAGCCTATCCTTCATAGCCTCAGAGAGTTAAGGAAGAAAGGTCAGACTCCTCTTACACGGCTGGGTTGGGTTCTTTGACTGATTTTTTGTCTATCTCGCCTAGGCCCATCATGAAATTCTTTCTTTCCCCTAAGAAAGCGGAGATTCCAAGTTTCGTATAAGCCTCATTCTTCATTTTTCACATCCCACATTCAATGAAGAATCGGGTTCAGAGTTCATACGATCGGATAGTATGAAATATCTTTAGAACAATCCATCTGCCAAGCCTAGTCACGAGACCGTGAGGAAGAGGAGGTAGGATTCATCTTAAATCAGAGTGAAGAGTTAGCGAAGGCTTTGGAACTCCTTCTACCACTCCTAGGTATTCTCTCTTTCATTATCAAGGTACAAAGTTGCGAGAGCTAAAGGCGAGAGGTTAGACCCAGCTCTATCTCCGCAGAAAGAGTAGCTGCTCGACTTGAAAGGATGATTGGGCCTGATTCTTCTTATCGTATCTAATATGTTTACTCGAGATCGGAAGTCTTATCTGTATCTAATCAGGAATCGAGTGACTCATTATCACTCTTATTCAGTAATAGAATTCAGAACTATTTAGTGGATAAGTCACCTGGACCTTTCTTTTTGCTTCGGACTGGAAATCCATTATTTTAAACTTCTTCCTATGGATTTTCCCTTTTTCTTAGACTTTTCTATTGATTTGACCAAGAAGATTCCTGGTAAGTAAATCAGAATACCTTTTCTAGCTCTAATGTGAACTGAACTTCTCGTGGAATTCTCCTTCTTCGATCTTGTGGAAGGGAGATTGGAAACTCAATTCTTGAGGTGGAATCTTAAAGTGAAAGTAATGCTCCATCTTAGAAGAAGAGAGAAAGAAGATAACCTACTAAGAAGAGATAAATAAAGAGTTAAGGAGACACCTATTTTAGAATTTAGATAGACTATTCAAGCGGACATGCCCTAGAAATGAAGCTGAACCTTCGCTTCGATAATTCTTTGAGCAAGGCATCCTTAATCTTAGTCAGACACCTTTAAATCCCATTCCGCGGTAAAGGTAGCTCTTTCCTTCCGTCCGAAGGAGGCTTTCCTTCCTATAAACAAGTCAAAAGGTCTCATTCAAAGTCTAATCTTTCTTTTTTGCACTCCCGTAGTTAGGGGCAAAGAATTTGCGACGGACTTGTTTTCTCTTCTTAGATAGATGCGCTTCGCTTCGGGCCTTCATAGCTTAATATGGTAGAGTCCACTTTGAAAGACTAATTAAACTACCACAGACCGAGAAGAACTGGATATTGTTTGCGTGAGTTGCATGAGAAAGAATTTAAGAAAGAGGGAGAGAAGCGAATAAGCCGATCTTGCACAAATAAGCAGATCAGCTTCTTCCCCGACAAAAACTAGTACACTAGTACCAGGGTTCTTAAAAGAGCTTTTTCCTTGCCCTGGGTTTTCTCTAGATTAGGAGAAGGTTCTATAACCATTCAAAGAGGAGACAGTGATTTTCTTTCCCGTGCCTTCTATGGTGGCTTCACCCTGAATATTTGCTGACTTCTTTTCCACAAATTCTTTGCGCCTCATACTGACTTGTTCTTTCTGACTTGCCTCTTCTGTAGGGCTTCGCCCCCTTATACTTCCTCTTCCTTAAACTTTCTTACCTCTTTTCAAATTCTTTGCCCCTCACAGTTGTAGTTTCTTTCTTGCCTCTTCTGTAGCGCTTCGCCCCTCACACTTTTCCTTTCTTTCCTGGCTGACCAGTACTTTGAACTCTGATTTGTACTCTAGGGCTTCGCCCCCTTATACCGACTAACTTCCTCTTCCTTATCTCTTCCTTAAACTGACAGACTTTCTTTTGTTCTTGGTGTTGGGGTGTCGTCAAATTCTTTGCCCCCTTCCTTATACTGACTGACTTCCTTATACTTCCTTATACTGACTTAGACTGATCTCTTCCTTATACTTCCTTATGCTGACTTAGATTGATTTCTTCCTTATACTTCCTTATACTGACTTAGATTGATCTCTTCCTTATACTTCCTTATACTGACCTCTGACCTCTTCCTTAGCTTACCTCTTCCTCTTTTTCTTGACCCTAGTTCTTCTTCTTCTTGACCACCATACTTCTTCTTCTTGCTGTTGTCAAATTCTTTGCCCCTTATAACGACTTCCTTCCTTATACAGACTAACCTCTTGTACTAATTGACTTCCTTATACTGACTGACCTCTTCTCAACTCCTACTTCGCCTCACCTCACACTTGTAGTTTCTTTCCTTCCTCTTACCTAAGACAGACTTGTAGTTTCCTTAACACATACCTGTTATGTTCTTTCTTTCCTACCTGTTCTATAAGGCTTCGCCCCTCACACTTTTCCTTTCTTTCCTGTTCTTGCTCTTGGGCAGAGCCCATCATATTTTATGAGCTGACTTCTTGCAATATTCTTTGCACCTGCCTCTTCTACTTCTTCTTTCTTTCCTTCCTCACACCTAAGACAGACTTGGACTTTCTTTCTTTCCTTCCTCTTCCACTTGGACTTTCTTTCCTGCCTCTTGTTCTTGTTGTTGTGGTGCCTTCTCGCCCTCGGATCGGAACATGTTCATGCTTTTTGTATGCTACCCGCTCATTCCCAAAGTACGCTCGGGCTAGCTTCTACAAAGCGCAAGAGTCTCTTCCTCAAATATTCCTCATATTCCTCAGTGAATTCATTAAGTGAGAAGTTATGTCTATGTATTATCGCTCTTGCAACTTCCTCACCTTGACTCGTGAAACCTATTCTTTCATTCTTGCAAAAGGAAAAAAGAAAGACTCAAAGAATATTGAGGTACAGACGGATCTTGCAAAAAGAAAGGGATGAGACGGATGTACCGAATCGCTAGATTATAAGATAAAGGGAATGAGCCCGCTAAACCCAAAGAATGAAAGAATCCACAGGTTAATATCTTTCCTTATCAATGATCTTTCCTCCGAAGGAGGAGCGTAGCGGACAGCCTGAAAGCACTTTCTTCTGTCTTTCTCAGGGCAATATTCTTTGCGTCTATCTTTCTCACTCAGGAGCGGAAGCGTAGCTACACGTAACGGACAACCGTCAACTACTTTCGTTTTATCTTATCCTTTCTTTCTTTTACCTAATCCACTGGACTTCCCAAGATCTAAAACAAGGTCTCCTTCCACACTTCAGCTTGAAATTCACTAATCTAATGAATCAAGATGGATGTTTATGATTTCACCATTTGGCTTGGGAAATCCATTAAGCAAGTGGATGACTTGGGAATTTCATTTTCAGCGAAGCAAGACTTGCATTGTGCGCTGCCACGGGACATTTTGGTAAGTCGGGTGCTGGTAGCCTTAGAATGTAAAGGAACATAGATCTGTGGGTATACCCTTTCTAGCCTAGAAGGTTAGCTTTGGTTTAGCTTCCAAGCTTAGGGAGTTCCCAGGATTGAGTGAAGGATCTCATAGCCCAATAGCCCACCGCTTATTTATATCAATGTCTACGATACCAAAGCCTTCTCGGGTTCTTGCACACAAATCTATATATCCTCCTCTCTTCATCAAAATCATATATCTCTCCGATTCTGGATTCAAAAAAGATAGCAAAATCCACTTGATCAAGCCAAGGTGTCGAAGCAAGGTTCAATCCAATAAATGGATTGGTTAGCCGATGTTCTGACTTTTCTAGTTCCTCACAAAATGAGAGACCAGCGACCACGAGGGTAGTCTCTTTTATAACCTATCCGGATAAAGAGACCGCGGTCAATTTGCCAGCTCCGCACCCTAGCAAGAGAGAGATAGGACTATCAGAAAGCGAAGCGCGGAGAAAGGGTTGGATTAGGAGCTCTCGAAAATGAGATGAGGGATTTTGGGTCATAAAGGTCCGGAGAAAAAGTAGGATAGGGTAGAAGTCTCGACCGAGTAGTGGTCCGAAGAGGCATCCGTCTCAAGTCCTATCAGTCCCAGTCTGCGTCAGAAAGTAGCCTAGCTCTCCCCTTGTTCCATCAAGAGTCATCAATCTTCTTTCCTTCTTTCGCTTCTGGTAGATATGATATAGGACGAAGAGGTGAGCCAGTTGGAATATCCTTGACCCGAGGTTAGGAGTCGGATTCGGAAGCGAGAACAGTCTGCATAGGACTAGCCAAAAAGAATAAGATAGTGGGGTCGGGATTAGATCTTGAGGAAAAGTCTAGGACCGACAAGGGTAGAAGCCAATCGAATGGGAATGATCAGTTTCCCGAAGCTAGGCAAGAGGTAGACAGAGTCAACTACACCGGCCGAGTTGGAGAGAGATTACCTAGCCTCAAGCAAGAAGTCATCAAACTTTTGAGGAGTTTCTTATGATTTACCCAAGAAAGTATAAACAATGTTGATAAAAGTCAAAGAGCAAGAGGAAGAAGAGGTTGAGAAAGAGATGAGGCTCAGCAAGGATAACTTCTCCAGCAAGGAGAAGAACAATTAAGCTATCACGAACCGGTATGAGGCATTCTCCTCTTCCTCAGGTCTTTCCTTTCTCCTTCAAGTCCCTTTCAAGAGCTATCAGATCGATCTCTTTCAAAACTGGTCCGGTTTATTAGTTTGCTCCTTTTGCTTCGACCCCTCTCGTCTTCTTCGATTTCTGAGATCTCCTCTGGCTTTGCTAACTTCTACCGCTACGTGGGCTTCCTTGCGCTTGGATTCAAAGGTTGAAGGATTAGACGGAATGCCCAAATAGACAGACTGATATCTTTATTGGGTACCGGGTAGTTTTGAGCATGGAAGTAGCTTCTCGAGCTCTCTCGTACACATGGTCGGGTGTAGACTCTTCCCAGAAGAGAATCCTTCTTCAATTATCTATGAGAGGGAGGATAAAGAGAATCAAGGCCGAGATCCGAGATTCAGAGATAGAAGTGAGTTTAAGGCTGCGAGGAAACCAGACCCCGAATCAAGGATGTCTTCTTCCAAGCAAGTTCAAGATCCCAGAACCCAAAGCCTTCAATGGGAACCGCGATCCTACTTTCAAATTGCATTTTGGATATGGAAGAATACTTTCAAGCCAGTGGAACCATGCCACGTAGCGGTGAGATTAGCCTCCATGCATCTGTCTGATGATGCGAAGGTGGAGGTCGAAAGTGAAGGAGATCAAAAATGGGTAATGTGCCATTGAGACTTGGGAAGACGAATTAGAAGGAAAAGGGAGTGGGCTCAGTTCTTCCATCTCCAATTTCTTGCAAAAATTGCTCGAACTTAGACGCAGGAGAAGCAGACCAGGTTAAAGAGTTCATCTTGGACATTCGAGAGATGTCGAAAAAGGATCAAGTATTCTGCTTTGTAGAGGGGTCGTGGGCCAAGACTAAATTATACTCATAGAATGTGAAAGATCTTGCCTCTGCTCTTTCTGCCGCAGAGAGAGTCGACGACGTCAGTAGGGACCCTTGGTCCCATAAAATGTGCCGATGCCGAATCCCGGAAGAGGACAGCCTAATCTCCCAAGTCACTTTGGGAATGAGAAGAAAGCGCAAACCCCAAGCACTGGTACTCGAAGATATCAGTCAAGTTCGAGTCGATGTCTTCCTTCTTATGTAAGGGCCCCCACCGAGACTAAAGAGCTTCCACGGTGGCCTCGTCTCGATTCCTACGGTCAAGATCCGAGATTCTCACTCTGATGAATAAAAGGGAGAAAGCTCATAATGTGGAGATCGATCCCTAATAATAGATTTGAATTAAGAAACTATAAGTCGATACTGAGCTCAAGACCCGAAACCCACTCTCCCCGCCTCAATGAACAAGGGTCGACTCAATTAATCTTCGCCTTGATTTGGACAGTCAAAAGATAGGAAAGCCTAGAAGAAAGAGGCAATGGAAGGACCCACCTTCACCTTAAGAGGAAGACAAGAAATCTTCTTTCACCTATCAAGATATTCTGATCTTTTGATTCCTAGGCTTTCCTCTTTCTTCCCTATATCTTATCTGAAACTGACTGAACTTTCTTTTTGTTGGACTTGTTAACCTCAAAATAATACGAAAGCCTAAGTTCAGTTCCATAAACAAGTCCGAGGCCATAAGTTTGAGTGGAATTCATGATCCTAGGCTTTCTATTCCATATTCAGTAGCGGATTCGTCTTATTCCAGTAGGTTTAGTAGGTTTGGAGAAAGCCTACACTTTCACTTTCTTTTCTTCCGCCCTCTCTTCCTATGGTCGAGCTACTTCTGTCCCTCCTTCGGAGTAGTCTGAAAACCTTTGTGGATCTTAAGAGATTGAACTTTCAGTGGTTAGAAGGTCGGATATAGGTATAGCCTTTTATGTCTGAGGGATGCCTTATTTATATAGTAGGAAGTTCAAATAAAGTAGGCCATCTCTATCGAGCCCACTACGCGGAAGACGAAGCGGTGCTTGCCCTTGATTGAAAAGTTCTTCCTTATAGCCATGAGCCTTAACGCCCGAGACGGGAGTGGGTGCCTAAATTCCTCAGCCTGGACTGGCTCGCTAGCAAGATGAAGATGCCCATACTAGCTCCAAGAGCTCAAGCAACTCTATCAGTGGACGGTGCCCTACATCTCCCTGTCCTACTTATCCCGCTTCTCCTCTTAGCAAGAAAGTAGGTCTACAAAAGCAAGCGTAAGAGCAGATCGATCTATCCTTAATGCAAGGGGAATTGTTTCCTTTCCTTTTTCATCTCCATTCAGAAGGTGAATTCGGTGATCTCTCTATAGAACCTTTCTCACTTCGACTTAGGAAAATCGGCCAGGTTCGGTATATGCCCTCCAAGTCTATTCGCTTGAAAGCCTGAGGAGCCTCAAAAGCCTTGACGAAAGAAGGCTTGTGGATGTGGTTGTCATAACTTCTGTCTATCTGTTATGAATTTCGTCAGTCCTAACGGTAGTCAGAAATTAAACTACCATGGATCGGGATTCACAAGTCGTATTAGTTCTTTTTAGCTATTCCTGGGAAAGGAGTCAATATTGGTTGTTGGCATGTTCGAGCCTCGATCGGTTGAGGGGGTAAAGACGGTTGCCTAGTGGTAATGGACTTCTTTTGTTTAGCGGCCATGGATCGATACTAGGTGGTTCACTTTTATACCCTTATTCTCAGAGTGAACGTTTTGATCTAGAAAATCGACTTTTCAGATGAGCTCCATAGTTTTGGAAAGGACAAGGTGGAGGTCAAGCTTCTCTTAAAGCAATCTGGCAAATGCGTACATACTAGCTTACTATCTTGAGTAGCTCGACAGCTAAGGAATCAAAACCTTGATTTGGGTTGCTAAGTCTAAGTAGAAGCTATAGGAAAGGCTCAGGCTTTCGCGCCTTGCTATTCAGAAAGGTGGAAGCTAGCTACTTGCTTGTGAAAGGTGCTTGCCCGCGGCCATTCGTGGATCTGGAGTTCTATAGCCGATTATGCTACTTTCAATCCTTAGTAGCGGGTATTAGGTGAGAGGGCACCTATCTCATAGTTGTGACTATGCTTTCTGGATACCTTTCCATGCTTTCAGATAAGGGACGACGGCGGGGAACTGAAGTGAAACAAACTAGTCATCTAATCTTAGGCTTTGCTACCTGACTTATCAGCCTGCAAGTAAACTACCCTAACCCCACAAACAATATCAGTAAGGAGTTCAATTCAGGCTAGGACTTGAACTAAGGTCGATATTTTGGACTTAGATCTAGTAGTTCCCAAGTATGATATAGGAAGGCAAAGAGTCAAGGCCTTGTCTGACTTTAATAGAAGTAAGTAGCTAACGCAACTTTCATCCCCTTCAGTCTGTGAATCTGAGGAGCAAGAGTTTGGCCAGGGGAGTTAGTCTCGTAACTGCAGGCAATTCTAGTTCTTTACAAGACATATGGGAACTGTAGCTAACAAGTGTGCCCTAAGTGGAATTCTACAACTACTCTTTCTACTATAGTGACAGGACGGGTGCCAAGTTATTAGTAGCTAGGCAGCTAAGCCAGTAGTAGTTCAGTTCAGGCACTATTCTCAAATCTAGTTGACAAAGATAATGAAACTACCACAAACAGGTACGAGATAGGAAAAGAAAGCGATACATTGAACACAAAGAAATTGGATAGACATATGTTGAGAGGATTTGTTCGACAAGTAGCACTGAATCTACTATCAGTAGTGATTTATAGAAGTTGACTCGCTTAAATGAAGAGAGTGAACAAAGCATAGCGAAGTGAAGAGAGAATGAATTAGATAGCTCTTTCGATGTCCTTGTTATCTTTCCTAGGTAGATTGTGACTTATTCATTCTTTCTCGCTGACTCTGCTTTCCCCATCGTGGATCCTTTCTCGGTTAGGGCCTCCCCTATCCTTATTCATTGATCGATCTCTTTGCTATGAATCTCCCTCTTCTTTCAGTTGAGCCTTCGCCTCGCAAATTCTTTAGTCCTCCTTAGCTTAATTAGGGCTTGACTAGTACATCAAGCATATCGGCATCTTGCTTCTTCGTTGTGGTACACATATCTATCAATGAAAAGAAAGTAATAGAATTCAATCCCACTGTCCCAGTACGCGGTGAAGAATTGCCATTTGATGAGCTTGTCAGACCCATAAGAAGTTTAGAAAAAAGCCTAAGGGAGAAAGAGGGCGGGTGGGCTATAAGTAGGTCGTTTGCTATTGTTATAAGGGTTGCTCGCCTTTATACGGCTTGGCTTCGCTATCGCTCATGACTTGTATTGTGGTCGGCCTAAAAAGTAGTATAGTCTTCTTTATTCCTACCATCAAAAAAATGCATTTTATCTAGTTCGTTAAGCTTCACCAAAAGCAAGACGTGGGCGCTCTACTTCGTAAACAACTCGTCTAGTACTTGACTTACGAGTTCGTGTATGACTGCCCTCTCTCTCTAAAGGGGCTTATGCATGGAACTCCTTGTCTACTAAAGAAGCATTAGAGCGAGTGAGTTCCACTTGAAATTGAGTGGTCTCCCTCATTTTCTCTCACTGAGATATTCTTTCTTTCATTTCCACTTAAGCTTCCCCAGGGATTAATTGATTGGATACCCGAGAACCATAATCTTTCCTAAGAACTGCTTCTACGACGATAGACGTAAAGGCATGATTAGTTCCACAAATCTCACTGCACTGACCATGGTAAACTCCTTCTCGTTGTACCAAAATGGAAATTTGATTTAAACAACCAGATACAGCATCACATTTGACACCTGAGGAAGGTACAGCCCAACTATGAGGTACATCAACAGGTGTTACAATAATACGTAGATGAGTTTTGGCTGGTAGAACCACTCTATTGTCCACTTCTAATAAACGTGATTGACCCAATTCTAGATCATCTTCTAGAATCGTATAACTGTTAAAAGTGAGCGACTGTTCCTCGAAACTGTTATAGTTAGAATACTCATAAGTCTGATACCATTGAAGTCCAATACCTTTGATAGTCATGGCTGGATCTACTACTACCTCGTCCATTGAGTATAAGAGAGCAAAGGATGGTATTGCAATGAACATCGAAATGATACTAGGAAAAATGGTCCAAAGAATCTCGATAGTAGTTCCATGAACAATCCTTTGCGGTATTTTCTTTTTTGAATAGGGGAAATGCCATAAAGCGCGAACCAAGATCCGTGATACGAAAACAAAAATCAGAATGAGGAAAAAAAATATCGTGATGTAAGTCTATTATTCCTTGCATCATAGGTGTTGCTGCATCTTGAGATTCTAATTCCCATGGTTCCGCTGCATCACAAGGAGCAATTGTGAGGAATAGCCATTTGAGAACAATCATTTTCTTTGCTTTCTTCTTTGACTGCTCTGCTCCCCCCCCCCCCCAAAGAAAAAAAAGAGAGAGAGAGATACTTGTTCTTGCTCTCCCAATGAAGGAAGACGAAAATCGCCGGTTTGGTTGGTCCAACCAAGAAAGGCATGGGATGGGCATTGCTTGGGTCGACTAAAGTATGGTATGGCTACCTATTACTCCTCACTGCACACTTGAAATCTCTCTTGAGACTCCCCCCCTCTTTCTTACAACTAGTTGTTGCATGCTATGGAATCTCGAGAAATAGGAGGTTACAATTGAGAATCCACACTCTCATTACATTACATTTTGATGGAGACGAAAAGGAAGAATCTCAAATAGAATAGACCAAGATCCAATTTCGGGTCATTTCTTGGTGAACATAATTTGCCATAATCTCTTTGAACCCTTCCTCTTCGGAAGAGCCAATAACATCGATCATGAATAGTCGCTTCTCTCTTCTTCCCTCTTTGTTCATTGATTCAGTCTCGTCTTCTAGTTCCATCTTTGACTTAGTGGATCAAATTGAATATAGAAACTCCTCCGGTTTCTGTACTTGCGCTCCTAAAAAGGAGCAAAGAATTTTGCAACTCCTCACAACCCTTGTTCTTTGATTCCTTCTTAGTCGAGCTGCTTCGCACCTTTCAGTCGAGCTATTTGAGTGTGGAATTTCATGACTCCTTCGGAGCGGTCAAAGAATTTGAGAGACGTCTGAACGTTTTTCATTTCGAGCCCTCAGTTTCTAGGTCAATGTTTCACTTATCAGGCGCAAAGAATTTGCGTGAGATGAACCTCAAATTCACTGATTTTTGAATATGGATTTCGATCATTCTTTGGTAAGGAGTTCACAAATTCTTTTCTCCTCTCCTTACATTTTGAGTCGAGTTATTTCAAAAATGAAAGGGCGATAAATAAGGGATAATTCCTTAACTTTCAGTCGCTTCAATCATTCTTTGAGACTTATCATTTTGAGTCGAGTTATTTCAAAAAAGAAAGGGCGATAAATATAATCTCTTTCGCTCTCAAATTCTGAGATAATTCTTTGATCCTTTCGTTTTGAGTCCAGTTATTGAATAACCTCCGAATCGATCGGATCATGAACGAGAAGGCTAGGCATAATTGAGTATGTTTACGAGTCAGCGGAATTAGAGTTGAATTTGATCTTCATTCTCCCACGTAGCTCTCTCATTCTTGTCTTGTATTATCTTGTAGAAGGAGAGAGAGAGGGAGAGGGGCGAAAAAGCGATAGGCACAAAGTAGCTCATCCGACCGAGAAAATGAATCAGAGTAGGGGCTAAGGCTGAAGGGAAAAAGAGGAAGCGTCAACGGTTTGTTCATCAAGGGACCGGTGTAAATAAGGGAAGAAAGTATCTTCATTCTTTTTGTTTGAGATCCCAATAGTGGATCTCGAAGGAATAGCCTCTACAAAAGAAAGGGGACATCCAGGTGAAAGAGATAAGTCAGAGGCTATGTAAAAGATCTTGTGTTGCCATTATCATCATCAATCGGCACAGAAAGACTACTAAAGAGAAAGCAGTCTGGGTAGCAAGGTCAAAGATTCTTGCTTAGTAATTAGTTAGTAAGTAGCACAGGGGAATCGGCAGCAAAGAAGAGGATAAAAAGAACTAGCGAAGATGAGGTTGTCGAACGAGAGGGTTCACAGACGCCTAAGAGTGGTTTTTTCCAAATAGGGTCTTCACTTAAGAGGTAACTGAGAGTAGGACGCGTGCCCTAGCAGAACGATTTGAACTATTAGGTAACGGGGAGTGGAAGGGGTGGCTTTACCGCTCCATGGGATTCTTTGAGCCTGTTGATGTTATTTTAGCATAAAAAGCTGAGATTTCTTCCGTGAAAGGAGATTCGGGAAAAAATGGAATAGGAAGACGTGTTTCCAAAACGAAAAAGATACGAGTTGCTAAGGGGAAGTTAGCAAAGTTAGACAAGATTGGAATGGGCATAGGAACATGTATTAATGTACCAGATCCGCTAATGTTCCCAGGTTGATGCGATGTATTCCATCAGTTGACTGAAAACTTGATTATTGGTATATCGATCGGTCCAAAACGGATTGAAATAGAAGTCGGTTTGACAGGACGCTTTTGAAGACGTAGTGCACCCAGGTAAATAAGGAACAAGATGAATATAGAGGTTAAACAAGCATCCCACACCCAAAAGGTGCCCTACATAGGTCTTCCCCGAAACCCCCCAGTCACTAAAGTCAACAAGGTAAAAAAAAAAGCACCCATTTTTGTACCGGTTCCGAAAAAGCGAAGAAAAAGGAGATGTTTTGTTAGTAGGAAGAAGAAAGTTTGTTAGCCGTAGCTATATAAACAGGAATACTCATCCGAGCCGCAGGAACATGTAAATACAGAATACGAGAATTTCCACCTTGTTGAAGATCTAATGGTGCTACCCGAAGACTTAAATGAATAGCCATCGCTGTTAAGAACAACCGAGATCCAATGATAATTTGCGCATAGCTTCTGGTCTTTGACATCAAAAATGAAGGTTGTAATAAGGAAAGAGACATTTTTGAATTTGGTCCTAGCTAGTGGAACAAGAAAGACATCTATATTCAATAGAAAAGAAATGAGAATTCCCCCCCTTTTGTTTGTTTTCGTGGAGCTCGTGCCTTCTTCTTCCCAGGGAGTGGCATACCGAAAAAGAAAAGTTTGAAGAAATGGAAATAAGATAAAATCTGATATTGAAATGACTTCTAGCATCACCGAAAGGATCGAAACCACATTCATAGGCATTCTTCTCGGATCGAGGAAAGAGAAATGCTAGGAAAGATCTAACCAATAGCAGTCTGATATTGAAGGAAGTCAGAAGAAATAGGGTGATATTCGGCTAGTCCAACTCTCATTCTCTGACCTCTGCCGACCCTCTCCTCTGATTTGATGGATTGCTCTCACCTTTGTCCAGTTAGTTCGGGAACCAGGAAGAAGCTGAGCAAGGCATGAAGAAATTACTAACCATCCTAGACGTCGTGCAGTCTAGATGCCAAATACAAGAAAACCTTTCTTCAGAGTATGAATGTACCATTCTCATAAGTAATGAGATACCCACCAGCTTCACCTCCATGAGCCACACCCCATGGGCCGGTCATGCCCCTTCAGTTCTTTTCCAACCTTAAAAAATTGAGTGAAGCATCAAAATGAAACTCCTACAGAGCCTTCGGAGTAGTCTAAAAGCCTTTGCCTTTCTCTGGAGAGCTTTACAAATAAGGTCTTCAACGCAGAACCTAATTACAAACCCAGCTATTTGGTACAATTGTCTTTCCGTAAGAAGGTATCATGTCCATTTCTCACAAGAGGTTCCTTATCTGGCTTTTGCTTTAGAGGAAGAACAAAAAGAGGGTTTGGATCCTATTATTTGCTTCCTCGAAATAATAAGAAAAATCAAGCTCCATATGAGTTTCAGTTGCTCGACGAAAGAAAGAGCAAGCGGAGGACAGCATCCCGATCCGTGGTAGTTTAAATTCTTAATTACAAGCAGAGAGTCTGGAATCTCCTTAACTTTGCCGTCATACCTATCAAAAGGATAGAAAGCCCTCGCCGAGGCTCAAAGAATTTGAGAAGAAAGGAAGATTCTTATACACAGGGCAGAAGGAGACCATAACTACGATTATGCGCTATGGCCCTTAGTGTTGAAAAGAGGAAGATTCCGCCAAGGGATCGACTTAGAAGTTCAAATGCACTTCAATAATGAAAAGGATCATTACGAACAGTGCCAAGAGGAGGTGCTGAAGCAAGCGCATTTTAGAAAAAAGGTTTGAGGTCATCCTCCTTAAAGGAATGAGGGGGAGATCCAGATACTCATTGGACACTCCAACCAGCATGATTAGCTGTCTTCCTGCTCTCAAAAGTCTACCTGGAAGTCAAAGGAATGATCATATTCTTTATGATGAAAGGCATAGGAAGACGTAGTCTATTAAGCTAAGTAGGACTGAGGCAACTCTTAAGGAGAAACCTTGCATTTGAAGAATTTGAGCTAATACCTACGGAATTTTGACCATTCTTTCTCCTTTTAAGCCACTTATCTAATAACCTCAAGAATGAAAGAGTGATTCAGGAATTCAAACTAAAGAAGACCTGAAACTGGGAATGAATAAAAGGAAATAATCAGGGATGAGGCTTCCTGCTCCGAAAGAAGATGGTAAAGCTTCTAGTCTCGTTCAACTCATCTGGAGCTTGATTTTGCTTTTGCACTCCTTTCAAAGCCGCTGATTATTATACATAATCAATTCCATTTCCCTTTCATGGGATGGATGATGGAATTTTCGAAATTTTGATTAGGATTCCGGATTAGGATGAAGAAGCCCACGTAGTAGTTGTGAGTTTTTCGCGGACTGACTCGTACATTATCGTTCTCAGCACCCCAGTAGAGAGTTCCACTTCTCATGGAAAAAATGCAAGATGATCTTTGTAAATGAGAATACCCTTTTTCAAGGTTCCTTAAGGAAGAAAGGTCATCCTTGCACTCTGCACTCCTCTCCTTCGTAGTAGAGCTGCTTCGCACCTTGTAAGTCGCTTCGCTTCGCTAGGCAAAGGTTTTCAGACTACTCATCTGGAGTAGCTTAATTAGTGAATTTGAGAGAAGAAACTATCGAGAAATTGAGAACTCATTGATTATACGATATTTGGGAAAGAGAGAATTTGACCTGTCCGAAGGACTATCCATATTAAGGGATATCTGCATTCTTTAGACCCATACCCGCCTAGTGGGACTCCCTGTGCGTCTTTCACTTGGTGTCTAATGTTCGACCCTTGTTTTGTGAGGTCAAATGATCAATGAACAAGGGAAAAAGATCTCTAAGCGCTACGTGGGACTCGTAAGTCAACTCCGTCGTTCTAGCCTCTAGTGGGGTAGAGATCAGAGAAAAAGAAGGAAAGGGAATCCCATAACTCAGAAAAGCTTATTCATACCTATCCGACTCGTCCTTCTTAGTTCAGTGATTGAATCTACCATATGAACTTTGAACCTTCCATACATCCTATATCTAACCTTCCCTCGGTAAACTACTTCCTCATCTCATATAAGAAATAGGTAGGGTCCTTGTTCCGATTCTCCCTTGAATGGATCACCAACGCCTAGCCGCATAAGGAAGACTAAGTCTTCGACCTATCCTCCGAACAGGGAAATAGGTTGAATAGTCCTCCGAAATAATAGTACTTTGTCTTTGTCGAATTGAGTAGGCCGAAGGACTTGTTTATCCATTGAATTTATAGAACTGATTAATGGTCTGAAGGACTGATTAATGGAACTCAAAAACTTAGTCGCTTCAATCATTCTTTGAGCCTTGTTTTCTTTTCTTTTTAAGTCGTCTAACGCAGGTAGGAAGGAATAGAGTCAAGGGCTACTCTTACCTTGCCAAGCCAATCCTTATGTCTTTAGCATAACACAAGCTAAGCCCCTTCCTTGGTATCTATCTTCCATAGAAAATCCAATCAAGCACTGGTTACCGAATTCCGCCTAAGAAAAGATCAATGAACAAGGGGCAAGATGGAAGGAGAGGACAAAGGTGAGACCCTGTTTAGGAGAAATAGTTAGATCAAGCACATCATCAGACTGAGAGTTTCATTCGATCTTACTCTTTCATTCTCTCTTTAGTTGAGGAAGTATACATCTTTATTTCAAGTATAAGGGAGGGTCCCTCGTCTGAAGCTTTTTCTTTCTCCATATTAACCTGTGGAATGAATGAGTCCTTTTTCGTCTTAATAAGAATTTGAGTTGAATATAGTATCAGATACTCCTATCCTAATTAAGCTACGTAGAACCAAAAACAAAGGTCCAGGTGACTATTCCATATATCCTTTTATTGAATTTCATACGGGAGTCCTTTGGAGCTTTTCTGACTTTCCTTTATCTTTATGACTTCCACTCTTCCTTATATCTTAATAGTAGGCTTTCTATGGAATATTCACGCCGTAGGTTCTCGCTTCGCCTCTCTCTTCTATCTCGTTCTAGAACTCAATCTTTCGCTTATCTTATGATCTCGCCTCTGAAGTCTCTCTTCTTCTCACCTTATGGCTCCTACAGAGATTTCGTGCCTCCAGTGCCTTGCCATAGGTGATCTTCTTCAATCTCTCATGCTTCAAAAAGAGGCCGCCCGTATGGAAGCGCCAAAGCCTATGGAGAACTTCAAGTCTCGTGTAGTGCAACCTGAAAGTAATATTGTTTGCATCGGCCATTATATTTACTCTACAACTCTTGAGAACTTCAAGTCTTGGAGACAACTCAAGAGTCAAGAATATAGTTACCCCAATTTGAAAATAGTGAAGGAATATATGTTTTGCTCTTTACACATTGTCATTTATATATTGAGAGAAAATCCATCCCTGTAGTAAAAAATGACAACCTTTTAAAAATTGACTTGGTCATGGTAAATCACCTTGTCCTTAACCCATGATTATTGAGAAGTGAGAAAAATCACGATATTTTTCTTCTTATTATTCTATCGAATACAATAGATACAATGAGGGATGGAGGATACAATAAGGAGTAAAAAAAGAAAAGATATAGGAAGTAGGAAAACTCTTCCATATACTTTCCAAAAATACTCTAAGGGTCAAGCCCACTAATTCTAACGATATATATTATTTGTTCCTAATTGAATGATGATAGGTATTGCAAATTTATGTAATTTTTAATTTTGACTAAGAATGTTACAAATCTTCTAAACCTTTGGGACAATACTAATTGGTGTCTCTCTTCATTGCATAAGTTAATTTAATTTTGGGTAATTACACTTACATATCCAAATGGTTTAAGGATCGGTAAATTTTGGCTCTTAAGTTTTATTTTGACTCTTTTTGGGACATTTTACAAAAACGAATCGGTCAATTTTGGCTCTTAAGTTTTATTTTTTGAGTCTTTTTAAATAAGATAGATGTTATATTAAGTTGCCCAAGATGCACATAAATACTTTTCTCGATTGTGGGGGGGAGGGGGGGGGAGTGTGGTTAGAAGTTGAGAAAACTTAATAGATTAACATAATCTCCAACTTGGATCTTTAAGTCTAATTTTCTTCTCCTATTTGCTCAGACTACGTTTAGATGATGAAGACCAACACATACATAAGAAAAAAATGAAACAAGATCATTGAACTTGTAAAGTCAAACGACCATTTGATCTAGTTCTAAGTTGAGTTAAAGTCTATTATCCTCATATAAATCATGAACTCACACCAATAGTTGATAATTAAGGTAATAGTTATTTAAAATGACAACCGACATCTTTGCTAGTACTATTAAAGGCCTTTGATGTCGGTTTAAAAACGACATTAAAGACCTTTTTAATGTTGGTTTTCAACCGACGTCTTTGATAGTGTTATTGAAGTCTTTTAATGTCGATCGAGCTTTAATGTCAGTTTAAAACCGACATTAAAGCCTTGTTTTTTGGTCCACTAATATATAAACCATAGATAAATATTTTTTCTCACGGCAAAAAATCAATAAAATTAATATTATTTTAGAAACTATAATATTTGTCTTTTACATTTGTATACATAAAATGAAATCTTAATATTGTATTTATATATATACATTCTACAACAGTACATGAAAAAAGATCCTAATACAAGACTTAAATAAGAAATCTTGAACACCTTCTCAATCTTCAACCTTCAACAGCCGCCTGGCTATATATCTACACATCGCTTAGCTTTCAATCTATATGACTTTAATCATTCTACAAATAATACATTACAGGAAAAAAGGTCTATGATAGCTCACTAAAAACGCTATTCTACACATTTTATAGTGTTTTACCAAAAGTCGTGATAGCTCACGTTATTAAAAGTCTAGATTTTTAATAGAGTTTTATAAAAGCTACAAAAAGTATGCATTTTGATAGCTTTTTGAAATGTTATAAAAACATCTTTTTAATAGTGTATTATTCTATTTATGTGATTTATGATAGCGTTTGTTTAATGCTGTGAAAAACGTTTTATAGCAAGTTTAAAAAGTTGTTGATTGTTTATAATAACATTTTTTAACAAATATAAAAGTTTAATCATACCTTAAAATGAAAGCTATAATAATGTAGTATTTTCACATATTTTATCTATAATATACTTTTTTAAATATCATTATTCAATTCTTAACATCAACCGACATCTCAATTTTAAGGTACAAGTCTATGAGCAGCGGTATAACAAGAAGCATCTCAATTTTAAAACACCATCTAGAGATGCAATCCATACCTTGAAAATCAAATAGGGTAAAAGATAATTAAAGCAAGCCAGTATTCGAATTGGAAGATAGAGTTTTCCCATCCTAACCAACATCATTTTCATTCGTCGGTATTATAAAAAATCCATGCAAGAAGGATGAATAGAGCCATTTCTATGCTATATCTGTGCAAAGACAACCATCCATTGACAGTCAAATATATTGAAAGAGGCCCAATTGGTATAAATATGAGTTAGGTTGTGTTTATAATTACAAAAAAAAAAAAAAAGAATGAAAGGGAATATCATGTAGAAGCAAAAAGACTAACCAAGTCCCAAAAGCAAAAACACCCTGTAAGTTATGATCACAAAATAATAACCAACCAGAACGAACCAATGTTACAACCAAATGGGGAAAGCCTAAATTCATATATAAGAGACGCGAAGAATTACAATCAAATGGGGAAAGTTGTGGGAAATCTTTCAACACAAATTAATTTAACTTGTTAGGCTAATTCACTATCCATTTCTATGTAATAATGATTATAAAATGACAAATTACAAAATTAATCACTAGACAAGAATGAATTAAAATGAACAGCATAAAGAGGTGATAGCAGATGGTGACCATTAAATATTCGTTAACCTTTTCTTCAACACAACGGTAGTGAACAGAGAGAAAAAACTTGTTGTTCTCCACCTTAGCTCTTGGAGTTATTTGGTTTTTTCAACCAGCTCTTTGTATTATTATTATTATTATTATTATTATTATTATTATTATTATTCTTATTATTATTATTATTATTATTACTATTATTATTATTACTATTATTAGTAGTACTATTATTCTTACTATTGTTACTATTATTCTTACTATTATTCTTACTATTATTGTTACTATTATTGTTACTATTATTGTTACTATTATTGTTCTTATTATTGTTCTTATTATTATTGTTATTATTATTGTTATTATTATTGTTATTATTATTGTTCTTATTATTGTTGTTATTATTATTGTTATTATTATTATTATTATTATTACTATTATTAGCATTATTATTATTAGCATTATTATTATTAGCATTATTATTATTAGCATTATTATTATGATTAGCATTAGCATTAGCATTAGCATTAGCATTAGCATTAGCATTAGCATTATGATTAGCATTATTATTAGCATTATTATTAGCATTAGCATTAGCATTAGCATTAGCATTAGCATTAGCATTATTATTAGCATTATTATTAGCATTATTATTAGCATTATTATTAGCATTATTATTAGCATTATTATTATTATTATTATTATTATTATTATTATTATTATTATTATTATTATTATTATTATTATTATTATTATTATTATTATTATTATTATTATTATTATTATTATTATTATTATTATTATTATTATTATTATTAGCATTATTATTATTATTAGCATTATTATTATTATTAGCATTATTATTATTATTAGCATTATTATTATTATTAGCATTATTATTATTATTAGCATTATTAGCATTATTAGCATTAGCATTATTAGCATTAGCATTATTAGCATTAGCATTATTAGCATTAGCATTATTATTATTAGCATTATTATTATTAGCATTATTATAAGCATTATTATTAGCATTATTATTATTATTATTATTAGCATTATTATTATTATTATTATTATTATTATTAGCATTATTATTATTATTATTATTATTATTATTATTATTATTATTATTATTATTATTATTATTATTATTATTATTATTATTATTATTATTATTATTAGCACAGGGGCAGGAGAAGTAGTTCTAATGTAGATCTAGAAGATAAATAACTTGCATACCTCTTCAAACTTCTCAAACTTTTGAGTATTCAATTCATCATTGACCTCAGGAATAAATGCAGCTTTCATTTGATACTGTTGGGGTTGATACCCTAAATCTTGTGGTCTTGTAGTTTGTAATTGTATATATTATACAAACTTTTTGTTTATCTAATAAAATAAAGTGTTTTCTTTTATTTGACATTTAGTTGCATTAACTCACAAAACAAATAAACTAACATCCAAGGTTATCTTCTGTGACCTAAACATGTATGTGGAGACATACAAGTGGATCATGTTTAAGTGACACTAGAAGAAATATAGGCTTTAATGTCGGTTGGGAAAAATGAAAAATGAGCATTAATGTCGGTTTTGAAAAGGCGGATGTTTAATGTCGGTTTTCCACCGACATTAAAGAGTAAGCTTTAATGTCGATTTTAAACCGACATTAAAGGTCCGTCATTTTGAAAACCGACATTAAAGGTCCATTTAAATTTAAATTTTAATAATTTTATTTTGTAAAAAAATAACAAGTTTTAATGTCGGTTTTAAACCGACATTAAAGGTCCATTTAAATTTTTATTTTAATAATTTTATTTTGTAAAAAAAACAACAAATTCTCTCTCTTACTTTACTTTTTCAATCTTTCTCCGCTCGATCGCAAACCCTTTTTCCTCTCGAAATGGAAATTGCCCCTTTCTTCTCCGATGCCCATTTCTTCTCTGATGCCCATTTCTTCTCCGAATAACTTTCACTGTGCTATTCAAGCTACAAAAGCATTTGGCGATGGCGTCCCTACTCGATGCTAACATCTAACTCCGACAGTGGCAGCGGAAGCTTCACAGCAACGGTAATTTCCATCTTCTTTCAAGTGGTCACGATTTATTTAATTTGGGGTTTAAGCTGCAATTTTTGTTGACTTCCATTTAGACTGCAAACCACCCATCAATCTCAAAATTCAACACTCGTTGTTTCAGTATTTGAGTATCTGTGGACATGATTTGCATTGCTATCTTGCTACCTTGCATTTAGTGGTTTGGTTATTTCATTGTGATGAGGACTGAATTTGGGTTTTGTTCAAAATTCAACATGAGTTGTTTCAGTATTTTAGTATTTGTTGGGTTGTCTTTAATTTCTCAGTTTCTCTGTAAAAGAACTGACTCAACGTTACAAAATCCCCAAAAAAATGGCTTTTCTGAGAGGCCTCTGTTGTGTTGCCTATCGATTTTTGCCTGCAAGAGTTGTCGCCGTCTATTATGTATGTAGAGAGTGTTTTTAAATTTTGTTGAATAGTTGTGGGAATTGGAATGGAGAGAGAGGTATCCATTCTGACTTTGTTTTTTTATTTCAGTCCCACAAAACAGTTGTGGGAATTTGAATTTTGTTGTGTTTTTTAATCTATTTCTACCTATCCATTCTGACTTTGTTTTTTTATTTCAGTCCCACAAAGCAAAGCTTACAATTTTCAATACCCTTTCATTTCACCATTTTTCTCTCTTTCAAAATGAGTCCATTTTTCTAATTGTGGAATGAAATGAAATGGGTCCATTTTGAATCCATTTCATTTCATTCACCATTATTCTCTCTTTTAAAATGGGTCCATTTTTTCCTAATTTTTGGGCTTTCCCGTGATATAGTCATCTATTAGTTAGCATTTTATTGTACTTATAGTTATATCTTTACTCTTTTTTTTCTTTATTCTTCTTTTATTTTTGTTTATTTGTATATTGCATTGTAATGGGATGGTGAGGATTTTAATATCACTCTTATAAGGAGAGGACTTTTAGTTAGGATCAAATTAGTTGGGGAATACATTTCATTTTATATATTGCATCACTACAAGAAATTTGACCTTTAATGTCGGTTTAAAACCGACATTAAAGGGCTTTAATGTCACTTGACAACCGACATCTTTGCGAGCGTTATTAAAGGCCTTTAATGTCGGTTGGACTTTAATGTCGGTTTAAAAACGACATTAAAGGCCTCTTTAATGTCGGTTTAAAAACGACATTAAAGGCCTTTAATGTCGGTTTTCAACCGACATCTTTGATAGTGTTATTGAAGCCCTTTAATGTCGGTTTGGCTTTAATGTCGGTTTTAAACCGACATCTTTGATAGTGTTATTGAAGCCCTTTAATGTCGATTGGGCTATGATGTCGTTTTAAAACCGACATAAAAGAGGCCAATAATGTCAGTTTAAAACCGACATCAAAGGCTTGTTTTTGTCCATTTTTAGAAATTTATATTTATTTAATTGTTGTATTATTGTCCATTTTTTATAAACCAACATTGAATCCAACAAGTGAAATTAACTACAAACTTGAAACTACAAGTCACATTACGTAGGAAACCATATTATTCAAGTCTGATTCCACCAACAATGAAAATGCTATTAGCACTTGCACATAAATCCCATTCATATCTTAAAGCAACAATAAATCCCATTCATATCTTAAAGCACATAAATCCCATATTATTCAAGTCTGATTCCACCAACAATGAAAACACGCTTGTAAAATTAACTGCAACCAAACAGAATTATATAAATTCAAAGATCACGACATTTTAAAGGTCTCGAAAATGCTTCTTCTCCCATCCAATATATATTCCTCCAAATCTGCAAAGCCAGTAGCTAACAATCCCGCAAACCCAATCGACAGCATCCAAAAATCCCAAACAGAGTGGAAATGAAAATCCAGAATCTCGTAGAAAACTTAATACAATTCCTTAAAGCCTGCGAATTCAAATGCTAAACTTCAAAAAAACTAAGAAAATTCCTCAAAAAAACTAAGAAAATTCCTCAAACTTCAAAAATCCCAAAAAAACTTAATACAATTCCTCAAACTGTTGAGAATATGTGGTCCGATTGCCTTAAGAGTGAACTAAGAAAAAATAAGAAGTGATAATGTACATCTATAAGATATAAATGGCAACATTTTCGTATAGGCCTATATTTTCTTACTAATACTCAATATTCACACTCAGTAATCTTTTTTCCTTCTACCGCTTACACCACCTAAAAGGCCATTGCCATATTGACAAAGATTTATATCCAAAGATCCTAGACGATATTAATAAGTGAGTGTATGTAATTAATAATAGTGTGCCTTGAAAAATGAACGGTATAAGAGACTTTACCAACGTACTAAATGTGGTAACTCCAACTCTACAAGCACTTCACGAACAAGTTTGCAAAAAGGAGAACCCTGTGAGATGAGAGAAACATAGAGATTTAAAATATTGTTCAAGGGAAGAGAACCATAAAAATATCCACTTCAAGTCATGACACCTCCAATTAAGTAGTCTGCGACCTCTGTGGTGGTGATGTCCAAGACTCCCTATGCGAACAACCATAAAAAATTAAGATAGAAAATAAAGAAACCTGTTAATGATCAAGTTATCTTCAATTGGGGGGATAGGATGGGAAACCTGCTAAAGAACCCCTTCCACAAAAGTAAATTTCTTTGATGCGAACTGCAGAGGCAACATTGAATCCACGAACTGCAGAGGCAACAATTTCTTTGATGCGAGCTTGATAGACTTTTTAATGGTTTTTAATCACAAATAAAATAAACACAAAAGTAAAGGAACATGAACATCAAAAGAGTTATTATATTAGTATAGAATAAGCTATGCCTAACCAAAGAAGTGTAATGTGGCGGTCTAGATAGAGAATAGCACAAACCTCACAATCACAACTTCGTTCATCTGGTCCATTTTGCAGTCAATCAATTTGGACGTAATGGCCTTCACGACCCACAGTTCGACCTCATCATCATTGATCTGAAGCACAAGTAACACACAAGTAACACCCTTGATGAGAGCATATGGAATACGGGCAGATTCATTTGAGCCAAGATCTACCAATGATAATAACCTCATCTTTGCAATGCAATCTTCATGGACGAGACCTACACCAGATCCAGGAATTTGCAGCTTTTCAATAGAAATTATTAAAGTTATTACTAAAGTGGAGAATTTAGCTCTAATTAGAAATTATTAAAGTTATTACTAAAGTGGAGAATTTTACCATAGCTTTTCAATAAAGAAGAATTTGCAGCTTGAAATTCCATGTAAGCATCCAATCTCTGGGTCAAAAAAATCTTCAGAAGCTGATAAACCAATGAATATTTGGCATCCTTCTCCAGTTGCCCTACAGCAGGCATGTCCAACAAATCACACTGCAAACATAAAGAACAGTTTGTAGCTAATAAGTCCATAATATAGGCTAAAGATCAAATAGAAGAATTAGGCCTATCAATTTTAAGTTGAAAACAAGGAACATGTCCTATCGATATTTATAGACTAACATGTCCTATCGAAAACAAGGAACTTCATTATCAATTTGAAAAAAAATGAAAACATTCACAACACAACCAAAAGAGAATGAAAAACCATGGCGTGTATTGCTACCATGGGTTATATAGTCCCCGCCATAGCTTAACGAATACATTCCAACATCACTGCTAAAAGAACCTAAAATATCAACGAAAGCTCATAAGCATAAAATATCAACGAAAGCTCATAAGCATAGTCCCCGCAATAACAGAAAAGTAAAAGAAATTCTAGCTGAAAATACATACTTAAGAATGTCAGATGCATAAAACCAGTTCCACGTGTATCACTGCTAAACACATTTCTGCAACCAATTAAGCCCTTGATAAATAGCAGATGAAAAAAGTTGATCAGTGTGACGGAATGCAAAGATCATAACCATCAAGAGGATGTGTTTTTCATAAAAAAAGAAAAAAATGAAAACAAACAAATGTAATTTCTAATTTTTTAAAAAATAACAGAGTTACCAACCAAGGATACAATTCAATTTTTTAGGTACATCATATTATTGTTGATAGTTAACCCTTTTCTTCTTTGCAGTATGTGTTAAGCCAAATTATATCAATCCTATTTGAAGATATACATAAATCTTACCTTTATGGTGACTTCTTCAATTGGCTCAAGCTTCGTTGAATGGCTGAAAAGAGGTTCCCACTTCCATCCACCTGATTCAAATCCCTTTATGAGAAGTGAGCCCTCTATTATTTTCCGTAATATTCTAGTCCATAAATCACATCTCCGTATTTTGAAATGCAAACCGAAAACCGGAAATTCAAGGAATGAACCTTCGTCGAATAATCAGCCAAAAGAGGTTCCTTCTATATCATTAATTGGCACAAGTACAAGCAGCAAGAAAACAAAACCCAACAGAAGCACCAAATTTTTTTCCTTTCTCTTTTCCTCTTTATGGAGGGAATTGTTTGAAGAACTCATAAATTGGTTCCATAGAAACTTATGAGAAGCAAGCATTTCAAAACTTGTTCCCTGGACCAATCAATTTAGTAGGATGATCATATCAGCTATGTGGAGTCCATTTAAACTTCACATTCAATGATATTTATTTTCAAATGTGCAATGCAAATAGGATAATAATAGGAAAAAACATTCAAAACATGGATCTCCTAAATCACAAATCAAGGACAATAACTGTGTTCATTTATTACATACCTAAATGAATTTCACATCCAGAAATCATGAGCAATGAGAAGCAAGATGCAATTTGAAAGCATTGCATGCGCAAGAAGTAAAATCAATTAAGTTTAAGATCATTAAATCCTTCTCTTATAATACATACCATAGACAGGACGGAACCTGTTGGAAATGGAAGCTATGAGGAAGAATCTTCAAGGTTCTTTAAATTGAGAACTCATGTATGCATTAAAATTTACAACAACATGACAGTTACAATTGGATGGAATCATTGTTTGCTTGCACAACAGAAAAAGTGCGTTTAAGAGTGAGAAAATAAAAGCTATATCATTAATTGGCACAAGTACAAGCAGCAAGAAAACAAAACCCAACAGAAGCACCAAATTTTTTTCCTTTCTCTTTTCCTCTTTATTGAGTTTGGCATCTGTGCTGCGATAAGAATCTATAAACAGAAAAGTAAAATACAAGAAAACCAAAAGAAAACAACAAATAATCTATTAATGGAACGAGTATTAAATCATCTCTGTTTAAAACTAGAAGCCAGCATTTTTCCCATCTAAACCACTTCAGTTAAGAATCAAGAAGGAAAAACAACAGAAAAATTCACCATGGTTTCAAAATCATTGAACAGGCAAAAACATAACCAGAATGCAGCACAGTGATAAACAATGTATAGAAAGAAAATATACAAGAACTACTAAATCGAACAAAAGCCAAGGGAAATTTTGAACACCCAATTGAAGAATCAACAGTAGAGCAACATAAAACAACAGAAAGCAAAGAAATCAGCATACCCAGATGGAAAAAATTGAAGGGTACGAGAGTGATCGACCAAAAAACAGCAGAGGAAGGTGGAACTGGCTGAAAAATGAGGTTTACGCCGCTGAACAACCCAATAATTGCAGAAATGGTTGGCCCCAAAAGGAAATGGAAAGAGAAAGAAGAAGGAATGGGATCGCTGTACCCCTTTTTCTTTCGTTGTGGCGCAAAGCCATTATTATGAGAATTAGGATGATTCAGATGTTCATCTCTCCATACATAAATAAAAATCGAAAGAAAAATGGAGATGAAAGAAGAGAAGATGAAAGATGGAAGAAAAGGTGGAAGAAGAAGACGAGCGGCCGATTGACGCAGCGGAGAAGATCGTAAAGATGGAAGAAGAGGAGACTAAAGATTGATTATTAAGGAAGAGAAGATGCGAGATGAGAGATATAGAGGGAAGGGCGACGAAGGCGGCTGCTAAAACAAAAGCAACGCAAACCCTAAACTAAAAGGAAAATATTAATTTATAAAAATAAAAAAAAATAAAGGTTAGCTTTAATGTCGGTTTTAAACCGACATCAAAGAGGAAGGATTAATGTCGGTTTTAAACCGACATTAAACATCCGTGTTTTTAAAACCGACATTAAACCTCCATATTCATTTTTTCCAACTGACATTAAAGGCCATATTTCTTCTAGTGCATGTGTAAGAGCTTTGCTTCTACACTGTTAGATACAACTTCTTCTGCGACGAGGTAGTTGGTTTTATAATGTCATCTATTGCGTGAATATGTATATCCATTAACTTCGGTAATTACTTTTTCTAATTGTGGAAGTCCCTATATTTTATGTAGTTATCCAGCAATTTCTTTGTTAATTGTATCTTGTTCTTTACTTGACAAGATTATTTGGTAGATCTTATGCTTCTTTTTTGTTTACCATTACATTTGTGATGTGCAAATGATTTTATTTGGTTTCGAACTGATACAAATGCGAGAGATGGTGTGGAGTGAATAAAAGTTGATTATGGTTCATACATTGTCAAAGTTATTTATGTTCATGATTATTTATTACATAATCGTTGATTGTTACCAGAAAACTATGTGCTTATTTGTTAACCATTTAGTATATTTTTGGAGGACATACTACAACAATATATTTTTCTACAGAATTGGGTCTATTCTATCGAAAATTTCCCCCCAAGTTATTTTTTGAAGTGAAGATTAAAAGTTCTTATTATCATATGAGGAATCCGTTTAAATAGGATGCAAAATATGAAAAAACGATTGAAAAGTAAATTATATTATTATCTTTCCTTCTCATGAGAGATATTTGTGAAGAGTTTAAAACCATTACAAAGTGATTTGATATGACTACTTATTTAGAAAATGAAAGGTTGGATATCCATCCATTCCATCCCATAACTAATTTGAGTTTCTTAAAAGAAAATCAAAGTTATTGGAGTGTTTAGAAAACAGAAAAAGGCATGCCAAAGCCAAAATACCATAAACAACGTCGTGGGATGAATCAAGTCTTATTTTTTATTTTTTCTTTCTTTTTGAGTTTTAGAATAGTAGTTTTAGCAAAAAGACCATATTACCCCTTTTCTCTATTCCAATTTCATTCTTTAAAGAGTCTTAAAGTCGTATTTTGATTCCATGTGTCTGTTAATAATAATATTGTTCATAACTTTAACTCAAATTTGGTTTCTGTTTTGTTAATTAATGTTTAAAAGTTATTTAGCTTTCAATATTTAAAATTGATTTCTTTTTTATAAATCATATTGAAAATGATATTTAGGTTTTCTTTAAGTATAAATTGAGGATAAAGAATCAAACAAAAATCAAAGATTTAGAGCATGGACGAATGCTAATTAAACTTGTTACCAATTAGTGATTCTTAGTATAAGTTTTTTTTTTTGAAAAGGAACAGAATGTCTTCATTCCTCTGATACATATTCCTACAATGCAATATACAAATAAATTAGTTTGATAAGTTTTAGAAGAACCTTTTTATTTTCTATTTTTATTCCTACAGATCTTTTTGTTATGTTCTTTTTTTGTTCTAATTTCTTCTTCACATCATTGAATTGTTCGTTGATTTAATTCCTTCAAATTTTTCCTCTGTTAGAGTGTGAAGCGGTTTTTGGGGAAGTTTCTGTTTGGCTATCAAGGAAGAAAAATCACAAGATTTTTCTTTGTGGTTTTCGTGTTGGTAGACAAATAAAGTGAAATGTAAGTTTTTCTTTTGGTTTTGTGTAATGTTCATGTTTGTTATAAAGTTTTTTTTTTTTTTTAATGTTTTTAGGTTTTGTTTCCTAATTCGTTGGATAGAATTCATTGGTTTTGTGTAGTGTTTTTTTAGTGTTTTTAGGGATTTATTATCATGTGTGCATGGCAAGTGGTGGGGTGTGGTTCCATGAAGTTGTTATATATATTGTCTCGGACCTTATGCATTATATTGTATCGATCCCATAGTTGAGTTTTCATTCATATACTCTTTTTCTTCCCGTACTATTCTATATAATTGCATGCCTTATTACATTTTGAATGAAGTTAAACCAAAAGCTAAACATATAAAAGAAGCAAATTTATAGAGGCTTTGTGGATGGTTTTAATTTGAGATTTGCTTATTAGTTGACTGAGTGATACAATTGTGAGTTTTGTAGTTGTTTGACTGTATAATATAGAGGCTTTTGGTTTGGGTTATATAGAACTTGTTAGTTTTTGGAATGTGGGTTCAGTTTAAGTTTACTTAATTTCGTTATTTTCTCGATTTTTTTTTTTTTTGTAGATTAAATTGCATCTTATATAATATGGATAAGTCGTGGATGCAAAAGAATAGAACATCATCTGAGTATGCTTATGGGATTAAGATGTTTATTAAAAATGGGTTGAAGCATTCAAAGACATCGAATGTCATGACCTGTCCTTGTTTAAAGTGCGTGAATGCAAAAACTTTAGATGTGAATACAATTGAGATCACTTTTTTTTTAATGGCATCGATCAGAGTTATCAAGAATGGATTTTTCATGGTGAATCACTACCAATAAAGAGAAACAATGAAAGTGTCTTTAGTAGTGTAAGAGAAGAAATTGACGAGGATGCTATTGATGATACAATTGGAATGTTTGAGGCTGCACATAATTATTTTAGTGACAAGTCAGAAAATTTTGAGGAACTAGCAGATGATGCCAAGAAACCATTATATCCTAATTGTATGAATTTTACCAAAATATCTACGTTGATAAAGTTATATAATTTGAAAGTTAAATTTGGATGGAGTGATAAGAGTTTCACTGAGTTGTTACAATTAATTTGTGACATCTTACCTACTCCCAACGAATGCCCTACTTTTACTTATGAAGCAAAAAAGATTTTGTGTACTCTTGGAATGAAGTACGAGAAGATTCATACCTGTAGGAATGATTGTTGCTTGTTTAGGAAAGAACTGTCTGATGCAAATGTATGCCCCTCTTATGGTATGTCAAGATGGAAGATTCCTAAAAATTCAAAGAAGGAGGTTAAGAATGTTCCAGTGAAAGTCATATGGTATTTTTCCCCAATTCCAAGATTTGAAAGAATGTTTCGAAGCAAAGAAACATCAAAATTATTGATCTGGCATGCCAGAAAAAGAGAAGTGAATAATCTATTACAACATCCAAAAGATGCATTATCATGAAAAAAAATAGACAATTTATGGCCAGAGTTTGAGTCAGAACCTAGAAATCTACGTCTTGCTCTTTCCATAGATGGGGTAAATCCGCATGGAGATCTTAGCAGTAGATATAGTTGTTGGTCAGTTATGTTAGTGACATACAACTTACCTCCATGGTTGTGTATGAAGCGAAAATTTTTGATGTTGACCGCACTAATATCGGGTCCCAAACAACCGGGAAATGAAATAGATGTTTATTTAGCTCTGTAAGTTGATGATTTGAAAATACTTTGGCATGATGGGGTGGAATGTTATGATGCATATCAAGATCAATGTTTCAGGCTAAAAGCTATTTTATTATGGACCATTAATAATTTTCCTGCGTATGGCAACTTGTGTGGTTGTACAGTCAAAGGATATCATGCATGTCCAATTTGTGGGGAGAAAACTTCATCCATTTATTTGCCAAAAGGAAGGAAGATGGCATATATTGAGCATCGCAAGTTTCTACCACGTCATCATCCATATAGGAAACAAAAGAAAGTTTTCAATGGTCACAAGAATTAGAATTGGCTCCCGAACCATTGAGTGGGGAAGAAATTTTCGTACAAACAAGTAAGTACAAACACTCATTTAGTAAGAGAACTATCAACGAAAAGAATAGTGAAATGAGTTCTTCAGGAACTTATTGGAAGAAAAAATCTATTTTTTTTGAATTAGAATATTGGAAGTTTCTTGATGTGCGACATTGTTTAGACGTGATGCACATTGAAAAGAATGTCTGTGCAAATCTCATTGGCACATTGCTTGATATTCCCGGTAAAAACCAAAGATGGAGTAAAAAGTCGATTAGATTTGGTTGAATTGAACATTAGATCAGAGCTCGCCCCTCAAGTAGGGGAGAAAAAGATCTTTTTACCCCCGACATGTTATACGAGCAGAGAAGTTGAGTTTTTGTAAAACACTATCTGAACTGAAAGTACCAGAAGGCTATTCATCGAACATTCAAAGTTTAGTGTCACTCACAGATTTGAAACTGTATGGACTTAAGTCGCATGACCATCACATTCTTATGCAACAATTGCTACCTGTGGCAATGCATGGTATTCTACCGAAACATGTAAGATTTGCAATTATTCGGTTATGCTTCTTCTTTAATGCTATATGTAAGAAGACAATTGATACATCACAATTGAAAGGAATGCAAGAAGATGTAGTTGTCACTTTATGTCTATTGGAGAAGTATTTTCCACCATCATTTTTCACTATAATGGTACACCTTGTAGTGCATCTCGTAAGAGAAATTGAGTTTTGTGGACCTGTTCATCTAAGGTAGATGTATCCTTTTGAACGATATATGAAAGTCCTAAAAACTTATGTGCGAAATAGAAATCGACCAGAAGGATGTATGGTAGAAAATTATATTGTTGAAGAGGCTATAGAGTTCTGTTCTGAATTTATTGCTAGAGTTAGTTCTATTGGACTTAACTCATCTGTAATAAAAAAGAATTCAAACGTGGATAGAGCATTATCAGCTTCTTCTTTTATCAGACCGAGTGAGGAGCAGTTAGATCAAGCTCATCTTTATGTCATTCAGAATGTAAATGATGTTCTACCATACGTCGAGTACGTGCTAAATCATATCTATTCTCATTCTATATAAGTTGGCTATGTAATTACTTAATAACTTGTCATTTATGACAGACAACATATGGAGAGTTTGCGTAAGCTTAACTCTGGTAAAGTTCGAAATAAAAAGTGGATTCAAGAAGAGCATAATCGCAAATTCAGTCGGTGGCTGTCCACATGGGTAATCACTATAATCATACTCTTTTATGTTTGTTTTTTATCTAACTAAATCCAATATATTGTGTAGGTTGCACTTGCTCTCGAAGTACCTAAAAATTCCATCACGCCTTCTTTAAGATGGGTAGCTCACAAACCTTCTCCAGATGTGGCCACTTATTCTGGTTACATAATTAATGGTTATTACTATCACACAAAAAGGCGTGATGATATTAGGAGAGTTCAAAATAGTGGAGTTAGTATAACTGCTACTACGATGCAAGTCTCTAGTTCTAAGGACAAAAACCATGTCATGTCTGATATGACGTTTTATGGTGTAATACGAGAGATATGGGAGATTGATTACCATCAATTATCTTTTATTTTATTTAAGTGTGATTGGGTTGACAATAGAAGTGGAGTCAAAGTGGACGAGCTTGGGTTTACCATCGTCGATCTCAAATGTATTGGACATAAATCAGACTCATTTATTTTAGCCACTCAAGCAAAACAAGTATTCTATGTCCAAGATTCTGCAAATTCTGAATGGTCGGTGGTTTTAACATATCCACAAAGAACTATTGAAGAAGATTTCTTTGAAGATGAAATAGGAGATATGCTTCAAGAGTGTGGTTATGAAACCATTAAAAGGATGCCCAATGTTGATACACCTAATGAGACTGATGATACAAATTCAACTTATATTAGACATGATTGTGAGGGTAGATGGGTAGAGAAGGGTATGTCATTACTTTGCTTTATAATGTATTTATGTTTAGAGTACGTAATATAATTGATATGCTTATGGTATCTTATTACTTTGCTTTATAATGTATTTATGTTCAAAGTTCGTAATATAACTGCTATATTTATGGTATGTCATTACTTTGCTTTATAATGTATTTATGTTTAAGTTCGTAACATAATTGTTATGCTTATGTATGTTGACTTTGCTTACTAATGTATTTCCATCTTTTGCAGATTCATAGATGGAGGATAAAGTGAGGATGAAAGAGAAATGCTTCCAGAAGTAAGAAAGAAATCATTTGTTCCACGTGGGCCAACTACTATGTCTGGGTTGGCCTTAGTGAGAAATTCTGGGCAAAAGTTGCCCATTCAATTTAATGAACACGGGCAACCTGTTGGAGCCACGTCTAAGAAAATGCAAAGTTACATTGGTGTGTGCGTTCGGCAACAGATTCCTATGACATACAACTCTTGGAAAGAAGTTCTGAATGAGCTAAAAGATAAAATCTATGATTGTATATCGGTATGAGTTCTATTATTATGTTTTTCATATAATGTAGTTTTCTTTACACTCTAAGTTTAACTAAGCTTTTCTTTTTTTTGTGTAGATGTCGTTCGATTTACAACCCAATGCTAAACATTCTATACTTATGTTTGCATCAAGAAAGTTTCGAACGTTCAAGACCACGTTAACTCAGAAGTATATACTTCCGTCTAAGGATCAACCATCACTCTTGCAGTTTCCTCCCAAAATCTATTCTCATATAAATCAAGAAGATTGGGAATCGTTTGTGGATGCTAGACTAAGTGAAGAATGGGAGGTAAATAAGTTTACATTTTCACTTTAATTTTGTTTTGATATCTACCTACAAACTAATACGTTGTATAGGATTATAGTCGTATTCAAAGGAAAAGAAGGTCGAAATGCGTATACAATCACCATATGTCACGTAAGGGATATGCTAATCTTGCCGATGAACTAGTGAGTATTTCTAATTAAATTGAAGAATTTATCTTAATATGTTGTTGTTAATTAAATATCTATCTTTTGTTGTAGAAAATAACGCATGATGTTTCCTATCGTTCAACTCTTTAGAAAGAAGCACGGAAAGGAAGAAATAATGATTATTTTGATGATGCTACTCGAGATTGTGCCTCTCGGATTGTAAGTATACTTATGATTACAATACATAATCTTTTGTTAACCTAACTGATGATGAAAATACTTGTATTGTTTTATAGGATGAATTAGTTGCAACAAATAAAAATGAGGACATCTTGACTGACGCATTGGGTTCCAAGGAGCACGGTGGACGTGTAAGAGGCGTGGGTGGTTTTGTCTCTCAATCACAATATTTCAACACAATAAAAGGGAAGGAGAAAATGTGTTAAAAGAAGAGGATGACTCGAGATGCAAAAGTGACAAGAAGAGAAGTAATCACTCGAGGTCATCCATTGGAAGTATTAATATAGATCTTGATGCCGATGAGGACACACCTACCAACAAAGGAGTGGAGGTAATTGACTTTGTTGTCACTTTTAGTTTTTTAACGATATAGGATCAATTGTTCTTAACTATGTTTTTAATATTTGTAAAGGGAACACCATGTCAATTGTCTATAGGATCCATTAATAATAGTGTTGCAGTAGCCACGATAGTTGAGGATAACATTGGATGTCCCAATGTTAAAGTTCTAGTAGATGTGGTTACGGGAGAAATTTTGACTATACCCAATCCAGGGAAGGAAAAGATAGAGACTTTAAATCAAGCATTGGGTAACATTATAGAATGACCTCGTCGGCTTGTTTCTACGATCAATGACAAACAAGTGTGTATCTTTTTTTACTATTTAAGTTTTGATTTTATTTGTATATGTATTTTGAATTTAGAACCTTGGTTGTGATAGGAGCATTCAACTAGGAAGGATGTCGTATACTCTTCAAATTATACTGACGTTAACGAGATTATTAAGCTTTTAATTAGGCATGCCGTGAACAACATGAATGATGTAAACATGATTCGCATCCCAATGAACGAGCTAATATTTGGAAGTGACAAATTTGTTTATTTAGCTCATGAAGATTTGTTGCATTACTGCGGCATGGTTGAAATCGGCTATATGTGTATACTAGCGTATATTACGTAAGTATAAGACAACTTATACTCATCTTTATCTCCAATACCACTGTTGTAGTTAGTTTACTGATATTTTAACTATGGTTGCTTTTACTTAGATGTCTTTGGGATAAATGTGATTGTGCAAGGAATTTTTTGTCATTCACCAATCAAAAATATCGTCACATATCAAAGATCGTGATCTTCGATCCAGAAATTTAGCCAACCAGCTAGAAGCAGTGCTAATTCCACATAATACCGGGTAAATAAAGAAGAGAAACATATTAATAAATTTCCATTGAGCTTAAATATGTACTCACATTGAAGATGTTGTTTATTGTAGTTTTCATTGGATGTTGCATGTTATCGATCTTCGTGAAAATTGCGTTTATGTTTTGGACTCTCTTCGGAGTAAAGTCAATGAAGACATTCATGGAATCATAAATGTGTAAGTGTATTCACTTTATTACTTCTTATTTAACTTTATTGTCTTCTAATGTTTCAAAATATTTAGAGGGTTGAAGACATGGCAAGCGAAACACGATCTACAACGCTATCGATCAACTCCAAAATGGAGACCTGTAAAGGTAATTTGCATTTACACGTAATTATTTTTTATGAAAAGATTAATTTGTATTCAATTTATATACATGCAGTGTCCTCGTCAATTGGATTCTGTAGGGTGTAGGTACTACGTGCAAAAGTACATACATGAGATAGTGTATAATTCTAGTACTTCTATTACTAGCCTTGTAAGTTTCTACTTTAAATTTTTACATATTACAATTTATGATCTAAACTCATACTTTCCATATCTTTCTCTTTGTGTGTAGTTCAATACCAAAAATGCGTATAGGCAAGAGGAAATTGACGAGATTCGAACTGAATGGGCAGCTTTTGTTAGCAGATTGTGTAAGCTTTTAAATGTGTTTTTTGGTCAAGTTAAGTCAGTAGTTGCTTTTTGTAGTTAGGTTAGTAGTTGATTTTTGTAGTTAGGTTAGTAGTTGGTCGAGTTAAGTTTTTGTAGGGTAGTCCTATAGTTTTTTGAAGGGCAGGTGGTCTCGTACTAATTGTTGTTTGTTAGATAGTTTGTACGTATACTTTAGTTAGTGAAGGAACTTTCTATTGTACATATACATTGTTTATTAATCACGATCTTATATATTATCTTTATATTTTTTAGTTTTAATTTACAGTTGTTGGTTGTTTATTTAAATATGTGATTATATATAGGAGTTGGATGATTTTATTTGTTGTAGTACTATATAGAAGGGTGGAAAGGTGTGCTGATATTTTAGGTGTTGGATGATCGTATTTGCTGTAGTACTATATGGAAGTGTGGAAAAGTGTGCTCGTATTTTAGTGTTGGATCTTCTGCATTGTAGGTGTTTATTATTGGTTTGCCATGGATGGCAGGATGTGTTGTTTGATATGTGTGATTATATATATAAGTGGATATATTGGAGGATTTGGAGTAGTTGGACTTATAGTGTTGAATATAATTGTGTTTATTGATATGTGATTATATGTAGGTGTTGGATGATGTGTATTTGTTGTAGTTCTATATGGAAGTGTATGCTGGAATTTTAGGTATTATTGTGTGCATTGCAGGTGAACTAGTTATAAGGCATTGAGTAGTAGGCATTATATAGCCAGTGTGCAAGCCATTTTTTTATTTTTTACAATATACGATGACGAACATTTCCGGACGTAATTCGACTCAAATAATATCGGTTTTTCCGTCATAAAAACTATTATAAATACGATATTAAATGTGTCTTTAACGTCGGTTTAAAAATGACATTAAATGTGTCTTTAATGTCGGTTAAAAAAATTAAAGACCTCTTTAATGTCGGTGGAAAAACGACATTAAAGATGTATCATAAGCGACATTAAAGACATCTTTAATGTCGATTTAAAAACGACATTAAAGACAGCTTTAATGTCGGTTCAAAAAAATTAAAGACATCTTTAATATCGGTTATCCACCGACATTAAAGATGAACCGACATTAAAGGCCTTCAATAACACCTTCAAAGATATCGGTTTATAACTGACATTAAAGCCCAACCGACATTAAAGGCCAGATTTCTTGTAGTGACTCTTACATGATCAGATGGAAAATGTAAAAAGACATAGATTGAATAAGTGGTGAGGGATGAAATATTTGACCTGAATGAAGAAATAAGAAGATCTTGATATGGAGAAGAGATACTACAGAGAAAAATGAAGAAGAAGTTAATAATAAGTTTTTTCTTGTTTTGGTTCACACTCCTCATAGAATCATTTTACTCTTCCAAAATCATTTTACTCTTCTAAAATGAAACCACAAATCAATACATATAACGAAGAACACCAAGAGATTTATTCCTTCTAATCAGAAAGCAAAAGCCAAACCATGTCTTCACATCAATCGATCACAATCGATCATTTGAATCCATCACAATTGATCATCCTAAAAAAAAAACCCCAGAATCAAAATTCAATACAAAAATCAAACAAATCCAGATCTATAAACAAAATTCACCTCACAAAACCAACTCAAAAGAAGAATAAACTATCACAAAGTGCTTCCATCACTGTGCTTCAAGATTCTAAAAAAACAAGATTCAATATTTAACAAGTTAATAATTTAAAATAAAAAATGTAAATAAAGATTTAAGAGTGGGGATTTAAACCATAAAGTCATTATCTAGATTTTCAAATGTGGCTTCCATCTCCTTTCCTATCTTTATGAATTCTAGATCAAAATGACAAACTGTTAGCTAATATGGGATAATTAAAAATTTAAAATGCATATTTCAAAAAGAATATTACCTTCATCAATTTCTTCCACCGCATCAATTTCTTCAGTCGTGTCATCCAAAGGTTTAGACTGAATCTAATTCTAAGCACAAATGAGTGTCTCTGCAGTTTGAGGAGTTAAAGAACTTCGAAAAGAATCTAACACTCGTTCTTCAGTGCTAAAAGCGGACTCAGAAGGCACGGTTGATATAGGAATACTGTAGATGTCCCTGGCTACTTGGCTAATAATCTTAAATCGAGAGGAATTCACCTTCCACCAAGTTAGAAAATCTAAATATTCATCTTCTGTACAATAACGAGCCACCTCTGTTTTAGCATCATCTAGACATATTTTGTTACTTTCTTTAAATCTATCATGAACAGCAGCACGTGCCTTATAAGATCCACTAGATGAGATAGAAGGTAATTCACTTTGACTTTGAAAGCCAAATCCTTCGATAGGTGTACATGATTGTGTTGGTGAATATTTTTCTTTTGACATTCTCAAATAATAATCATCACACAATCGACGAAATGCTTCTTCAACCTTATTCGTCCATATCTTTGCACAACCTTCCTCCAAAAATTCATTAGAACAATAATTCACATAAGCTACAGAAACATACAATAATAAATTAGTCTTCTCACTTGTAGTTATACCCCAATACTTGTTGAATTTTGCCTGCATGCTTAATGTCATCTTACTCAATAATGCATTCTCATACGATGAGTATTCATGAATTATTTCTTGGATCAAACAAAGTTTGTGAAAAAATATGTTTGAAGTCACAAACATAGATGCAGAAAACTTCATTGTTACCTCTGAAAAAGTTTTTAGGAACTTTACAAACACTTTTGCATTATCTTAATCTTCAGTAGTAGGAATATCATCCTTTGGCAAATAACTAGGGTCATGCTCCTCTAATCTTTCAAAAGTCTTTTGACACTTAATTGCTCCATCCAACATAGTGAAAGTAGAATTCCATTGTGTTGGAACATCTATCGTAAGACAAATTTTTGTTGACATCTTATCTTCTTTAACAAAATCTTTAAATATTTGCAATCTAGCAGAAGATGACCTAACATACTTCGTAGCATTTTTGATTCGAATGATAGACACATACAAATCTTTTAAGGCATCACTAGCAATTAAATTAAGAATATGGACACAACATCTAATGTGAATAAATTTACCATCCAACACAAATCCATTTTTGCCTTTAAACTTTTTAACCAAGTAGGCAATGGATACATTATTTGAACTCGCATTATCAACAGTTACAGTAAAGAGCCTATCAATACCCCAACCTTCTAAGTACTTTTCAATGTCTCTACCTATTATATCTCCTTTATGATTAGCTACTTGACAAAAGTTCAAAATTATTTTGTGCAAGTTCCAATCATCATCAATGAAATGAGCCGTTATAACCATGTAACTAATATTTTGCACAGAATTCCATGTATCCGTTGTTAAACAAAATCTTTGGCCACTTTGAGTTAATGCATTTTTTTAACTTTTTTTCTCCCTCATATACATTTGAAAACAATCCTTTGCAATGGTTACTCTTGATAGAATCACAAACTTTGGATTTATTCCCGAAAAAATTGGTGAAACCCTTCACTTTCTACAAACTTAAATGACAATTCATCCATGATAACCATCCTAGCAAGCATTGTTCTACAATTTTCTTGAGTGAAGGATGCAACCATCAAACTACTTTCAGAATCTCCCTCTCCTTCAACATTATCTTCCAATAGATTTACATACATCTTACATTTCTCTAAATGTTTTTTTAAATTAGTGGTACCGTTTCTTTTGGAATCACAAGCATACGAAGCCCCACAATGTTTACAAGCAGCCCTAGAATATTTAGGATCACATCCTTCTACTTTTATAAAATGTTTCTATACCAATGATGGTGGTTTAACCGATTTTTTTTCCTAACACTGACTAAACCAACTTTGGTTTGAAGTCTCGTCTACAGAGAATGAAGTCATCGTAATAATCATTAAACAAAACACACAGAAAAAAATACTCAAATTTTAACTAATAATCATCAAACAAAAGTAAAAGAAAATGCTAGAATGATTATCTAGTTTAATTGACCAATCAAAACTAGAAAGAACCTCACTGGTCTCTTAATATAAAGAGGAAAGATCAAGAAAGAAAATACTAGAATGATTACCTAGTTTAATATACTAACTAAAACTAGAAAGAACCGTTTCTTAAAGCAAAAATAACCATAGATTTGACTCAAAATCTTCAAAGGCAGCAATGCAATTGCAGATTTCCAGTATTCTATTGATATTTGAACAAGAATGGTGAAAAACTACAGTAACTAATGGTAGCAAACAAATATATCAACTAAAATACATGATGTTTTCAAGAGTCAATTGATTACATGACTCCACCATTCCTACATATCCCCTTAATAATATATCCAATACAAATTTGCAACATAAAATTGAGAGAGAGAGATTAGGCAAATCTACACCACTATTTTAGCTTGTTTTCTGAATAAAGAAACTAAGCAAAACGAAAAAGCACCAATTTTCTGGTATATATATTACTAGGATTAGGTACAATCCGAAAAGTACAACAGTGCAGCAACAAAGGCAGTGTGATATGCACAACACAAATACATACTAAATCCCTTTTGGGCCAATGAGAGGGTGGGATCTCTTGTTCAAGACTTGGATTCAATCTTTAAGGGAACAACCTAATCTACTAACCCTAAAATTGATAGAAGTGAATTCTGTCTAACACCTCATATGTCCCTAGCCATCCACCTGGTCCTACCCCTGAAATATGAGGCTTATTAGGCCAGCACCGTTGAGCTGCCCTCACCTATGTAGATTTATAGATAATTTTGTATGAACAGAAGTTCATAGTTAGCTTAGGAGTAAGATTAAGTTACATAGGTCATCATAATCGAAATAGTCAGTTTTATATAGTCAATAGTGTTATAACTTAAAAGTGACTATTTAATGTGGTTCCAGTCTTATGTAAACTTTTTACATAGGATGACCCCACTTACATGTGTCTACATGAACGATTTAGGGTCGCATCATTTGTACTAACTACAAAGCGAACCACACTATAGATCGTTTGGCCTATAAACTCAAACTTGATCCACACTTATGTCTCTACATAAAGTTCAAGTTACACTATATAGCCTCGGGACCTTACTTTATTGAATTTAAGATTATAGTATTCTATTTTCATTAATAAGTTCTCAATAACCATTTTATTGAATAGAATATAATCTTAAACTTCAAACTACGACTTTTAGGGCATAAGTTCCAACACAAGCTAGGATGCGATTAAAGATGACTAATCTAGTTTAGGATTAGTATAAATAGCCTTTAAGAATTCAAAGGAAGAAATAAAGAGATTTTTAAGTGTTGAAGTTTTGCCAAAAGAGCATCGGGCAAGGAGAAGAAAAAAGAGATTAAGAGGGGAGGTTAGGAGAAACGTATAGCTTTTGTAAGTGACCCTTCCAAAGAGAAAGATCAGAGATTTCTAAAGTTTTTCTTTCTAAGTCACGTTATGTTATGTTTAGTTAAATCCATGTATAAACTAGTTTATGTTTATAAAGAAAGCATGACTCTTTGATTAGAATGCTTCCAAGTTAAAGTGTTTTATTTTATGATGCTTGTATGAAATATTTGTATGCGAGTAAACCATTAGATTTATTCCTATCATGAGTTAGCTATTATGTGCACATAAGAGTTAAAGCAGCCATGCATTGAGAGGTTTGTATGGCAATGAGAAGGTAGTTATATGCATTGAGATGTCCAAATTCAAGTTGATCGCCTAAGTAACTGGAATTGAACTTATAAATCTCTAAGGAATGTTGATGATGATACATGTTGTCACAGTAGTCTATGTATGGGAATTGATCAATGTCCTAGCAAAAAGAATAAGTAGAAGCTAATGTGGTTTTTGATGTTTTTAGCGCATGATGAGGCGTTCTGAGATTAATCTTGCAAAATAAAATTATGCATGTACTTGTATTTCCCAAATGTTTCCTTAAAATGTCACCACTAGAAGAAATATAGGCTTTAATGTCGCTTGGGAAAAATGAAAAAAGAACATTAATGTCGGTTTTGAAAAGGCGGATCTTTAATGTCTGTTTTCCACCGACATTAAAGACTAAGCTTTAATGTCGGTTTTAAAACGACATTAAAGGTCCGCCTTTTTGAGAACCGACATTAAAGGTCCATTTAAATTTAAATTTTTAATATTTTTATTTTGTGAAAAAATAGACACTTTAATGTCGGTTTTCCACCGACATTAAAGGTCCATTTAATTTTTTTTTTAATAATTTTTTTTTGTGAAAATATTATTCTCTCTCTTACTTTACCTTTTCGACCGTCTGCTATTCGATTCCAACTTCATTCGACCCTCGTCTTCTCCGAACATTCTCCTTCATTTCTTCTCCGAATCTCCTTCATTTCTTCTCCGATCGACGCCACAATTTTAATCGACGCCACCATTTTATCGCCGCCACCATTTCTATCGCCACCACCATTCTGATCGATTGTTGTTCTGTTCGCCCACCGTTGGAATAAAATTCGGCCGCATTTCTCTCCTTCTAAAGAAACTCGTCCGGTCGTCCGCGTCTTCCTCTCACATTCTCATTCTCCCTCTCACATTCACAGCAACTACGGTAAACTTTCCATCTTCTTCAAGTGGTCGCGATTTTTGTAATTTCGGGTTTTTAGCATGTGTTTTTATTTCGATTTAGATTGCTGTAAATAAGGATGAAATGGCTGTTCTTTAAATCATTCTTTTGTACTTTATTGTTATTATTGTTTGTTGTATTTTTTGATCTCTTGAACTGAGTTTATGGTAGCTGTGAATAGGATGAAATGGCTTGGTGTAAATCGTAGATGTGAACTGTGAACTGTGAAAGCTTTATGTTTACTCTCTTCATGAACTGTGAACTGGCTGGCTTGTTTGTTGTTGTAATGTATCGTGAAGGCTTGGTGTAAAACTCTTGTTTCTTCATGAACCGTGAAAGCTTTATGTTTACTCTCGTAGATGTGAACTGAGTGTATTGTTTGTTGTAATGTATCGTGAAAGCTTGGTGTAAAACTGGAAATAAAGTTATTAACGTGGGTAAGATTATGGATTTCTTTCATTTACTCTCTTCATAAGAATAATTAGGTTTTGTATGAGTTTGAAATGTCCTAAATTCTAAAGTGATCGATTTTCATTTTGTGTTCTTCTCCGTTAGTGACAATCTTTTATGATCCATGTCTATTCTCACCTATTTTCTCTTATCGTCAAAGATGAGCCACTCCTTATTGTTGGTGATGACATTGTTGTCCTTTTCGTGCTTCAAATTGGTTTCTTCACACATAAATTTTCGAAACTAGTTGATTCAATTTAATTAATGATTTTGCCTAAATCTAACCAAACCAAAACCATGCACATGTATGGTATTACTAAGATGGAAAACGAAAACACCAAATAAAATTAACTTGTGTCTATTTTTACCCAAACTATGGAGCTCTTTCAGTAAACTATTTTTATTTATGTCCAAATTTTTTTCTTTGTAGTTTTCTTTTCCTCTCCTATGTGACTCTCACATCACTTTTGTTCATGTTAGATGATAAGTGTCTTAACAAGCTTCTCTATCTCCAACCAAACATTTTTGCATGGTTAGCTTGCTCTTCTTCCAACAATTATTGTTACTTGAAACAACTTTAAGGGTTTTCTCTTAAAGAATATTATCTTTTATATCCACAAATCATTGAACATGGTGATTGTGAGGATCAATCTTAAAAGAAAAGAGAAAGAAAAAACAAGAAAAAAAAAAAAGACAAAAGATATAATGAAAGCAAAATGTCATAAATAATGTATATAATGTGTGTTAGTAGTTTAGATGTAAGAGCTCAAACTCAAACTTTGGACAAGACTTATCATTATAATGGGCTATATAATGAGCTTAGCTTCTTTCAAATTCTATTGTCTTTTTTTCTCATTTTGGCATTTGTTTCTTTTTTCTTTTTTTTAGAGGGTAAAGATTTGTAGCTTTTAGGCACATGGCTCCTCATTTATTCTTCTTCAACATAAAAGATTTAGATGCCTAGCTATGGGCCCTTTTCTGTCATCCCGAAATTATTTCAACTTCTATCCTTTCTGTGATCATTTATTTCGTCTTTCCTTATGCTATAATATATACATGGGCTTTCATTTCATAACATGCAATAATGACATTTTTAATAAGTAAAGTTTTTTATAATCATTAAAAACTTTAGTTCCATACTTAGACCATCATACCCCCTTTTGGCATGGCATTATGTATTATTTGAAATTTTTCATGTATGCTCAACATTAATTTCAGTTACCACTCTTTCCTGTGGAAGTATGTAGAACTTAAGTATGCCTGAGGATATGTAGAACTAAATTTGCTTCTAATAGATATATCTTTTGTTATTATTTTTTGTCTTTTCATTTTACATGATTATAGTTCGAAACCTGATTGGAATACAGAGAATAAGGTTTAGGGTTATATAGAACTTGTTAGTTTTTGGAATATGGATTCAGTTTAACTTTACTTAATTTCGTTGTTTTGTTGATTTTTTTTAGATTAAACTGCATCTTATATAATATGGAGAAGTCGTGGATGCAAAAGAATAGAACGTCATCTGAGTATGCTTATGGGGTTGAGATGTTTATTAAAAATGGGTTGAAGCATTCAAAGACGTCAAATGTTATGGCCTGTCCTTGTTTAAAGTGTGTGAATGCAAAAACTTTAGATGTGAATACAATTAGAGATCACTTGTTTTTTAACGGCATCGATCAGAGTTATCAAGAATGGATTTTTCATGGTGAATCACTACCAATAAAGAGAAACAATGAAAGTGTCTTTAGTAGTGTAAAAGAAGAAATTGACGAGGATGATGTTGATGACACAATTGGAATGTTTGAGGCTGCACATAATTATTTTAATGACAAGTCAGAAAATTTTGAGGAAGTAGTAGATGATGCCAAGAAACCATTATATCCTAATTGTACGAATTTTACCAAAATATCTACGTTGATAAAGTTATATAATTTGAAAGCTAAATTTGGATGGAGTGATAAGAGTTTCACTGAGTTATTACAATTAATTTCTGACATCTTACCTACCCCCAACGAATGCCCTACTTCCACTTATGAAGCAAAAAAAATTTTGTGTACTCTTGGAATGAAGTACGAGAAGATTCATGCCTGTAGGAATGATTGTTGCTTGTTTAGGAAAGAATTGTCTGATGCGAATGTATGCCCCTCTTGTGGTATGTCAAGATGGAAGATTCCTAAAAATTCAACGAAGGAGGTTAAGAATGTTCCGGTGAAAGTCATGTGGTATTTCTCTCCAATTCCAAGATTTGAAAGAATGTTTCGAAGCAAAGAAACATCAAAATTATTGACGTGGCATGGCAGAAAAAGAGAAGTGAATGATCTATTACAACATCCAAAAGATGCATTATCATGGAAAAAAAAATAGACAATTTATGGCCAGAGTTTGGGTCAGAACCTAGAAATCTACGTCTTGCTCTTTCCACAGATGGGGTAAATCCGCATGGAGATCTTAGCAGTAGATATAGTTGTTGGCCAGTTATGTTAGTGACATACAACTTACCTCCATGGTTGTGTATGAAGCGAAAATTTTTTATGTTGACTGCACTAATATCTGGTCCCAAACAACCGGGAAATGAAATAGATGTTTATTTAGCTCCGTTAGTTGATGATTTGAAAATACTTTGGCATGATGGGGTGGAATGTTACGATGCATATCAAGATCAATGTTTCAGGCTCAAGGCTATTTTATTATGGACCATTAATGATTTTCCTGCGTATGGTAACTTGTGTGGTTGTACAGTCAAAGGATATCATGCATGTCCAATTTGTGGGGAGAAAACTTCATCAATTTATTTGCCAAAAGGAAGGAAGATGGCATATATTGGGCATCGCAAGTTTCTACCACGTCATCATCCATATAGGAAACAAAAGAAAGTTTTCAATGGTGCACAAGAATTAGAATTGGCTCCAGAACCATTGAGTGGGGAAGAAATTTTCATACAAACAAGTAAGTACAAACACTCATTTGGTAAGAGAACTATGAACGAAAAGAACAGTGAAATGAGTTCTTCAGGAACTTATTGGAAGAAAAAATCTATTTTTTTTTAATTAGAATATTGGAAGTTTCTTGATGTGCGACATTGTTTAGACGTGATGCACATTGAAAAGAATGTCTGTGCAAATCTCATTGGCACATTGCTTGATATTCCCGGTAAAACCAAAGATGGAGTAAAAAGTCGATTAGATTTGGTTGAATTGAACATTAGATCAGAGCTAGCCCCTCAAGTAGGGGAGAAAAAGATCTTTTTACCCCCGGCATGTTATACATTATCTCGAGCAGAGAAGTTGAGTTTTTGTAAGACACTATCTGAATTGAAAGTACCAGAAGGCTATTCATCGAACATTCAAAGTTTAGTGTCACTCACAGATTTGAAACTGTATGGACTTAAGTCGCATGACCATCACGTTCTTATGCAACAATTGCTACCTGTGGCAATTCGTGGTATTCTACCGAAACATGTAAGACTTGCAATTATTCGGTTATGCTTCTTCTTTAATGCTATATGTAAGAAGACAATTGATACATCACAATTGAAAGGAATGCAAGAAGATGTAGTTGTCACTTTATGTCTATTGGAGAAGTATTTTCCACCATCATTTTTCACTATAATGGTACACCTTGTAGTGCATCTCGTAAGAGAAATTGAGTTTTGTGGACCTTTTCATCTAAGGTGGATGTATCCTTTTGAACGATATATGAAAGTCCTAAAAACTTACGTGCGAAATAGAAATCGACCAGAAGGATGTATGGTAGAAAATTATATTGTTGAAGAGGCTATAGAGTTCTGTTCTGAATTTATTGCTGGAGTTAGTTCTATTGAACTTAACTCATCTGTAATAAAAAAGAATTCAAACATGGATAGAGCATTATCAGCTTCTTCTTTTATCAGACCGGGTAAGGAGCAGTTAGATCAAGCTCATCTTTATGTCATTCAGAATGTAAATGATGTTCTACCATACGTTGAGTACGTGCTAAATCCTATCTATTCTCATTCTATATAAGTTGTTTATGTAATTACTTAATAACTTGTTATTTACGACAGACAACATATGGAGAGTTTGCGTAAGCTTAACTCTGGTAAAGCTCGAAATAAAAAGTGGATTCAAGAAGAGCATAATCGCTCATTCAGTCGCTGGCTGTCCACACGGGTAATCACTACAATCATACTCTTTTATGTTTGTTTTGGATCTAACTAAATCCAATATATTGTGTAGGTTGCACTTGCTCTCGAAGTACCTAAAAATTCTATCACGCCTTCTTTAAGATGGATAGCTCACGGACCTTCTCCAGATGTGGCCACTTATTCTGGTTACATAATTAATGGATATCACTATCACACAAAAAGGCGTGATGATATTAGGAGAGTTCAAAATAGTAGAGTTCAAAATGTCTTTGGGATAAATGTGACTGTGCAAAGAATTTTTTTGTCATTGACCAATCAAAAATATCGTCACATATCAAAGATCGTGATCTTCGATCCAGAAATTTAGCCAACCAGCTAGAAGCAGTTAACTTGGAACAGAAAGTGCTAATTCCATATAATACCGGGTAAATAAAGAAGAGAAACACATTAATATATTTCCATTGAGCTTAAATGTGTACTCACATTGAAGATGTTGTTTATTGTAGTTTTCATTGGATGTTGCATGTTATCGATCTTCGTGAAAATTGCGTTTATGTTTTGGACTCTCTTCGGAGTAAAGTCAATGAAGACATTCATGGAATCATAAATGTGTAAGTGTATTTACTTTATTACTTCTTATTTAACTTTCTTGTCTTCTAATGTTTCAAAATATTTAGAGGGTTGAAGACATGGCAAGCGAAACACGATCTACAACACTATCGATCAACTCCAAAATGGAGACCTGTAAAGGTAATTTGCATTTACAGGTTATTACTTTTTATGAAACATAAGATTAATTTGTATTCAATTGATATACATGCAGTGCCCTCGTCAATTGGATTCTGTAGGGTGCGGGTACTACGTGCAAAAGTACATACATGAGATAGTGCATAATTCTAGTACTTCTATTACTAACCTTGTAAGTTTCTACTTTAACTTTTTACATATTACAATTTGTGATCCAAACTCATACTTTCCATATCTTTCTCTTTGTGTGTAGTTCAATACCAAAAATGCATATAGGCAAGAGGAGATTGATGAGATTCGAACTGAATGGGCAGCTTTTGTTAGCAGATTTGTGTAAGTAGTTGCTTTTTGTAGTTAGGTTAGTAGTTGATTTTTGTAGTTAGGTTAGTAGTTGATTTTTGTAGTTAGGTTAGTAGTTGGTCGAGTTAAGTTTTTGTAAGGGACGGGCAGTCCTATAGTTTTTTGAAGGGCAGGTGGTCCCGTACTAATTGTTGTTTGTTAGATAGTTTGTACCTATACTTTAGTTAGTGAAGGAACTTTCTATTGTGTTTATAAATCACGATCTTATATATTATCTTTATACTTTAGTTAGTGTGCTTGTATTTTAGTGTTGGATCTTATGCATTGTAGGTGTTTACTATTGGTTTGTCATGGATGGTAGGATGTGTTGTTTGATATGTGTGATTATGTATATATTGGAGGATTTGGAGTAGTTGGACTTATAGTGTTGAATATAGTTGTGTTTATAATATGTAAGTGTTGGATGATGTGTATTTGTTGTAGTTCTATATGGAAGTGTGGAAAAGTGTGCTTGTATTTTAGTGTTGGATCTTATGCATTTTAGGTGTTTACTATTGGTTTGCCATGGATGGTAGGATGTGTTGTTTGATATGTGTGATTATATATAAGTGTATATATTGGAGGATTTGGAGTAGTTGGACTTATAGTGTTGAATATAGTTGTGTTTATTGATATGTGATTATATGTAAGTGTTGGATGATGTGTATTTGTTGTAGTTCTATATGGAAGTGTGGAAAAGTGTGCTTGTATTTTAGTGTTGGATCTTATGCATCGTAGGTGTTTACTATTGGTTTGCCATGGATGGTAGGATGTGTTGTTTGATATGTGTGATTATATATAAGTGTATATATTGGAGGATTTGGAGTAGTTGGACTTATAGTATTGAATATAGTTGTGTTTATTGATATGTGACTGTATGTAAGTGTTGGATATGATGTGTATTTGTTGTAGTTCTATATGGAAGTGTATGCTGGAATTTTAGGTATTATTGTGTGCATTGCAGATGAATTAGGTATTATTGTGTGCATTGAGTAGTAGGCATTATAGCTAGTGTGCAAGCAATTTTTTTATTTTTTACAATATACGATGACGAACATTTCCGGACGTAGTTCGACTCAAATAATATCGGTTTTGCCGTCATAAAAACTATTATAAATACGACATGAAATGAATCGTTAAAAACGACATTAAATGTGTCTTTAATGTCGGTTTAAAAAACGACATAAAATGTGTCTTTAATGTCGGTGGAAAAACGACATTAAACGTGTCTTTAATGTCGGTGGAAAAACGACATAAAAGATGTGCACTAAGCAACATTAATGTCGGTTTAAAAACGACATTAAAGACATCTTTAATGTCGGTTATAAACCGACATTAAAGACAGCTTTAATGTCGGTTGTAAACCGACATTAAAGATGAACCGACATTAAAGACCTTCAATAACACCTTCAAAGATGTCGGTTTATAACCGACATCAAAGGTCTTTAATGTCGGTTATAAACCGACATTAAAGCCCAACCGACATTAAAGGCCTTTAATAACGCTTACAAAGATGTCGGTCGCCAAGTGACATTAAAGGCCTTTAATGTCGGTTTTAAACCGACATTAAAGGCCAAATTTCTTGTAGTGCACTCACTAAGCATTAGGCTTATGTTTTAAGTTTTTCCTTCCTTAGGTAAGTGAACTGAGGAGGCTGTGTTGTGAAGACGAGCAACTGCGTGTGCCAATCATTAAGAGTTGGGCAAGGCATTTGGAGCATAAGTTTAGAAGTTTAGAAGCTTTACGTTTTAAAGTATTTGATTTGTAATTGTACTAAGCTTGTCAAGGAATGAATAAAGATGTTTAAGTTTTAAGTATTGCATTCTCATATCTCTACAAAATTTTTCATTAAAGTTTCAAGTAAGTCTAAGCTTAAGATCGGGTGTTTTGCAGGTTCCTTTGCAGGCTCCTCTTTAGAGGCGTTGGAGCTGCCTAAGTCACATTCACGCTCAGGAACGCGATTGAGAGATGCGTTGCGGGCGGGGTGTGACAGTACAAATGATTATTATCATTCATAATGATTGCAACCAGCATCGTGCTGCAGTACATTATATTTGTGGGTGCCATCAACAACTATTATCGGCCAACAACTGCTATACCCTCTAAGACATTAACCGAATGCCATAAATGAATACTTGAAGTATTGGGAATCTTCTAACTAATCAGACTCACTATCTTAAGTGCTTCTTTATATGCATGCAATAAACAGTGTATGATTTTTTTGATATTCCTCTTACAAGATCGAACACAGTTTCTCTAGTCCACCATGCCTTATTATAGCCAATGTTAACACCATAATCCTACTGTATATCCTCTGTGATATGTCGTAGGTTCACTGATTGACCCATTCCAAATTTTTCCTTAATAACCTGATTACAAATGTGCTTGTTTGACGACGATCGTGATCCAAAACCTCAATGGAGCAAGTTTGGTCAACTACAAATTTGTTGATCTTGAATATTGCCCACTTGCAACTATCATGCATACACCATACACTATATAGGCTTTTATTCGACTTTCTCATGCACAACTCAAAAATTGTCTTAATGGGCATTATGGACAATCTCATCTTCAAATCATTCTTGAAAAATAAAATTTAACCCCTCTCAAAAGGAGCAGAAGTGATGATGTTGTTTGAACAACTATGTCACAGGGATTTCTGCACATGTGAACTAAATAAATATATGACCCCACAAGATTTTTCTTTGTAAAAATCCCTTCAATTTTTCCATTACTAAAGACTAAAACGGTTGTTGATTATTTCCTTGCTAAAGACTAAAAATGAAAATGGGTATCAATAAAATAATTGAGGTTAAAAATGTAAATCTTGAAATTCAAAGACCAAACTAATACAAAATCCAAACCTCAATGCTAAAATTTATAATATTTTGTAACTCACAGACTAAATTGAAATCAAGCAGAAAAAATGTAATATTTTGAAATCTAGAGGCACAATGGAAACTGTACCCAAAACTTGTAGACTAAAAAAGTATTTTTCCTAGACAATTTCTTTGCTCCATGTATACGTTGGTATTTAGAGTAGAATCTTCTTGAATTTTAACATTAATAGTTTTGGTATTTTGGTTTTAGAGTGTAGCCATCCTAAGTTTTCACATTTATATCCAATGATCAACTTGAATCTTCTTGAATTAACATTAATAGATTTGGTATTTTGGTTTTATGAATGTAGCCATCCTAAGTTTTCACATTTCTACCCAATGATCAACCACATATTTTCGGTACTTCTTTTTATTTTTTCTTTCTATTTTTATTATGTCTAATTAACCATGTTAAGGTTAAGATAAACAATCACACACAAATGATGAACTCAATTTATTCATTAGTCGACAACCACACTCAAATAAGGGATGACAGTTGAATTAATGTTCCTTTATATGTAGGTTCGTATTTCAATTAATTGTAATAGAGACAAAATATAACCTGATAGATGAGATTAAAGCAAAGGTAGGCACTAACCTTCTCATATAACACTACTAGAAAAAGACCCTTTCTTGACGGTTGGTTTTTCTTTTCTTGACGGTTTTTGGTAAAAACGTCAAGAAAGGGGTGGTTTAATAGGAAAACCGTCAAGAATTTTGATGAAAAGGCGAAAGGGAGGCAATTTTCAGAATTCTTGGCGGTTTTAAATCGTCAAGCAATATGAACGTTTTCCTTGACTGTTATAAACTGTCAAGGATTATCTTCTAAATTCTTGATGTTTTCAAAACGTCAAGATTTATTATAAAATCGACATTCTTGACGTTTTTCAAACGTCAAATAATATGTAATTATACTTGAGTTTTAAAAACGTCAAAAAATATCGAATACATTCTTGACGTTTTATAAACGTCAAGAAGTATTGATTAAATGTCAAGAATTTTAAAGAAAAGGCGGAGGCTGAGAAATTTTAAAATTTCTTGACATTTTTAAAACGTCAAGTAAGAGAATTTTACTTGACGTTTCAGAAACGTCAAGAATTACTAAATTAATTGAAAAAAATAAAAAAAATAATTTCTTTTTTTAAAAAAAAAAACTAAATTTTTGTAAATTTTTAAATAAAAAACTAACTTTATTTTTCTAAAAAAAATCAAATCCCCAATTTTCCCTTTCTTCCAATCTAAACCCTCAATTTTCCCTTCTCTTCGTCTTCATTGTTCGCGGTTGCCATCTCTCGCACGAACCTTCTCTTCGTCTTCCTTGTTCTCCATCATCCTAAATCTCTCGCACAAACCTTCTCTTCGTCCTCCTTGTTCGCGAAAATCAAATCCTCTGCCGTGTTTCTGCTGAGCCTTCTCTCGCAATGAAGTCGCCTTCCAAGATTTCGTCTTTCCCATCCACGAAAACTCAGTCCTCTGTCGTTTTCATCGGTTCGCACCCCACCGTTTACCTAGTCATCAACATTTAGATTCACCATCGTTCTCCCTTCGTCAGTGTTCATGCAATCAACGCCTATCACGCGAGGTCATTCTATTTCACGTTTCTTCCAGTTGTCGTTGCGCACAAACTCGCACCTCCGCCCTCTACTCACTTCGATCAATTGTTCCGAATATAAATAAGGTTTGGTTTAATTGATTAATTCATTGTTGGTGTTTGATTATCCATAATCAGGCTATCACTCTTTTTGGATTCTTTTTCTCAATTAATCAATAAAGAAATTTTGGATTGAGCAGATGGAAAATCCAAGTGATGAATAGAAGAAGGAAGTTTCTTTTAATCTCATTTCAGTTAGGTGGGGATGTTTTTCTTTGTAACTTCTTTGTGACAAGTCATAATCTTCTTGTGTCTTGTACTGTACATACTTAGTATCTCCATAACACGCTTGTCTATTTGAAAACAATGATGGGGAAAAGCTCTCTTAGTATCTCATTCATGTTGTTATTTTAATTAGGTCTCATTTGATATTATTGGGTTTTAGAACTCTTTAAAAGTTTCTTTCTCTACTAAGTGTATTGATGAATTAATGTTACAGTTTGAACTTTTCTTATTAAAAACTGTTACAGATTGAATTTGATCATGTGTTAGAGGTTGGCGTTGTCAGCATTACCAATGGGATGTGGATATCAATATCATTAGAGTAGTTGAGATTATGATATGTGAAGTTATTAATTTTTGGTTGTAACACAGTTGTGTCGATCAGTTGGAGGCAACTATCCCTCACTCCCATCCTTAAGCTCTTTACTTTTGGATAATGGGCAATTGCTTTTCCAACGAAGCGGCTGGTCACTCTTCCATTGGTGGTACTGCCTTTGCAAATTTTGTGGAGAATGGTGTCAATTTTGTTTACCTCGTTGTCTTCTCTATCCCTACAAATATATTCTTGTTCTACTTTTGAATTTTGAATTTTTAAGTTATTGAAGAGACCGCTTGTTTTACTCTTCAGGTCGGTGGCAGGTTGATGTTCTGACTTCAAAAACAAATTTCATTAGACAATTTAATGTTCTCGAGCAGCAAGAAATACTCAACAAATGCCAGAGTATTATAAAAGAGGTGAACGCCACAATCTCTTTTGTTTAATGATTTTGCCTATCTTTATTTTTAAAAAATGAAATACAGAAAATCAGATTATTTTTCTTCTATATCATAACCATTACTATATATAAGACAGAACTAGTTCTATTTACTTGTCAAACTTTAACGACAAATTATCGATGCTGTGGTTTCAAATTATCCATATCTCCATTGGTTTGACATTATTGTTTGCATTTCATTTGACAAAAAAGAATATTTGATTAGTAACTATGCTTTCAAAATGTTAGATGGAAATGGAGAGAATAACGTTGGGGCCATCCGACAAGGAAGCCTACACCCAATCGCTACATTCTAATACTTCATCGCCAAAGAAATTTTCTGTTGACATCATGAATCACCATATGTATGGCCTAGTTCTCACTGGAAACATATTTTTTGGACTGTTTTTCTCATAATAAGGTTAGCTTACTTTCTGTATGACTTTTTATCTGGTCAAATTTTGTTTTCTGCCTTCATTTTGAGTAGATTTTGCCAGTGCAAAAAAAAAAAAAAAAGAAAGAAAAGAAAAAAGTTAGCTTACCATGTGTTTTGTTTATTACATCTTCATTATTGGAGGCTGCCTTCATTTTGAGTAGATTTTGCCAGTGCAAACTGCTATGTGGTTATAAATGGAATAAATAATTTGTCTGTAGTTTGATGATGAGATCTAATTGAAATTTTTTTGCACCTTGACTTCTACTTTTATTTTTTTTACTAACTCAGTTTCCTGTTTATAGGATTGGAAGATCAAATATTAGAGGCTGGAGCAGATATTTTGGTTACTTCATCTTACCAGGTTTGTAATGCCAATGGATTAAGCTTTCTTTCTTTTTGTACTTTTCACTCTGTGATGGCTTTGGGGTGTCTTTCTTTTAAATGTTCTACTGTTGTTTTTTTAAAACTTGATGGTTCAAATCAAATATTTTCATGACGATGAATAGAATGAGTGAGGATCAAACTGATCACTCCTCTTGAATTGAAATCAAAAAGTTCAAAATGATGTTTCTGCTGATGGCTCAGAGTATAGGTGAAACAATTAGTTACAAGGAGTTTGTAAATATTTGGTATTGACAATCTGATCTAAACCTATTTCCACCTCCTCTTTACATTGTTATCATCAACATAGCTGATCATTAATCCTATATTTGTTGTTGTGATGTTATCTACTTCTTGTAGATTGACTCTGCTATTGGTGGTACTTATTTTAGCTCATGAATTGGAGGTAGTAGAGGATGCAGAATGCAAGTTTATTTGAAGCCAAGTTTCATTCAAGGTCATTGAGTTCGGTTGATATATGACAATATCGAACAAATATGTAAACTTTTCGAAATGTTGATACATATATGGTAAAATGTTAATATATGTTAAAGTTTTGGAATTGTTCTAGTGCATATTTATGTTTGAGTTTTCAAACTATATTTGTGTATATTTGTCGTTTATATGTAGTTAAATTCTTGGACCAATGGGAGCATAATATCGGAACTAGTAAATAAATTACAATTAAAAAAATAAAAAATTGCTTGACGATTCTGAAATGTCATGAACAATAAGTTTCTTGATGGTTTGCAAATGTCATAAACAACGAAATTCTTGATGGTTCCAAAATGTCATAAACAATCACTTTCTTGACGGTTATTAAATGTCATGAAAAATGCACTCTTGACGGTTTTAAAATTTCATGAATATTCATATTGTTAACGATTTTTGTCATTCATAGTCACATTCTTGACGGTTCTAAACTGTCATTAAAACTTATAATCTTGACGGTTCTAAACTGTCATGAATAATTGAATACTTGACGATTATAAACTGTCAACGTTAACAATTCTTGACGTTTTTTACAACTGTCAAGAAAATTGCCTTTCTTGACACTGGATTCAACGACGGTTTTAAAACCGTCAAGAATAATCATTCTTGACAGTTTAAAACCGTCAAGAGAGTCAGTTTCTGTAGTAGTGTAAATACGGATTGTCTGTAATGGTCAAGCCTTATACAAGCTATATCTCGATGAGGAGTGTAAAATGGTTAAGTGCTTATTTGTTTAAAAGGAAACAAATGAAAGCTCAAAACAGGAGGAAGAAGTTTTAATTTGTTTATATATACACACATATACAATAAATATATATATATATATACATACACATATATCAAAAGATGTATGGGGTACGTTTCATGAAACAATCTAGGAAAACTAGGAAAGGTAGACATTAGATCAGTTTTAAGATTTTGCATTAGATTTATGATTACTAGTTATTTTTATACTCCTCCCAAAGTATTTTAACAAATCAATAACTAATAAGAGACTGAATTAAGAACTCTTAAGGCAGTGTACTAAAATTGGTTGACCTAAAAGTATCTTGACTAAAATTAAGCAAACTTTAAAGTACAAAAATCATATAATTTAGGTTTAAAGAAATTCACAAGATAATAAACCATAAATAGATAAGGTTCCTAGATTGTAGTATGAGTACTTGAACTTTATATAGAGACATAAATGTGGATCAAGTTCAAGTAATAGTTTAAATAGCTTATAGTTGGGAATAAGGTTGGACATCTTATTCCGAGGACATTATGAATGCAACCCACTTTGTATTTAGTACAAGTGGATTGATCCCGAGACACTCATGTAGAGACGTGTGAGTGGAGGGCATCATATGTAATAAGATTGTATACCAAATCATAAAATGGTTACTTTTACATTATAACACCTTTAATTGATTAAAACTAATTATTTCAATTACCGATTACCTAGACAACTCGACCTTAATTCTGAACTAACTATGGACGCTTGTTCACAAGGAATTACCCTTAGATTTGCATGAGTGAGAGCAGATAACGTAACTCAATAAACCTCCCATTAAGGGGTAAGACCAGGTGGATAACTGGGGATGTAAGGTGCAAGACGAAATTAACTTCTACCATTTTAAGGGTTAATATATAGGTTGTTCCCTTAAGCGTTGACTTTAGTCTTAAACAAAGAGGCTCTGCCCTCTCATTGGTATGAGAGAGATTCAGTTTTAAGTTGCACCTTAAACCAATTATTCATTAGAGGATCAGCTGCAAGAACAAGAGGTAATATTAAGAATAAAATGGTAAACTGACCATACCAAAATTACGAACAACCTATGAAAGGTTAACTTATTGATTCAAGTTATATTAACTGGGCACAAATATATCTACAGTGAGGAAAGTACAACTATGGGTTATATTGGTCTTGTTAGTTAGCAAATGTTGATTAAATCGGTTAAAAAGGTTTAGCTAGTTAAATCTTAGATAGTTGAAGCTCATGATCTGTAGGTCTATTAAGTCCCTCTACTAGCTTGTTATAGATTTAAACTTAGACTAGAGTCAGTACAAGAAATATCATATTTCCCAATGCATCACAACATCGGAATATGGTCCCAAGTATGTCGAAAAAGGGTATCTTAACGCATGAACGTCTGTCGAGACACGTGTCGAGAGAATAGCATCGGAAGACAAATTTTTGACATCAGAATGGATAGGCATCGGGATAAGGGATTCAAATTAGTTGAGATTCAAATTGTTCGAATTAGTTGAGAAAATGAATCATTAATAATATTCGATAAAATCAACGATTACAAATTGAGAGAGAAATGATATTTAAATAAGATTTAAATATTAGAGATTCGAATAGGGATTTGAATTAAATAAATAGGATTGGTTGGGATAAGTGAGATTTAATTAATTAAATTTATTTAATTATTTTAAATAATTTTCAATTAATTAAGGTTAATTTTCATAATGTAACAAAACACAAAAACATTTTTTGCCCATGTATCAAAAACAAAAAGCTCATGAAGCTGACAAAATATTTTCATAAATTCAAAATTTTCCCTTGATATTGTAGACAATTCATCATTTCTATTTCTTCTTCTTCTTCTTTGCAATTTATTCATCTTCTTTTCCATATTTCTTCAGCTCCTCTTCTAGATTTTTTTTTCTTTTATTTAACAACAAACGTTAGCCAACTTTGTGATCAACCATGATGACCGATCATGATCGACCAACAGTCACGACGATCGATCGTCTTAAGCGTCGGCTTTGGATCATCTTAATTGTTGCCTCAAGATCGTCTTGACCGTTAACTATCAATCGTCTTGATCGTCGATGACCATAATCATCTTGATTGTTGATGACCTATCATTTTGGATGTTACTGTTGTCTGGTGGACATCTTGATTTACGGCGATCAATCGTGAGGTAGATTCAACGATGGAATCTTTACATGTACCCAAATGACCAATTACGAAAAGAAAGGCAAAGAAGGTTCAAAAGAATTTTACACTACACCTTTAAAAACTAGCAAATTCACATGAAGCGATGAATAATTTTGAGTCAAAAATTATTTACAACGTTAGTTCAATGAATCAACATAAGATTTAATTAAAGATGACATGGAAAGAGTTCTAGAAGAGTTATTTAGTTTTTCAATTTGGCCTTTAATTTAGTCTGCAATCTTGTTTTAAGTTCCTAGGTTTTGTTTTCTTCAAAAGGATTTAAGTGTATTTGGATGGCTATTAGGTTTCCACCCATGCATGTATTTTCTTTAATTAGCATTTAAGTGTGACTATTGGGCTTTCACCCAATGCATGACCATTTAGCCTATAAAATGGCTTGTAATGCTCTTGTAAAAGTAGAATACCAATATTAAAAAACTTGCGCTTGTTCAACCCTTTTGAAGTTATTTTTTTTTCAAATCTTGCTTTAGATTTAATGTTCAAAATCAATTCATAGGAAGTGATTGATTTAGTTGAGCAAGAAAGCTACATTGGAGGAAGGGGAAACATGAGAGGAAGAGGAAGAAATAATCTTATACAACCTCATAGAGTTGAAAGAGTTCATGAAGATAGAGGCAACAAAATTAAGCTCAAAATTCTACCCTTTAGTGGAACGGAAAATGCGGATGCATACTTGGAATGGGAAAGGAAGATAGAACATGTGTTTGATTGTTACACATCGATAATAAGAAGATGAAACTTGACATTGTCAAATTCACTAGTCAGACCGAAAATTGGTATCAACATCTCAAATCTGAAAGAAGAAGGAAAGAGGAAGATTCCATCGAAACGTGGGAAGAACTTAAAAATGTTATGAGAAGAAGGTATGCTCGAAAACATTATGAAAGAGATTTGAAAACTAAATTGCAAGCTTTGAAGCAGGGAACAAAAAGTGTGGTAGAATATTATCAAGAGATGGAAACATTGATGAAAAGAGCAAAAATTTGAGAAGAAGAAGAAGACACCATGTCTAAATTTCTTGGAGGTTTGAATCGAGAAATTGCTCATCCTGTTGATAGAAGTTCACATATTTACTTGGAAGATATGTATCATTATTGAGAGAAGAAAATGAGCATTCCAAGAGGTATATTTCTAAGTATGGTACCTTTTCAAATTCTAATGTTTGGAACAAGGATGGTTTTTTGTAAATAGGAGTGAAGCAAAAGGAAAGTTTGTGGTTGCCAAGAGAATGGAAGCTGAGAGCTCCAACACTAAAAAGAATGAAGCTTCAAAAGAGGTAATGGAGAAGTCTAGTTCCATTGTTGGAAGTGCAAAGGGTTTGGACACATGAGCAAAGATTGTGTTGATAAAAAAGTCATGGTAATAAGAAATTAGATAATTGATTTAGAAGACGAATGTGATGAGCATGATGCACCACTTGAGGGAGAATCGATGGACATGATGATGTGAGTACATTGAAGGAGGTAGCTCTATATCGTTAGTTGTAAGATGAGTACATAACGTACAAATCAAGGAAGAAAAGATCGAAGATTAAAGGGAGAACTTGTTTCACACAAGATGCTTGATTGAAGGAACTCCATGTAGCTTGGTAATTGATAGTGGAAGTTGCACCAATGTGGTAAGTACTTTTCTTGTACAAAGACTCCACCTTACTACTCGTATACATCCGAAACCATACAAGCTTCAATGGTTGACAAACAAAGGTGAAGTTAGGGTAAACTCCCAAGTTCTTATTTCTTTTACCTTGGGAAGATATAAAGATGAAGTTCTTTGTGATGTAGTACCAATCCATGCGGGTGATATATTATTGGAGCGACCTTGGCAATATGATAGGGTGGTCACCTACAATAGGTTGTTGAATAAATACACATTTACTTTAAATGGGAAGAAGTTTACTTTGCTTCCATTATCTCCATTTGAAATCCAATGTGATCAAATGAAATGAGAAAAGAAAAGAAAAAATTTAAAGAACAAGAGAGGAGAGAAGAAAGCAAGTTTAAAGAAAGAGAGAAAAGCGAAAAAAGAGGGGCAAAAGGTGAATGACAATCAAGAGGGAAAAAAGAATGTTTTTTAGGAAAAAATAAAGAATGTGAGTTTTGTTATAAGAAAAGGGGAAGTGAGAGACTTGTTTTTAAATGAATCACCAAACTTTGTATTGTGTGCAAAGGAATGTTTTTAGTGGCTAAACCTAACTCTAATGATGCTTTGCCTAGAGCTTTTACATCTCTTTTGCAGGAATTCAATGACATGTTTCCACATGAAGATGCACCAACGAGTCTACCTCTTTTAAGAGGAATTGAACATTAAATTGACTTCGTACCCAGGAAAACTCTTCCAAATATGGCTGCCTATAGAACCAATCCAACCGAGACCAAAGAGATTCAAAGGCAAGTAGAAGAACTCATGAACAAAGGTTATGTGAGAGAAAGCATGAGTCCTTGTTTAATACCGGTGATTTTGGTACCCAAGAAAGATGGGACATAGAGGATGTGTGTTGATTGTCGGACCATCAACAAAATAACGATAAAGTATCGACATCTTATTCCTAGATTAGATGACATGTTGGATGAATTACATGGTGCAATTTTGTTTTAAAAAATAGATCTTAAAAGTGGTTATCACCAAATTCAAATGCATGTGGGAGATGAGTCGAAAACATCTTTCAAAACAAAATTTGGTCTTCATGAGTGACTTGTTATGTCCTTTGGTCTTACTAATGCACCAAGTACTTTTATGAGGCTAAGAATTATGTTTTGAGAGAATACATTAGAAAGTTTGGTATTGTATACTTTGATGATATTCTTGTTTACTCAAAAAGCTTGGATGAACATATTTTGCATGTCAAGACAATTTTGCTTAAACTTAGAGAAGAAAAGCTTTATGCCAACTTCTAAAAGTGTAGTTTTTGTCTAGACAAACTAACTTCTTAGGGTTCATCGTTGGAAAGGAGGGTGTTAAAGTTGATGAAGAAAAGGTAAAAGCTATTCGAGAGTGGTCCATACCAACTAATGCCACTAAGGTGAGATCTTTTCATGGATTGACTAGTTTTTATAGAAGGTTTATTAAGAATTTCAGTAACATAGTCTCACCTTTGAATGAACTTGTAAAAAAAATGTGAAATTTGAATGGAAAGAAAAACAAGAAAATGCATTCAATGAAGTAAAAGATAAATTGACTAATGCACCTTGTCTTACTTTGCCTAACTTTGACAAATCTTTTGAGATTGAATGTGACGCAAGTGGAATAAGGATTATAGCTGTTTTAACGCAAGAAAAAAGGCCAATCATGTTCTTTAGTGAGAAGTTAAATGGAGCACAACTTAACCACCCCACATATGACAAGGAATTACATGCACTTGGAAGAACTTTGCAAGTTTGACAACATTACTTGTTGCCAAAAGAATTTATCATCCATACAAATCATGAAAGCTTGAAGCACCTCAAAAGCCAAACCAAGTTAAACAAAAGATATGCTACATGGGTTGAGTTCATTGAGACATTTTCATATGTAATTCACTACAAGAAAGGTAAGGACAATGTGGTGGCTGATGCATTGTCTAGAAGGTAAGCATTGTTTTCTTCCTTTAGTGCATAAGTTCTTGGTTTAAAACATATGACTGAGTTGTACAAAGTTGAGAATTCTGAATTTCATGATGTATATATATATATATATATATATATATATATAAATGTACATGATTATATTGTCTTTCATGAAATGCTTTTTAGAAAAGAAAAATAGGGTATTCCTAAATATTCTATTCTAGAATTACTTGTGAAGGAGGCTCATGAAGGTGAACTTACGGGACATTTTAATGGGAATTTAAAACATATGCATGTTGTGTGAACACTTTTATTGGTTGAAAATGAGAAAAGATGTGAATAAAGTGTGTAAGAAATGTTTCAAATGTAAGGAAGCTAAATCTAAGACACAACTACATGGAATTTACACACCTTTGCATGTTTCTAGTGAACCTTGGATTGACATTAGCATGGTTTTTATTCTTGGATTGCCAAAAACTAAGAGGCATCATGACATCATTTTCATGGTAGTTGATAGGTTTAGTAAGATGACACATTTCATTCCATGTAGCAAAACGGATGATGCTAATAACATAGCTTATTTATTCTTTAGAGAAGTGGTTAGATTGCATGACATTCCAAAAATCATTGTTAGTGATAAAGATGCTAAATTTTAAAGTCATTTCTGGAAAGTTTTGTGGGAAAAATTGGGAACCAAGCTTTTGTTTTCAACAAGTCGTCACTCACAAACGGATGGATAAACTGAGGTGGCTAATAGAACATTGGGGTCTTTGGTTAGGACACTAATTTCCAAAAATTCATCTCAAGTCTTAAGAGGATGTTTTACCTTTTGTAGAGTTTGCTTACAATAGAGCAATACATAGTACTACTAATTGTTCACCTTTTGAGGTTGTATATGGCTTTAATCCTTTAACTCATTTAGATTTGTCGCCTTTGCCACCTAATAAGTTTACTAGCTGTTCCAAGGGCAGAATACATAAAAACCGTGCATAAGGAAATCAAAGAAAGAATTGAACGGAAGAATCAAAGCTTGTCCAAAGGAAGAACCAAGGGAGAAATCAATTGATTTTTAAACTCAGTGATTGGGTTTAGGTTCATCTGAGAAAAGAAAGATTTCTAGATCAATGAAAGTTTAAGCTTCACCCAAGAGGAGATGGACCATTTCAAGTGATAGAGCGATCAATGAAAATGCTTACAAACTTGATCTATGAGGTGAGTACAATGTAAGTTCTACTTTTAATGTGGCTGATTTGACTATTTTTGATGTAGGAGATGAAAACCTTGATTAAAGGACATATCCACTAAAAGAAAGGGGGAATGATGTGAATTCAATGATGGAACCTTTGCATGTACCCAAATGACCAATTACAAAAAGAAAGATAAAGAATGTTCAAAAGAATTTTACACTACACTTTCAAAAACTAGCAAATTCACATGAAGCGACGAATAATTTTGAGTAAAAAATTATTTACAACGTTAGTTCAATGAGTCAACATGAGAATTAATTAAAGATGACATGGAAAAAGTTCTAAAAGAGTTAAGGTATTGTGAAGACTTTCTATATTTTTTTTAGTTTTTCAATTTGGCCTTTAATTTAGTTTGCAATCTTGTTTTAGTTTTCTAGGTTTTGTTTTCTTTAAAGGCATTTAAGTGTATTTGGATAATTATTAGGCTTCCACCCCATGCATGTATTTTCTTTAATTAGCATTTAAGTGTGACTATTGGGCTTTCACCCAATGCATGACCATTTAGCCTATAAAATGGCTTATAATGCTATTGAAAAAGTATAATATCAATATTAAAAAGTTTGTCTTATTCAACACTTTTGGAGTTATTTTTTTTCAAATCTTGCTTTAGGTTTGATGTTCAAAATCAATTCATTGGATTAGTCTTGATCAAACTATTCCTGTAGTAAGTTGTCTTAGGATCTAAGAGGGACCATTATAGACTCTAGGTTTGATTTAAGTAGCTTTCTTTATGAATGTTTGCAAGGATCCTAAAAGGACTTCTAGCTTTGCATCTAATAAACATAGTGGGTGCTTATCAAATCGTTATCGTTAATTATCTATGTCATGCCCATTAACAAATGGTCGTAGTGATGGTTAATGACCAATAACCATGACCCTTGGCGACCGATTGTCATGATGATCGACGACAAACCATTTGCCTTAAACATTAGCAATTATTGACCATCTTCACCATGGATCAACACCGTCTTCATCAAGGCTTCCTACTCTCTTTCCCATCGATTTAAATAGTAAACACTACTCAAGCCCATGAGTTGTTTTTTTTTTCTTCTAATTTGCTTTTGCATGTTCCTTATTTTTAAATAGACCCTTTTTAATGTTGCTTGCTAGGAGTCTGGAACTTACATAAACCTTATCTGATTACATGACTTCTTATATTTTGTGAATGATTAGTTAATATTCATAATTATACCATATTCATAATAATGCAGGTGTAATCGAAATTATTGTTATTGAATGTTAAAATTTTTAGTTTTTACATTACTGTCGTGAAAATCAATAGAGTCAATAAACTGTTATAGGTACAAAATATGAAAAGAACCAATTACAAATTTGATACAAATGCACACAACAAAAAAACTAAACAAATTAGTTAAACCTAAGAATTCAAAATTAACAACCGAACATAGGCATAAAAAATCTCAAACACATCCATAGAAATCTAGATCCTGCTCCCAAATACAACCGATAATTTTATATCCAATTTTCTAATCACCACCTCAAACATACTATAATTCTCATCGTACTTCTACACATTATTATTCTTCTTCTTTCTCTTGATTCCAAAACGTTTGGTTTGTAAAGAAAACAAGGAAGAATAACCCGACAACCTGAACTACCCAACTCATATTATATGGGTTGGATTGGTTTTAAAATGTGGGTTGGATTGTGGATTGCAGGTTGGAGGGTTGAAAAATTCGGATCAACCCAACCCAACCCGAATTAATATAATAAATATAAATATTAATAAATAAATATATATTATGTTTTCATTATGATTTATTTATTTACATATTCGATTTATGGTTGATGATTTTCATTTACAAACATTAAAATTTAGAAACGAAAAAATTAAAAATAATACAAACCTAATTCGAATTTAAAATATAATCAACCCAAAAATATGGATTAGGTTGTGAATGTCTCGAACTCGTTCACCCCTACCAAGGAATCCCCTGAACCAACATTCTACTCCATTTTACCTCCATTTCCACGGGGTTTGTTCTTCCCGATTTGTGTTTTAGGGTTCCACACAAGATGGCATTGGATGAGAATGTTGTGTTGCGCGATGTCACTAATGCTGGCGTTGTCATCAGGAACCGCACTGTCAAACACAAGCAGCTTTGTATTAAGTAATTGGGTTTGAAGATTTGGATGCCGTCTGCTGTGGGAGGGACTATTTGGTGATGGTTTTGTAAAGGGGTTCTATGGTTTTAGAGTTTATGTGTGTCTGTGACTAGCTATCGTTTTTTGGTCATTTGCTACAATTATGGAGAGAAATTCTGCAGCTTGCGCTATGGAATGGAGTATCGAGCTGGAGAAGGCTCTCCGTTTCAAGAAACCAGGTTCGTCAATCGTCTGACTGATCTCTGTTCTTTAATTTCAAACGAAAACTGCCCAGTTTAGTTCCTAAAGTAGAGTAATAGAGAGAAGAAAGGCTGTTTGTCACTTGATTCCTTATCGGCTATGAAATAAATCAAAACAACGTTGATTTCTAGTTATTGGTGAGCAATAATACTTTTAGTTTCTGGTTTATTCAGGTCGGGCTGTTGAAGCTATACGTCAGATTGGCTGTCGGCTTCAGCAATGGAGTAGAGAGCCAGAACCCAATATAGCTGTATATAATATGTTTGACCTTGTTACTTGGGAGGATAAGCTATTTTCCAACACTATTCTCCTACGGCTTGCTGATGCCTTTAAGATTGATGACAAGCATATTAGACTTGCAGTTGTTAGGGTTTTTTTATCCGAGCTTTATAGCCGCGACAGCTCAAGAAGTAAACAATACCAAGGGATTCTTTCAAAGGCAAGGGTGCAAAATCCCCATGAATTACTTACTCGAGTCAAGGTTGTTCTTCATGGAGGGGATCCTGAGGCTAAAGCTCTAGCTTTGATTGTATTGGGATGTTGGGCACATTTTGCAAAAGACAGTGCCCAGATACGTTATTTGATATTTTATAGTCTGTTTTCTTCTCATCTTTCGGAGGTAAGATTGCCGTATACAATTATTTTTTCTGCCAAAAATTTTTACATTTTTTTTTATAATTTTAGTTTATGTTTCCAATAGGGTTCAGTACAGAAGTTCAAAGTTCCCTTATGATGAAAGAATATTCTTTTCTTCCTTAATAAGGGTTCAGTATAACGTACCGTTGAAGCTAGAATAATTCTAATCATCATTATTTAGAAAAATGTCATGGATGCTCTCGAGGAAAAGTCAGTTACCTTAACCAACCAAATTTTATACTGTCTTTAATAATTTCATTTACCTAAGGTTTAGCCCTGATTTATTGTAAGTTATGTTGTATTAGTGGATTAGTAGGAAATTTAATAAAGTGTAGGTAAAGCCAGACCCAATTTTATGTGTTCTGGACATTCCTGTTAAAGAAGAGACTCTTTTCCATTCTTCACAAAGTTTTAGGCGTATTTTAAACCATGGGCATTCTTTTATACAGGTAAAAGCATCTATATTTGCTGCTGCGTGCATTTCTCAGTTAGCAGATGACTTTGCACAAGTCTTTTTAGTGATTTTGGTTAATATAATGACTTCTACTACATCCTTGGCCATCAGAATGGCTGGAGCTCGAGTTTTTGCGAAATTGGGATGCTCACATTCAATGGCCAAAACTGCTTATAAGGTTATGCTCGTCTTCTGAGTTATTTTGATCAAATAGACTGCATAGTTTTTGAGATGTTCATATCAAGCATTTAGTTTTTAACTTGAGCTTGAAAAAGGTGGCATTTCTTATTGCTTTAACGCCATGACATATTGAAGTTGAGGGAGTGTAAATTTGCCTTTGGTCAAGGATGTGAGCTTGTTCACCTTTGAAGTACTTTTAAACATTTCAGTACATGTGCATCAAAATTAGTGTGCATATTGATGCTCTCAAGGGGCATTTGAGTTGGTTGAGAACTCATCAGTTTGTTTATACAAATGCCAATATCTCAGAAGTTAGATCTGATCTTACAAAAACAATTTTAGCATAGTTTTATGGATTAGACACTAATTACCATCCAAACTAAAAAAGAAGTCAATTCTTTAGTTCAGTTTGGAATTTGAAGAGTAGGCTGGTGATAGATGTTCTGCTGTTTTTAGCATTATTATATTATTATTTTCTTTCTGTGGTGAACTTTTGGCAGGTAATCTTATGACTTTGTTTTGGTTGTCCGAACTCAAATAGAAATGAAAAGGGAAGGGGAAAAAAAGGAACCAAAATGGGACAACCAATTCAACAGCCTTCCTAAAAGCATATGGGTATTGACTTGGCCACGCAAATGCACTTCAGATTGGATCTCCACTTCATCAATGGAGAAAGTTTTAATTATAAATCCAATATTATATGGAATGAAACAGTAAACTGATTTTCAGAATTACTTTTCTAGTGTTGAAGCTCATAGTTCTTTGAACTCCAACTTGATTATTTTGTAATTATAGCCTCCTCATGGCTTAGATTCTTTGGGGGTTATCCTCTATGGCTCTACCCGGCACTCAGGTTGTTCTTTGTTATTGTAGAAATATGGAATATCGAATATGTTTGCTGTTTTAAATATTAAAAAGAAAAAGAAGGGGTAGTTTTTGTAAAGAAATCTGCATGCAAAAAAAAAAAATATATATATATATATATATATTCCTGGGCTGATTATGATTTCTTGCAGTTCAAAATTATATTCTCTGACATGTTTTAACTATCTAATTGGTATAGGCTGGACTTGAGCTTGCCTCCGATACTAGTGAAGAGGGTTTTTTGATTGCAATGTTATTTTCATTATCCAAACTGGCTTCCAAGTCAATATTTATTAGTTCTGAGCAGGTAGCTTCTACTTCGATGGTGGTTGGTTTTGGACGCAATGTTGGATTTTGGTCGTCTTGATCTTAATAGCAATATCACTTGTTTTTGATGTCCCAACGCAGGTGCAATTTCTCTGCTCATTTCTTAGCCACAAAAAGTCCGTGCGCGTTCGAGACACATCTTTGAGGTGTCTGTGTTTTATTTTCATGAAAGGAGCATGCCAGTTTGTTAATATGGAATCTGTGGTCAAAATTTTAATTGATGCACTAGATGAACACATGCTTCCAACTTCTTCACATTGTGATGCTCTACGACTGTTGCAAAAGGTCATTCCGGAACTTATATAGATGAACTCGTGTTTAAATTTTTATATTGAAATATGTTGAATCACGATGGATAAGTTGCAGATTATTTTCTATGTGCGGCGAAACCCTTCATTTTTGGATGCAAATGAATACTCTAACCTGGTTAAAGCAGTGGAGAATGCAGCCCGATCTCCAGTAAAGTTAAAGAGGCTCCTTGCTTTCCAAGTGTTGGTGCCTTTATCCTTACAGCTTTCTGGAAAAATGGAAGTAGAATCAGGAGTTTGTTCATTGTCTTTGTTGCCATCACGGGTTATTTCACTAATCATGGATCAAATTGCATCATTGGCAAAGATGTTCTTAGATCTTCCTCAGTCAAATTCTGAAGGGTTTCAAGAAATTAAAGAGCTGCTAAACCTTCTCCTGCTTATTGTAAGGGAACAGTCAGATTTGTGGATTTTGCTTTTGGAAAAAATATGTTTAACTGCTGCACTAATTATGAAGATGCATGAAGACGCCTTTGATGGTCAGCAAAGAGATGTAGACTTTGAAGTAAACGAGAAAAATGATATCAGCTTGAGATTTTCTTTCATTCTATATGGTTTTGTGGCAATCTCCGTTGGTTATCTAGGTCAAGTTATCTCTATCACGCCTGAAATATTTGACAAGGTGAAACTGTTGGTCAACAGTGTATGCCAAAGCTGTTTGTTTAGTAGCCATACTTGCATAATCTATTCCTTGCTATTGAACTGTAAATTCATTTTGAGTTGTAGGATAGCTGAGGATTTTAGGATTTGCAATAACAATGGGTTTCCACATTTCACTTTTTGTGAAGATTTGACTGAAAATGAGATTTTTACGCTTGAGTGTGCTAAGAAGTTACTAAGAGTTGGGGATGAATGGCCTGCGTACATGGCTGGGAGACATGCAGCATGTCATGGATCATGGTTTGCTGCTACCTTGATTTTTGGCCATTTAATTTCAAAGGTTCGCTCTGATATCTTCCATTACTGGTTGAAATCTTTGTTTCAGTTTGCTCTTGCGGAAAGAAAAATCCAATTTCTACTGTTACCGCACTATGGTTCTGGCTTGACAATCTGGTTAGAGAAGGAAGCAATTCTAAACATGTTTCACATTCAAGAACATATAAACCATCACTACACTGGGAGTATCACCGAGGGCATTTACTATGGCAAGCTTTCGGAGACCTACCAGTGTCTTTTCTCTTCAGTTGAGGTCTTAAAAGCAGCTGCCGTCCCACCTGTTCAATCATTTTGTTTCCAGAGATGGTTTTTGTCATTAAGAGCTAAGATTTTAGGAACTGTGGGGAGCATACTAAAGACATTGCTAAACGTTTTATGTAGTATTAGTACTGACTATGGTAAGCTTGGGACAAACAATACCGGTATTATCCTTGAATCTGTGAATGAATTTAGTAAATTATCTTTGAAGTTAGAGAGGCTTTCCCATGAATTTGATCTCATTGGAACGACTTTTATTGGAATGGACACCAAGAGTTTGAACGTTATTTCCGCCCTTGCACTGAATTGCTCTTTGTTGGCCTTTTGTACTGGTTTTGCCTTTCATGTTCCAGACTTGGCTACAACTCTTATGACCGAAAATGTGGATGATTTCAGAACTAAATTACGTGCAATACTCATTCAAAATCTGACTAGCAGGCTGCGGCTGGTAGACGATGAAACTAGTAAAATGCTTGCACAGCTTTTTGAGGTCACTGGACCACCAAATAACTGTTCGCATTTGGTTTCAAGAGGCAAAATATTAGACTTGGGGTACGAAGTAAGAGGTATCTTAACTCTCTGTAGGTATGCCATTTCTGAGTTTATCCGTATGCAAAGCAAATCAAGCGGAGTGGATAAAGAGACATTTCTCCAGGTTATCGAGGATGGTATGCAGTTTTTATCAAATATTGTTATGCTGTGGATAAGCATTCCATTTCGAGTGCCTAAGCGTTTCTTTTTTGTAAGGTATACGTGCTGACATCTTCTTTTACCCTGTAAGTTAGCAGTGGTGTATTTATTTTAATTCAATCGTCAACTGACGTTTAGTACTTCAAATTTCAGGCCTTGCATTGGCTGTGAACTCTTTGCCACTACCGATGTGCATAAACTAGATGAAATATCTATCCCATACGGCTTCCACCTGTCGTTAAATCTTTGTCTTCAACTCAAAAACATCACTCCGAATATGTCAGTTCAAATCACCAAGATGTACTGCATTTTGTATTGTGGTTCGTCCTTCCAGGAACTAAAGCACAATGGGAAGAACAACGGGAAAAACCATCAGGTCTATGAAGCTTGGGAAAACGACGACATTGTAGAAATGCATAACAAACTGTTGCATTATGTGACTGAGTCGAGTAAAAACGAGGCTTATATAGGCAAGTGCAGCACATCAGGTGTTTGTAAAACTGATAGGGTCATTGAAGTGTTTGTGCAGTTCGAGCCAGATGAGAAAGGGCAAGGATTCTCAAATTGTTTGTTTGATGTATCTCATTATCCTGTAGGTTGTTATAGAATCAAATGGTATAGCTGTTGTGTTGATAGTGAGGGGTGTTTTTGGAACCTCCTCCCTTTGAATTCTGGACCATTATTTACTATCCATCAACTTTGCTCAGCTGGGTGATTTTCATCAAATAATGAAGTTTCACGTGCGATGGGAGTAAGAAATTATAGGGAGCCTTTTCTCCTATAGGTAAGGGAGGTTTTGTATATAGAAAACATACTTCACTGCATCTTAGATTATGTTTATCTTTGTGTATCTTGTGACAAACTATTTTTACTTTATTAAAATATTTTTATTTTCTTTTACTCACTCACTCAAGTATAGCTCACCATGGTCGAAGTGTCGAGTTTTATATAATATCTTGACAAGTGTATCTTATGACACCACTTCCCAATTTTTTGACTTAATATCTTAACAAGCGTGTCTTATGAACTACTTTCCGTTTTTTTTTTTTTTTTTTTTTTTTTTTTTTTGACTTAATATCTTAACCTTCTTTCCATTTTTTGACTTCAATTTTTAGGTGAAGCTGATAAGATGGCCCTATTATTTTGAACATTTTCTTGAAAAAAAATACTTTTAATTAAAAATTTACGTTGAAAGTGAGTTTTGTTTTTAAATAATCACTTTTTGAAAAAATAAGTATACTTATTTTTATAGTACAATAGGGTAATAAGGAGGAAATAATTATGATAATCCTAAGAAAAAGTAAGGATTATGATAATCCTTTGAGGGATGGATTAGAAATACTTTTTTATTTTTTTAATTCTTATTCTTTATTTTTTTAGTCTATATTGTAAATTAAATACACCATTATTCGTAATTTTAATTTACCAAAATTGTTAAATATTTCTCTAAAAAACATTTTTCATTAGTTTTTGTAAATACGATGTTAATTTCAACGTTTTCGACATAAGCATTCCGTGTCAGTGAATATCTTGATGCATTACGAGCGAATGAATTATACGTTTTTTTTTTTTTTTTTTTTTTTGCGACGTTGAAAATGTAGTCTAGGTCGATTTTGTCTAGTTAACAAATGATTTTAACCGGACGAGTGTGAACATAAATTCATTGAAATGACATGAATTACCAAATAAAAATCCTTATAAATAACCGTAAACGTGAAGTCAATTCGATCATAAAAGGTAATGCAGAGTAAAAGATGTTCATAAGACCAAAACAACTACGGGTCATGTGGTGGATGTGGTAGACCAATTAGGAGTTATCGTGCAAAATGACGTTGCAGCTGGCAAGCTTCATCGCATCTTGTAGGTCCAAGAAGGCTTTCATGACAGAGAGCTTCTGTGTCATGACCATTGTACAACGCGCACTGTCCTCCACACTAAGCTGAGGGATAGCCTGCAACTGTGCAATAACGGCCCGCCGCATAGAGTCTTCCTCCTCCATAGCTATCGTCGGTCATTTCGCGATGACCCTAAACTGGTCATTGGGCTGCACATAGTGGGGAACTCGATATCCAGCCCATCTTCTGCTTGAACTCTATCGCTTTTGTCTAGCACATTCGACTCGATATCAGCAAAAGTCTTTGCACGGGCCCCCATGGCATGGTCTTTTCCAAAGACATACGACAACTCATCGTAATAGGGGAATGGCTTGTTGAGCAGGCCTTTGGCTGTAGGATGTGTTTGAAAAAAAAACAAACGAAGAAAAATTAAACACTAGAATCAAAATTCGATTAGATCGATGTAAACGCAAAATTCATACAATTTTTTATTCTGACCCAGCTGTCAAAGACGTCATTCTCTGCAATGATGCACTTAAGCTCGTCCTTCCAACTGAAGCCACTGCACGTCGTTCCTGCATTTCGGCAATGGCCATGACTGTTCTTTTCAATAGCTTGATCCTACTTTCGATAACAGTTGTGGACGTCAAAGTGCAACCTGGCATCTTCTCGCCCATCATTCTCATCAACTGGGCCAGATAATCAAGTTTGAAGGTTCCGTTATCTGACCTCCACCCCCCCCCCCCCCCGACGTTAACCAAGTTCATGAGGCAATCAACTAGACATGACTTCTTTGCCTTCGTCCACAGATGCTTTGGGTTCCTCGACAAGCTGACCATATAATACATGTAAGTGACATATGTGGAGAGAAAACACATTATGAATTAAAAATTAATGGGATACTTGTCAAACAAATGAGTCAATACACAAAAACATAATATGAAAACCATTGTCACACGCATCATATTCCATATAACATTATTAAAGTTGTTCTACAACAACTAGGATAATGCTACTGGTTACACAACTACCATCCACTAAAAATCACCTCCGCGAGGTTATCCCTCCATTGAGTCCATTCGTTAGAGGCTTCAATATAGTTGATGTCTTCACCTCCGGTTATTGCGTAGTTGGAGTCACCCTCATTGACGTCGTCCAAGATGTTGGCATTCGTTATCTCTCAATTTATTAGATTATGGAGTAGACAACACGCCATTATAATGCGACATTGCACTTGAATGGGGTAGTATGACTTTCTGCAGAGGATTTCCCATCGATCCTTCAAAAGACTAAACTTGCGTTCAATAACATTACGTGCAAATAAATGCTTCATGTTGAAGAACTCCTTCGGTGTCGTTGAAGCATTTTTGGCTCCCCGCCACTCTTGGAGGTGATATCGTTGTCTTTTATATAGAGCAAAAAATCCCTCCATGTTTGGATACCCCACATAAAAAAGGTAGTAATACCCTGATATGCTATCGATTAGTATTATACCATAGATTTGATATTAGATAAAAGAAGATGTTGAAGCGGTAAAAAATGTGGTTTTACCCTTTGGAACCCTTAATCCGTTGGGTCACGAAATGGCATCATAAAGAATGCGCGAGTCAGCTACGGAACCTTCCCATTCGAATAAGACGAAAACAAAGTCCCCTTTCATGTCGCATACGTCGAGGACGTTTCTGGCCACTTCGCCCTTCCGCATTCTATACCTTGGATGTTCACTTACGAGCACATTAACCTTAATGTACGTGCCATTTAAGGTCCGAAGGCAATTTACATTAAATAACATACGCCGAATAAAAAATGCCACCAGACGTTGAATATCAATTAACAGTTTCTAGACTAATGTTATAGGATCTTTGGGAGTTGCATGATAAATGTTTATTAACCCTAATCAGATTAGAAACACTTTCTTAGTATTACTAACAACACCATCAATTTTGCGTCCACAACAAGTAGAGGTGCTTTGATTTATCTTACTTTCCCTGAGATTTTGCAAAGAGTGACAGAGTTGAAGTAATCAGCTCAATATCAAATGTGACATTTACCAGCATATTACTAACATGCACAATAACATAGATGACTAAGCTCAAAAAGCTATAAAAGATCAAATGTTCTCTAGTAGAACTTTGAGACAGGAAGATACATAATTCTTTTGATAGCAGTTTGCAAGGAATGCAGATTTGTAATGCTTATGATGTCAAAAGATGAAGACTTACTACCCAATTATGTGTCTTAGATAATTTTCTTGCCAAAGAATGAATGCAATATGCAACATTAGCTCTAGGCTTGGTAGCTGAAATAGTTGCGAGTATAGCTCCAAAAAAGTCCAAAACCATCTTATTGTAATATTATGATTATATTATTGTACAATACCAAATAGAAGAATCATATTATCAAACAAAAATGTAAGGTGCAAATGAAAAAAAATGTGAAGATACATTCAATTCTGCAAGAACATTACTATCTTGAGAAGGGCATCTAAGAACACACCTCTTAAATATTTTTCCTTGGCAGTACATTCAACGTGATTTGTTGACTTAACTATAGCAATGTCTAACTACTGAATTCAACACCACGCCAAGAACATGAGATAGATCCAAACCATTGAGATGCAATTAGAGTAGGACTTACAGAAACTATGGTAGTATCCTTCAGAGCTCCCAACGCTTTTCTAAGGCTATTCTGTGTACCCTCATCAGACATTCTCTCTCCCTCGCAATTAATAAACCTGCAACAAACTCAATAATTTGGCATGGTTCATCTTGTACAAACAAAAACTATGCATTAAGCATAAATCTTAATAAATAATTAATATCACAAACCTTCAATTGATCTGCCAATTCAAAATCACCATTGAACCATATAGAAATCCGTCAGGGTAGACAAAATTCATAATAAACTCCATATCCATCAGCAATATTTCACCAACAGACAAAAAGTTAAAATTTCGGGCAGGAAAGCAAAATTCAAAAAAAACCCAATTAAAAAAAAGTAAACACTCAAATCTTAAAAAACACTGTTTCTATAGATACAACATGAATTCATCAAATAAAAATATATTTAGTGTGATTGAAAACTCGTATTGAAACGCCAATAAAAGCTCAAAAGGTAAAAGTAAGAATTGAACAAAGCGACCTAGATTGCACTAAACCTAACCCAAAAGTGTATGGTTACAAGCATATATATGGATAATCAAACAGAAATTATGTTGGATAGAAAGATCTAATGAAGTAGATTAGCAAGACTCAACGCAATAGAAAATGGAATCAACAGTTGGAGCTAAGTTGGAAAAACAAAAAATCAGAAACAAAAAAGAAGATTAAAGAAATGGATATACCTGAAAAATTAATCGAGAAAGAGAGAAGAGAAGACGACCGGAGGTTAGCCTAGAACAAAAAAAAAAAAAAGACGAAAATGTGAAGCTCTCAACATGGTGGTCGTCAATGTCTTACAAAATTCACAAAAAAAAAAAGAACCAACAACACGTGTTTTTAGCACATATTATTTAAGTATGTACAAAATTCACAATATTTAAAAAAATGGGCAGCATGTGTTCTACTCATTTCTAAACTATCAAAGTATGCATCTTCAACATATTTAAGATATTCAAATAACAAACACAATCACAAACCTGAGCACCTCAAGGGATGGGCAGACATGTTTTTCTAAGGTAGAAAGCAAAGTAGATACATGGTATTTATTCCAAGAATAAAGCATTTGAAAATTTTTAAAATTTGGATATTTTTAGCAAAATAAAAATTTTCCAAAGCATCCAATGAAACCAAAGAAAATCAAAGAATTTGCGTAGGACTCTCTCCACTAACAAGAAAAAAAGAGCTTTTATCATCAGAAAAGCAAGGTGAACCCCTGTCTTCTTTTGTCTAACATTTAAAATATCGATATGGAACATGCAAGGCTACAACCCCACCCCCCACTTAAAAGATTGTTTTGTCCTCAAAGCATTTTAAGCATGTGATGCTGATAGATGGAAAAGAAAGAGAAGGGGAACATAAATCCTCCCTTGTAATCCAGTTCTTTATGGAAGCTTGCTTACAAAGGTTACAAGTTTGGTTATACTTCAATTTTCTTTATTCCTACAAAAAGAAAACAAAATTTTCTATCAAATTTTATTAAAGGGGTTCAACTAAAATTTAAAAAAAAAATGTGTAGAATTTAAGAGAAAGCAATAAAATTTTGCATTGTTTAAGATCGGTTGCATGACCATACTCTTCTTAATTCAACCTGAATCAATGATCTTGACTATTGATGTGTGATTCTTAAAGACCTTTCAAGCCTTGGTTGACTATCGATGGAGGAAATTGGTGCTAGGAGTGGGTGATTATCATTAAGAGGAAAGCAAGAAATGTTAGATGGAAAAGTTTTCTTGCATGCATATGTTTGCCTTAAAGAGATGTAGTTGATAACATGCCTAAAGTTTGAAGCCTCAATGCAAGAATCAAAGTAAAAGAAATCATTTTGTTCTAAGCTTGCATTTTCATCTTTTAACTCATGCTCATTACCAACTTTTTCTAAGTAGTTAAGCTCATGCACACTATAGGAAGAAGAATGACCAAAAGTTTCTATAATGTAGTCATTAACACAATCATCAAGTAGGTTCTAGAAAGAATCAAAATTACTATCTAAACTTTCTAACTCTAAATTGTTCTCATGCAAAGTTTCAACACTAGAAAGTTTATCACAAATCACATTTTTCAACTCACTAACATGGGTGGAAGCATTATGAGAGAGATTTTCATGATCAAAATATTTCAAAGAAGTCTTTTCAATGTTATCACCAACGAAGCAATCATTTTTTAAAATGAGTCATTTTCAACTATCATGCCAACATGCTCTAAATGGGAATTATTTTCAACATTCAATTCAACATGCATACTTTGTTCCAAATAAGTCTCCTTTTTAGCAAACAAAGAAGAATCTAGGACATGCTCAACCTCTTTGTCAATATTCAAAGAATTATGACTAGGTGGGTTCTAGAGCTAGTCTTAGATTCTTTTTAAAATCCACTTGGATGAATTTATCAAGGTACATGAGACTATCTAAAAATGAGTTCTCATCTTCTCCTAAAGCTACCTCATACTAAAGTTTAAACATGGATTTATCTAAAACACGGTTTTCTTTCAAATGAAACATTTCCTTCATTAACACATGCACGGTCATATTCAAAAAAGGAATTCTTACAAAAAGCATACTCATCATACAAAAGATTCTCAAAAGATACAAATTCAACAATATGATTCTCAAAATGGCTTCCAAACAAGCTATCACAGGCCATAGGAATAGATTTGAAAGAATGAAGGTAATTGAGAGAAAAGTTCTCCATAGGATATTTCATGAACTCATTAATGTTAAATGATATCCTATCTATAACAAGTTCTACAGATAAGCTACCTTTATCGACATTAATTATGGCCTTGGCTATTAATGAATGGCCTACCTAACAAGATATTAGGTGTTCTAGGTGTGCATGTCTTATGGGTATCTAGGATGTAAAAATTAGTGGGAAAAATAAGCTCTCCTACCTTAATAAAGACATCCTTAACTATGCCTAAGGGGCTAAAATAGGACCTACCCGCTAATTGGATGCTTACATTGGTCTTTTGCAAATTATTTAACCCTAGTTCTAAAAAAAAAAAGATGCATAGGCATAACACTTATCGAGGCCTTTAAGTCTAACATGACATAGTTAATTTGTCTATTCCATATCACACAAGAAAGGATAAACATACTTGGATCGAAGCTTTTCTTTGGCATATCTTTCTTGATTAATTTAGAAACATTTTAACTTACAATGATGTTTTTTTGTCGGAATGTCTTCTCCTTCTTTGTACAAAGCTCCTTGAGAAACTTGGCATACTTTGAAATTTTTCGCTCCACTAAGTAAAGGAAGGTTTATCACTACCTTCTTGAAGATTTCAAGAAGTTCTTATTCTTTGAATTTGTCCTTCCTTGGTGGATTTAACCTGAATGGAAAAGGAGCATTAACAACATTGTTCAAAGGTTTTAAAGAAGAAGAAGTTGAATGTGAATCTACCATATCTTTTTTAACAAGAAAGTGGGTGCTAAACTATGTAAAGTAGTGTTTGAACTAGGAGTGTCTACAACTTTACCAATACAGGACACTTACATTTGTGACATCAGGTTGTGAAGGAAGTTTACCCTTAGACTCAAGTTTACTCACCATGGAAGCAAGTTGAGACATTTGGCTAGTTAAACTAGAAATTCTAGCCCTTGTTTCTTGCTGAAAAGCTAAGGTATCTTTTTGAAAATCTTGCATTGTTTGCTGAAAAATAAAATTGTCGTTTCTCATTTTGGTTAAAATGTCCTCTCACTACAAGAAATCTGACCTTTATTGTCGGTTTAAAACCGACATTAAAGGGCTTTAATGTCACTTGACAACCGACATCTTTGCGAGCATTATTAAAGGCCTTTAATGTCGGTTGGGCTTTAATGTCGGTTTAAAAACGACATTAAAGGCCTTTAATGCTAGTTTTCAACCGACATCTTTGATAGTGTTATTGAAGCCCTTTAGTGTCGGTTGGGCTTTAATGTCGGTTTTAAACCGACATCTTTGATAGTGTTATTGAAGCCTTTAATATCGATGGGCTATGATGTTGTTTTAAAACCGACATTAAAGAGGCCAATAATGTCAGTTTAAAACCGACATTAAAGGCTTGTTTTTGTCCATTTTTAGAAATTTATATTTATTTAATTGTTGGATTATTGTCCATTTTTTATAAACCAACATTGAATCCATATAGATAAATATTTTTTTCTCTCTCCAACAAATTAATATTATTTTAGAAACTATAATATTTATCTTTTAAATTTGTATACACAAAATGAAAACTTAATATTGTGTTTATATATACATTCTACAATAGTACATGAAACAAGTCCTAATACAAGACTTAAATAAGAAATTCTAAACGCCTTCTCAGTCTTCAACCTTCAACGATTGTCTGGTTATCTACACAATCGCTTAGCTTTCAATCTGATGACTTCAATCATTCTACAAGAAATATCAAAATAAACCATTTAATCTGATAACTTCTGATTTCTATCATCTCCATTATTACAAACAAACATGTCAAGCATAGTAGTAAGCAGTTCTATCACTAGAAGAAAACCATAAACATACCCAAACCCAATTACAAAAACATTCAAACCCACTCATAAAGAAATGTATATATCAAAATAATTTTTGGAATATGTAGAAACTATCATTGTACACATTCAAATGTCTATCTCCCAAACATTTTTATATACAGAATCATTTCCCATGGTCGAATTGCTTCTTCCTTAACACTTAACAGTACACAAAATCATTAAACTAATAGAGTAAAATAAATAACTGCCCTGAACACTCTTCCTTGCATCATATTATTTAAATTTACAAAGAAGAGAAGAGAGGAGAGTTTTCAGCTGGATCTTACAGTATCAATGGCATGAACCAAATCCTCGAACTTTGCTCCAGTTACTTCTTTAACGACCTTCTTATCCTTTAGAATTTTGAAAGTTGGCACCACTTTTATCCCAAGTTCCTTTGCCAATGGCTGCCAGATAAAGACAATTTAAGTGTTCTTACTTCTTATATGAACTATTCTGCAAATACATTTCTAATTTCCAGCAAGAAATTAGGGATCATGAGATGAACCTTATTGTCTTAGTTGTAATCAAGCTTTAGAAAGACAACGTCAAGATATTTGTTCAGTCTGCTACTCATTACAAGACAAAGTAAGAAAAAGCAAGTTATTTTTATAAATAACAGAAAAGGAGCAAACAGCAAGCATCAACTTATGCATCAAGTACATGACCTCTAAGAAAAATTGAGAATAAAGAGCATTAAATAATATCAAAAAATCCAACTTTAGAAATCAAAACTTCATTAGAGTCATACATGTAAAATGATGAAATCTGTGGAAAAAGTGAAAATTTTGAGGTGTTTTTTACATCCTCTATATTGCAGAAACCCAAACAGAAAAAATGACCAGCGAAAATTTTCACACACTTACAGATAGTGTAGACCGTTTAGCTGAGCAAAAGATGTTTGTAACGACCCAACTTTTCGGACTAAGCTGAGGTCACTACTCAGTACCAAAACTCGACCACATAACACATAATCATAAAGGACCGATTACGATTCATTAAAAAAACGTTTCAGTTTCGGGCCCTATTTTAAATCAAAATCCCGAGAGTTCCAAAATACAGTACTCATCTCATCAACAACAAAATTGCAACCAAATATTCTAAACATGACTCGACCCGACTATGAAAATAACGAGTAACAAAATACATCAGCAGAAGCGTAAAGAAAACCAGACGCGTCCATATGGCCTTCACGCATCCTTCTTGCCCCTCGTCGGTCTGCCCCTCGCTGTACCCTTACCTGAAAAGTCAAAGAAGAAAAAGGGTGAGTATAAAATATACCCAGTAAGGGACCCACTGCTGGGCCCGTTAGGGAACAACCGTTAACTTCCTATTCAGGGGTACCCTACGTAAACAGTCTAGTGGTTCCGTATAACGCACACATCAGTCTCGTGATCTCGAAGGATACACCTATCAGTCTAGTGATCCCGAAGGATGCACGTATCAGTCTAGTGATCCCGAAGGATGCACGTATCAGTCTAGTGATCCCGAAGGATGCACGTATCAGTCTAGTGTTCCCAAAGGATACACGTATTAATAAGGTACACTACCCCATAGATGAAGCTAACCGTTACCCCTCAGTCCATACTAAACTGTCTACGACAGTCACACTCCGACAACATTCATATTGCAATCTCGTCATAGACTTCGTCAGTCAGATAGTAAAGGTTTAAACAACCATAGCCTCAATTTCTACATGCGTATCCAATTCACACATCATGGTGATATTCTTTAGATCCAGTCAACCAGTCAAATTAGGATCGGACTCACAGTCCTTCGACGACATAACTCCATAAACAATATCCAGACAATAGACTACCACATACCTAACCTTAAGACTTTTAAGTCCATCAACAATCAATTCCAGTTCGCAACATAGCCCATTAACATAACTACGGTGCACAGAACATCCGGGCATTGGTGTCTATCCGTAAACAACTCATTACACACGATGGCACACAAGCTACCACTAGCGATCACGCTACCTTTAATCAGACAAGAGCATAAAGTGATATGTAATAGTCAAACATGCATCAATTCATTCAGTACAGTTTCTAACGTGTAATCCCCTGTGGATTACTACGTTTCCAGCCTCGATCTGAGGTCCAGTAGTAAGAAATCCCTTACCTGAAACTTGGTTAAGCCTCTTAATCGAGTCCATGCTCAACGAATCCACCTAAATGAAATCATAAGGGTTTAAACGATGACACTAGTAAAAGTCACCTTTTAAATCATTCGAAACAACAAACGTCGGCTTATCCGAGTAAAGGAAGCTATCCCCAAATGAACTTGTCGTGGGACCCGAGAACTTGAGCGTCAAATCCCTAATACCTTCAAGGAATGAAAGATAGGACCCAGTCTTACTCCAATATTCAAACTTGAAACGGTTATAGCAACATTGGGTAAATTACCAAAATGATCCTTACCGAAGACTCACCGTGACCCGAAGTGGAGGGAGAAAAATATGGCTTAGGTGGCTCAGCTCGACTTGGCTCACCCTCGACTCGGCTCGGCTCACCCTCGACTCGCGGCTTACGGCTCACGGCTCAACTCGGCTTGACTCGGCTTGCGGCTCAGCTCGGTCTTCGGCTCGGGTCGGCTTAAATTCGCGGCTCGGGTCGGGTCAGCTTGAAACCGGGGCAACCACGAGCGACGGATCTTCGACGTTCGACGGCAGGGATGATTCGCGGCTTGGAGGCGTTCGACGACCGGCTCTACTTCAACGCGGCGGACGACCGACGGAGGGGCGCATGCCGGTGGCTGGCCCCATGAGCCCGAGAGGAGATCCGAAATGGGAGGGCGGTAGCCGCGACTGCTACTCAACGCTGAGACGGAGGCGACGACGGAGACGGGGACAGAGAATGGAGAGAAATGGATGGAGAGATGGCTATGTGTGGTCGGAACGCGAGCGAGGACGCGCGGACGGAGGGGAAAATGGATGCAAGGCGGCAGCTTTAGTCGATTAAAGAACGCAGAAGAAGAAGGAGATGTCGGGGGGGGGGGGGGGGGAGGGCGGCGCGCGCTAGGGTTAGATTTTTTTAAAATATATATATATATATATATATATATATATATATATATATATATAATAATAATAATAATAATAATAATAATAATAATATTAAATAATAAAAATAATATCAAAATTAAATATAATATTAAATAATAATGATATTATTAATGTTAAATAATAATAATTATATTAATATTAAATTATAATAATAATAATAAATAATATTAATAATAATATAATTAATATTATATTATTATGTCAATTTACAAATATTAAATTTAAAGAAAATTGTATCCCTAAATTTCTTTTTCTATCCTCTTCGAAGGAAATCGAGAATTTACACCAAAATTTTAAATTAAAAAAAATCGCACAAAATGATAGAATTTACCTCGATAATTCGGGGCGTTACAATGTTGGTATCGGACAAGAGAACCGGTTGTTTGAGAGATCTAATGTTTGAAGCAATGGGACAGTTCCAAGTTCAATGGGAATTGGACTGGAAATGTTATTATTCTGCAGCAACCTTCAAATTTGGATAAGAAATAAAACAGTAAGAAAAACTAAACAAAACGTAGTAAATCCATGGTGCGCTGTTTTTTAAGAAACTATCATATATCAGGATATTATTGTTGAGAAAACATAGTAGATGGGAGAACACACAAGAAGGCATAACTCTTAATTACGATCTTCGACTAAACAGAGCAAAGAAACCCACACTTCCAACCAAAATAAATTTGAAACTCAAAAAAGATTTCATATCACTTGCTTCAATTCTTAGAATTTTTTTAAAGAACTAATCATCAGCAACAGCATTTTATTTATTTACAAACCGAACAAAGTCTCTGAAAATCTTGTCCCATATACACTTCTTTATTTATTTACAAACCAAAAATAGTAACCATTAACAATATGCATCACAAGAGCCCAAATCATAAAATAACTATCAATTCCACAAACTACACATGTTAGCTTCTTGATACAGTGTAACCACCTATACAAGATGTGAAAGTATATAAAGTTGTCTCATTCAACCTAAAACTCAGAGGAGCTGTGAGAATCTCTTTCAACTACCGTCAGCGTGCATCGAGATGTAGTCATCCACCATATTTATACCTTTCCTACCTCAAAATGATGGGTAAATGTGTAATATAATATAGCACCCCATCATCAACTCTCAGTTCTAACCATGAAGGAATTCGTAAAATTGAATTTTGTGATAGAAATTAAGGCCCCATGGTTAGAAAAGAATTTCCTTTTTTGTTTTTCCTTTTTCAAGAAGTAAAACTTTGTGAGGCTAAGTAAATTGTAAACTCTGTTTCAAATTTTTTAGGGGAAAAAAAGAAAAGAAGTACTGATTTCCACTTCCAACCAAAATCCAAATGTTGTTCAGCTCCTCTAAATTTGATTCTATATAATGCCATTTTTGCAGTATACCAAAAATATAAAGATGAACTAATATCCCTTACCTTAGCCTCAGCAGAAGGTGATACTGGAAATGCATTCAAGGACCTCTTAGCTTCATTTTCCGAGGAACAATCTGAACACAAAAAGTGATCCAACTTCTTCGCTTCTTCAATGGTCATTCCCATGCATGATGGATGAAACCTGTATAACATATATGTGAGTTTGAAGAATCAGAAACTAGTCTTTTCATCTCGGAATTGCTGTTCACATTTTGATACATTACCCTAATAATGTCATAACAATAACCATGAACAGAGTGCCTATTGTTAAATTTCCAAGAAAAACCATCTGCCCCAAAAATAGTCTAGGTACATAAAAGAACAGCGTACAAAAATAGAAAATCCTGCAAAAAGTGGAGGTGGATGACACCATCTCCAAACAAAAGCTACAAAAATACAATAATAAAACAAGCAAGCATCAGGTTATCCTTCCTAAAGTTGCAGAAGATGAAACAAAGCAGTAAGCACATGCTTAATCAATCTAAAGCAGGCGATTAAGAAATCAAAGAACTTACCAATCTTTGCATCCCTCACACTGAACCATAAGGTCATCGGTTCCAAGATCGATTCCGATTGTCGGACCTTCTCCTTTACCGGCCATAGTAAATCTTCAAATCATCGATGGAAAAAAGAATATACAATGATAGGAAATGAAAGCAAGAAAATTTGATTGGTGCATGCAGAATTTAGGGTTAGAAGATTTCAAAGTTATAAGGAGGAAGAAGAGAGGAGGAGAATTTATATAGAAACTTTTAAGGAAAAAGAAAAGGTAAAGTAAGAGAGAGGAAACTTGATTTTTTACCAAATTAAAAAAATAAAAAAAATTACAAAGGGGCTTTAATGTCGGTTTTCAAAAGGTGGTCGTTTAATGTCGATTTTAAACCGACATTAAAGCTCCTTTTTTTAATGTCGGTTTAAAACCGACATTAAACGTCCGTCTTTTGAAAACCGACATTAAAGCCCATTTTTCATTTTTTTCACCCGACATTAAAGGTCAGATTTGTTGTAGTGTCTAAGTTCATGCTAGTTGAGGAAGAAGGATTTGATGGGTATGTTTGTCTAAATTATATTCTTGAGATCCCAACTTAAGGTTTAGGTGATCCTTCCATGAAGGATTGTAAAAGTTGGAACTTGATGGTTCATATCTCCTAAACTCATTAGCTAGGTTGACATCTTTTACTGGTGGATATTGATCATTAAAGTGTCTGGTTTTCCCACATACTCCACAAATTATTATTTAATGGATATCTCCTCTAACCATGCTTATAAGGTAGCTTATATTTTGATTTTTAAGCTCACTTCTCTCACTTTTTCGCATCGCCTTGTTTAATTCCATAGATTTCTTTTATGATTAAGTTAGCATTGGCTATGGGAAAATATTTCTCTAGGAATTTCTTTTTCATTTGGGACTAAATTGTAATAGAGTCGGGTTCTAGGAAATAAAGTCAACGTTTTGCACCCTCAATGAGGTAAAATTGAAAGGCGCTTAAATCCAATTGTTCTTTCGTCATGTTATGTGGTTTCATCAAAGTCTGGTTTTGGTTAGGCCAAAAGTGAAGAGCTCCCTACACAAGTTCTGGTACTGAAGCAACTGAATACATTCTACTTGACCTAACCGACTGAAGTCTAAGGAATTGGGCAGGTCTGGTTTTGGTTAGGCCAAAAGTGCAAAGTTTCCTATACAAGTTTTAATACTGAGGGAACTCAACATATTCTACTTGACCTAACCGACTGAAGTCTAAGGAACTGGGTAGGTCTGGTTTTGGTTAGGCCAAAAGTGAAGAGTGCCCTACACAAGTTCTGATACCGAGGGAGTTCAATGCATTCTACTTGATCTAACCTGCTGAAGTCTAAGGAACTGGGCAGGTCTGGTTTTGGTTAGGCCAAAAGTGAAGAGTTCTCTACATAAGAACTTTTGATATTGAGGGAGTTTAACGCATTCTACTTGACCTAATTGGCTGAAGTTTAAGAAACTGGGCATGTTTGGTTTTGGTTAGGCCAAAAGTGAAGAGTTCCCTACATAAGTTCTGATACTAAAGGAACTCAATGAATTCTGCTTGACCTAGCGGGCCTAACTTTAAGAACTAGGCAAGTTTGGTTTGCTTAGGCTAAAAGTGAAGAGTTCCCTACATAAGTTCTTATACTGAAGGAACTTAATGCATCCTACTTGACCTAACTGATTTAACTCTCTTTTCTTTCTTTTTTTTTTTTTTTTTAGCTTTTATGCATATTACATGTGTTTTCTTTTCTTTTATTTCTTTTTTTTATATATATTTTTTTGGTTGAAAGATAACCTCACTTTTTTAATGCTTTACATATAGAAAGCAAGCCACTTTTTTCTTTCTTTAGTATACAAATGGACTAGGCCTTATTAGAACCGGTGGGCTATCCTTGTCTAGGGTTCTTAACTTAGTTCTAGTGTGATTGTTACCTTTGAAGTGACGACAAGCTTTATTGAACGCCTACCCTTTACATAAGACTTCTAGTTTCTTTGTGGCTAGGCAAGAGACTCCTAACTCATGGTTTGACTAGACAAGAAAGTTATGCTTGTCTTCAACTTCTAAAAAAGCTTTTCTATCATTTTTAAAATCTACTAGACAATTATAGGAACGTCCTAGTTAAGCAACAAAGAAGACTAGCTAAGAAAAGGCATCTATGCATTTATTCTTTTATACAAGCAATTAAGCATTCACTAACAATCGTATTTAGCATTCAAGCAATCATATATAAGAGGTTATGACCAAAAGAGGGGTATTAATATAAAAAGAGACAACATCACATGTTTTCAACACAAATTATTAAGTATGTACAGTATTCACAATATTCAGAAAGTGGATAGCATGTGTTCTACTCATTTCTTAGTTATCAAAGTAAGCATTTTCAACATATTTAAGATATTAAAATAACAAACACAATCACAAACCTGAGCTTCATGCTCAAGAGTTAGGCAAACATGTTTTTTTAAGCTAGAAAGCAAAGTAGACATGGTATTTATTCTAAGAATAAAGCATTTGAAAATTTTTAAAATTTGGGCATTTTTGGCAAAATGAAAATTTCCCAAAGGACATGGAACATGCAGGCTACAACTCCACCCCCACTTGAAAATTTGTTTTGTCCTCAAAGTATTTTAAGCAAGATTCTAAGGATGAAAAAAAGAGAAGGGGAACAGAAAACCTTCCCTTGCTTGCAAAGGTTCCAAGTTTGGTTATACTTCATTTTCCTTTATTCCTAAAAATAAAAAAACAATCATCAAGTAGGTTCATGAAAGAATCAACATTATTATCCAAACTTTCTAACTTTAAATTATTCACATGCAAAGTTTCAACAGTAGAGAGTTTGTCAAAAATCCAATTTTCAACTCCCTAACATGGGTGGAAGCACTATGAGAGACATTTTCATGATCAAAATATTCCAAAGAAGCCTTTTCAATGTTATCATTCATCAAGCAATCATTTTAAAAAAGGAGTCATTTTCAACTATCATGCCAACATGCTCTAAAGAGAAATTATTTTCAACATCTAATTCAACATGCATGCTTTGTTCCAAAGAATTCTCTTTTTTTTTAGCAAAGAAAGTCTAGAATCTAGAACATGCTTAACCTCTTTGTCAATGTTCAAAGAATTATGACTAGGTGCATATAAAGGTTCTAGAGCTAGTTTTATATTCTTTTTAAAATCAACTTGGATGAATTTATCAAGGTATATGAAACTATCAAGTGAATTCTCATCTTCGCCTAAAGCTATAGCTCATAGTCAAGTTCAAACAAAGATTCATCTAAAACACAGTTTTCTTCAAAAGTAACATTTCCTTCATTAACGTATGCATGGTCACATTCACGAAAAGAATTCTTACAAGAAGCATATTTATCATACAAAAGATTTTCAAAAGACTCAAGTTCAACAACATGGTTCTTAAAATGATTTCCAAACAAGATTTCACATGTCATGGGAATAGATTTGAAAGAATCAAGGTAGTTGAGAGAAAAGGTCTCCATAGGATATTTCATAGACGTATGTTAAATGATATCCTATCTCCACCAAATTCTAGCTACCCTTATCGACATCAATTATGGTCTTGGCGGTTTTCATGAATGGCCTACCTCACAAGATATTAGGTGTTATAGGTGTGCATGTCTTATGGGTATCTAGGATGTAAAAATCAACAGGAAAAATAAGCTTTTTTGACTTAATAAGTGTTGGAATTTATGTCATAAAACTTGTACTTTATTATTTGATTCAATAAAGTTTATTATTGAATGCTATAATCTTAAAACCAATAAGTATTAAGGTTCCGAGGCTATTTTACTGAGTTTGTCAATATACTTAAACTTTATGTAGAGACATAAACATGAATTAAGTTCGAGTTAATAACCCAAATAGTCTATAGTGTATGAATAAGGTTGGGTGCCTTATTCTGGAAAAACACTATGGATGTGGTCCGCTCCGTAATTAGTACAAATGATGTAATTCTGAATCGTTCATGTAAAGACATGGGAGTGGGGACATCCTATATAAATGGTTTGCATAAGACTAGAACCACGAAATAATCACTTTTAGTTATAACACCGTAAACTATAAACTGACTATTTCAATTATGATGACCTAGGTAACTTGATCTTAATCCTGAGCTAACTATGAACTTCTATTCATTCGGTAGTATCCTTAGATCTGCATAGGTGAGGGCAGCTCATCATCGTTGGCCCAATAATCCTCCCATTTTAGGGATAAGACTGAGTGGATAGCTAGGGACATAAGGTGCAAGATGAAATTCACTCCTACCCACTTCTGGGATAGTAGATAGGTTGTTCCCTTAAAGACTGAATCCAAGTCTTGAACAAGGGGATCCACCTTGTTCCCTTAAGGACTGAATCCAAGTCTTGAACAAGGGGATCCACCTTCTCATTGGCCTGAGAAGGATTCAGGTTTATAGATTGGACCTTAAACCAATTGTTCAATAGTGGATCAGTGGGTCTTAAGGAGCAAGATGTAATCTCGGGAGTAAAACAGTATTTTGACCCAGCCAAGATTATGAACAACCAGCGAAGGATCAACTTACTCATCATGGTTATATCAGGTGGATAGAAATATATCTATAGTGAGGGGAATGCAACTATGAGTCTTTAGTGGAATGACTCATTAGTTAACGAATGTTGATTAAGCTTAGTTTAAAAGAGTTTAGCCAGTTAATCTCGAATCGTTGGAGCCCATGATCTATAGATCCATTAGGTTCCCCTATTAGCTCATATGGATTCAACTAAGAACAATATGTTGGAATAATTCGAATTGTTCGAATTAGGAAAAGAGAGAGAAACCGATAAGTATATAAGATATAAATCGGTAGATATAAACTTTAAACTTTTTGTTTAAATATGATTTAAATAAATATGAATGTAGATTCGTATTTAAAAGCTTAGAAAGTTTTGAAATGGTCAAAGTTGTAAAAGTCAACATGTTGACTTTTGACTTTGAAAAACAAAACTTTGACCAGATTTATACACAAATATGATTTGAATTTTAGAAAAATGAATGCAGATTCATACTCGGGAGGTTAGAATTAGTCAAGACGGGTAAAATAGCAAAAAGTCAAAAAGTTGACTTTTGACTAAGAAAAGTCAAAGTTTGACTTTGACTTAAATTGGTCAAAATGACCAAATTGCCCTTTGACTAAATATATTTTCTACTAAATGTTAGTGGAAAATGTGGCAGATTGTAATGCAATTAGAAGCCACTAATTCCATTAATAGTTAATGGATTAATTAGGTGTGAGTTTATATGAAATAAATTGCATGCAAATTGCATGTAATTTTTCTATTTAAACTTCTCATTTCAGAATGAGAATGGATGATGATTCTCATATTAAAAAAACTCTAAACGATTCACCTACAGCCTTCCTTCTCTCTAAACGATTGACTTCACAAAAACGAATCCCATAACTCGGTTTTTGGTCTTGAGATTAGTAGGTCAACTTAGTGGTTGTCCGTTGCTCGTGATCTTCAGGCAGAGAAGTTTTTTGGAATGAAGAAGAAGTTGGGAACTACAAAGGTAAGCTCATCGTTTACCTTTCATACTCTTCGTTTAGGTCTATCGTATAGTAGTTGCATGCTATTTTCTAAATGGTTTAGATGCATATAGAGTAAAGCATGATCTTTTTCTTCCGCTGCTGCATGCTTTTTGATGTTTTTCCCTTCAATAAAGACATCCTCAACTACGCCTAAGGGGCTAACATAGAACCTATCCACTAATTGGATGCTTACATTGGTCTTTTGCAAATTATTTAGCCCTAGTTCTTTAAAAACATGCATAAGCATAACATTTATTGAGGCCCCTAGGTCTAACATCAAACATGGCATAGTTAATTTGTCTATTCCCTATCATAGAAGGAAGGATGAACATATCTGGATCCAAGCTTTTGTTTGGTATATCTTTCTTGTTTAATTCAGAATCATTTTGGCATACTTTGGAATTTGTTGCATCGCACTAAGTAAAGGAAGGTTTATCTCCACCTTATTGAAGATTTCAAGAAGTTCTTCATCTTTGGCTTTGTCCATCCTTGGTGGATTTAACCTAGATGGAAAATGAGCATTAGCAACATTGTCCAAAGGTTTTGAGGAAGAAGAAGTACATTTTGAAGAAGAAGAAGTTGAATGTGAATCTACCTTATTCTTTTTAAGAAGAAAGGAGTTGCTAGACTTATGCAAAGTAGTGTTTGAACTAGAAGTGTCTACAACTTTACCATTATGAAGAGTAAAGGAACTTACATTTGCAACATCGGGTTGTGAAGGAAGCTAGCTTAACTTAAGTTTACTCACCATTGAAGCAAGTTGAGACATTTGGCTAGTTAAACTAGAAATTCCAACCCTTATTTCTTGTTGAAAAGCTAAAGTAACTTTTTGAAAATCTTGCATTGTTTGTTGAAAAATCAAATTGTTGTTTCCCATTTTGGTTAAAATGTCCTATAAGTTCATGCTAGTTGAGGAAGAAGGATTTAATGGGTATGTTTGTCTAGGTTCTTGAGATCCCCACTTAAGGTTTGGGTGATCCTTCCATGAAGGATTATAAGAGTTGGAACTTCGTGGTTCATATCTCCTAAATCCATTAGCTAGGTTGACATCTTTTACTTGTGGACATTGATCATTAAAGTTTTCAGTTTTCCCACATACCCCACAAATCATCAATTAATGAGTATCTCCTCTAACCATGTTTGTAAGGTAGCTCATTTGATTTTTAAACTCACTTATCTCACTAGAGGAATAATTTGAGCTCTCGGTCCTACTCCAAAAGGTTTAAGTATTTTCTATCACTCTAGTAATTAATGCTCTAGCCTCAGTTGGGGTTTTATCCCTAAGCGCACCCTCCACCGCCGCATCAATAAAATTTCTATCTAAGGGGGTTAGGCCACTATAGAAGTATTGTACTAAGGCTTGGTCATTAGTTTGGTAGTCTAGGTAACTAGAACAAAGCTCATTAAATTGTTCTCAATATTCATGCAAAGTTTTCCCATTGGCTTGTTAAATTCCATAGATTTATTTTATGATTAAGTTAGCCTTGGTGTGTAAATAATTGCATAGATTTCATTTATGAACAATCAATTATTGTGTGTAAATAATTTCACGTGAAATAAAAATCTAAATTTCATTCATTTTTCTTCCATGTTTTGGTCCCCAAATTTCGTTTATGAGGTTTCCTTATAAGATTTCAATAAAAAAAACCAAAAAAAAAAAAAACAAAAAAGAAAAAAGAAAAAACTCCTAAAATATCTTTAATACTTTCAAACCTCACCTAAAAAATCTTGAAAACTTCTATTCCTTTAGTCTTATCTTTGTCCTTATTCAGGTATTCTCCATACTCCAAGAACAAAATTGATCGTTCAAACATGTCACTTTTAAAAGTTCTATTTGTTTTGGTCTCGATATATTCAATTCAAAAATAGTTTAGTAAAAAAGGGTATTATTTGTGAAAAAAGGAGAACTTTTGGTGCTATTTCCAACTCACTCAGTTAAATTCTATCTAAAATGTAATGAAGCCTAACATAAAGACAATTTATGATTTAATGCAGTGAAAATAGTTAAGCTTTAAAATACTATCATGTTACATATCTTGAAAAAACAACAACAAAAAACTCCTTTATTTTCAGTTAAAGGAAAACACTTGCCTCTTATCACGCTCTTCCTTCACTCAATAGCAACACCATGCTTTTAGTCTATCTTCAAAGAACAATTCTGAAATTGCAAAAAAGAAAGTTGAATTCAAATGTAAGATTACAGTTCTAATGAAAAAATTAATCGTAGAGATAAAAATTTAAGCATCTTCTAATAATACAAGAGCTATGGAAGAGCTTGTGAATTCGACCATAGTCCCACATCGGTTAGATAAGGGAATGATTTTGGGTATATAAGTGAGGATAACTATCTCCATTGGTATGAGGCTTTTTGGGATGATACCAAAAAGCAAAGCCATGAGGGTGTATACCCAAAGTGGACAGTGGTATCAGAATCATGCCTTTAACTTAACCATGCTAGTATAATCCTCAAGTGTCGAACCAAGATGTAGTGGAGCCTCGAAACCTTAAAAGTAGGTCACGATGAGATCCGTGGTTAGACTCTATCCGGGAAGCCATGATTTCAATGATAAGTTTGCTATATTTGCAATTTTTTAAAATGTTGCTATATACTTAATTATTTTGAATATAATTGCTACATTTGCAACTATCCCTTGTGAAAATGTATAGCCCATTTAGATCTTTTATGAAATTTCTTTGTAAAAAAGGCCCATTGTGTAAAATGGTATACTAATTTAGGCTATTATAGTTGAAACCACTTCATTCATTTATAGCACGACCATACATTTCCTCTTCACGCTTAATCGAGGGGCCATATATATCTCTCCATAACAAGAGGGATAAATTTTATCTTGATTAATCATTGTCCACTACATAATTCATAACGTATTCGAGTACAACCTTTATAATTATTCAGTTAGTGATAAAGTTTGATTGCATCAGAATAGATTAATTTTTATTTTTGATATTATGATAATCTCGGGTTTAACGATCAAAACATTCAATTATTTGATATTATTTATAACACATGTCCATGTAATAATCTAAAAGAAAAGGTTAGTCTAATTCTTATTCTCTAATAAGAAAATATGATTATAATTTATCTCTACATATATAATCATCCTACTATCATTACCAATTATAACTCACATTTATCTTTACTTATTATTGTTTCTACAGTAATAATCGATTAAGGACATTTAAAATATAGTAACATATTCATAGATATTATTATACAATAACATGCAATTGAATAATAATGAAAATAATGATTTTTATTAATCAATAAAAATTATTCATAAAATTATTATAGAACATAATAAAAAATCAATACCATCGTCTTCTCTTTGCTCATCATAGCTAACTCAGTATAATATACCACAGTCATTTTCACATCCATATCATTTTCAAACTCCATCTCCTTGTATGATGCTTTTAATGTATTTATGTGAATATCCCCTATAATGGACTTGTTGTAATACTTCAAGGCTCAATCTTCCAATTCGTATCTAGCCCTTCTAAAACCCATTAAATTAGATGTCTGCCACAATCTCATTACTAATAAGAAATCTTCCCTAGTAAGTCTAACGATCGTTCTGTTTAATTCAATTGTCATACTATCCTTTCTATCGTCTTTCAACTCCCTTAGTAGGAAATAATGTATGAGCGGGCCATTGAATATAATATTCATGTCTACGAATTGCCTAAATATTGTCTTCTTGAAAAGAACAAGCTGAGTGGGGGTGAGCTTCTCCTTCACTATCTTGTTATCTGCCTTAATGTGAGAGGACAAGTTGGTGGTTTGGTGTGGAAGTTAGTCCTCATCTGGAATTTTGAATTGTCTAGTCATACTCCATAGAAAAATAAGAAATAAATGTAATTAAGCATTTTGATAAATCTTTGTTACTCGATGCATGCTATACGATGTAGGATGCTCGTTCCATGATTTTCTATTGTAATAGATGACGTGCAATGCAATCTACTCAATGTTACATGTATTGCTCGATACTAAACACTCTCTATAGGTGGTTATTTCTTGAAGTTACTTTCCTAGACCGTAAAAACCTAGTTTCTTAACAAGAAATTCAAAAGAAGGGCATACAACATACTATTATAAAACTAAATGTAACTAGGAAATAGATAGTGTAGAAAATGAAATGTTGAATGCTTCAAGTATCGAGACAATCACATGTAGATGATGAAACAAAATGGAAAATGAAGCAACCTTACCTGATGAGATAATCGAAGAGAGAATGAGTTCAACAAGAAGAAGATGAAACGGTGATGACAAGAGAGAATGGGTAAAAAAATGGTTCAAAGTGAAGAAGAGCTAAAATGGTGGAGTAAAAAGAAAGAAATTAACATTTTATTTTAACTTTACAAATTTTAAATCAAGATGATTATCAAGGAGCAAGGAGCTGGAACTAGGCCATGTGCATTGAGTGATGTATTAGCGAGTATGTTGGTTAAGCCAATATTAATCAATTATCATAAAATGTGCAATGAGTAGCTTGTGTCGAGCATCATGCATCAATATAGAGGATTGAGTGACCTTTACGAATTGCAGATGCAAGAAGTGAATTTAGGGCCAAATGAGTAACTCTGCACGGTAATAACACAAATAGAAGGTTGGTTTTCATTCACTTAAAAAAATGGGACATTTAGAAAAAGAAACTCTTAGTACTTTCCCATATGAAAGATACAGTTTAATAGGGTTCTTGTATATATACTTTGGGATATTAACATCTATGAACTTGTAATATCAAAACATAAGTAGGTGATTATAACGGAATGAATCCATCTTTGATTAGCTCTTTGCCAAATCCAATGCCCTTTATTTACCATTAGTCATCATTTTGATTATCATTATTGTGCAGAGAAGGAAAATGGTTATTGAATGAAACTATATTATTAAAAAAAGAAACACTTGTATTATTAAAAATCAAGGACTAAAGAAAAAGGTATATCTTGTCATTGCGCATTGTTCAACCAATAAAACAATTACGAACCGGGTTAAAAGAAGAAGAAGAAAACAACGGTTTAGAATTGTATTTTATTTTCATCCGGTTTGGACCGACGGTGAAACCCGGGGGTTCAGAAGGTTCCCAATTAAAATTGGCCTGACTTCCCCGCCACTGCGAACCCGCTCAAAAACCCTACCTCAATTGCTCAAACACTCTCCCAACCTCTCTACTACTCAACTTTCTTCTTCTTCTTTCTTTTGATTCCCAAACGTTTAGTTTGTACAGAAACCAAGGAATATGCTTTCTGTGCTCCACTGATTCAACTTTCCTACTCCCTTTTCCCTCCAATTCCACAGGGTTTCTGCTCCTAATTCCGCTTCCCGATTTTGTTTTAGGGTTCTTCACAATATGGCATTGGATGAGGACGTCGTGCTGCGCGATGTCACCAATGCTGGTATTGTCATCACTAACCGCATTGCCAGAGAAGTGGCCACTCAACTTGATCTGGAGGAATCGCTGGAAGCTTCAAGATACGCTACTGATCCCTATACAACTCACCCCAGAGAGGTAATTGTTGTTGGTTTATGATGGGTTGGGTTGTTTTGAAAATTTAAATTGAGGTTTGAGGTTTTTGATTTTGGTAGTACTCTGTTTTTTTTTTCAATTGGCAAGTTGTTATCTTCTCGGTTTTTTTTTTTACACCGAAACTAGTATTACACTAATTATGTTTCTCTTTTATGGAACTCTTTAGCATGTTCTACATGAATTTGGCTTTATATTTGCAAATTTTAATAATTGGTTTGTATTTTAGTGTTTTTTTAAGTATATTTTTATTTAGTGTTACAATCAACAAATTTTCGTTGTTATTATTTAAATTTTGATACTTTCAAGAAATATTAACCATTGCATCTTCTACAAGCAGTCTAGTTGTTTTGTATACCGTCAGCTGTTTGGTTTGGCAATGTACAACCTTGCGTACTTGTTTGAATCGAGAAATTGCATTAATTTCATGCTATTATGTTCATTACTTCTTTTATAGTGGCCTCCTCTAGTGGAAGTGGTGGATACTTGGGAGTTACCTCCAGTGCTCATAGAAAGATATAATGCTGCTGGCGGGGAAGGAACTGCCTTATGTGGAATATTTCCAGAAATACGAAGAGCTTGGGCATCTGTTGATAATTCTTTATTTCTTTGGCGATTTGATAAGCGGTGAGTATAATTTGGCCATGTTAGATAATTTCATTATTAATGTGTATTTTGAAATCTAATTGTGATCCACAATATCGTTTGTTGCACCAGGATATCTTCTTGTAAATAATTGTTAACATTCAACGTATTTGTAATTTGATGATTTTGGAATTAATGTTTGGTCAATTTCTTTTCATATCCACAGAATCAATTATTTTGAAGTGTTGAAACCTTCTTATTTAAATATTTTAAAGAGCTATGAGTTTTGAGGTGGAAAAGTTGATATTTTCTTCATAATAAAGTGAAAAAAATTGTGAAAAGGTTACTTTGCTTGGATAAAACGAAAATTGGAACAGGAACAACTAATTTAAATTATTATTCAATTCAATCCAAACCGACCTATGAACTTGTTAATCACCTAGCTACCTAAGGTTTGTGTTGGAGCATTGATAGGCAAACGAGAACATTATGATATTAGTACGGTAGATTGGTTATTAATAAAGGGTATTTGGTGATTTGGATTATAGTTAGATTATTGTGAATTAGTCTCGTGTGAGAGAGAAAGCCCTCGAGGAAAGATCTACAAACAAGTGGAAATATTTCTTGAAGTATCACAATTTCAATCATGCTACTGTTTGTTTCTTATTAAAAAACTTTATAACTATGCTTCTGTTAATAACTTAATAACATTCCTAGTATTTCTTTGTACCATGTTTTAGGTGAACGAGTGCAGGCTATGATGGTCACATATCTAGGATATGATATCTTGGTAGTTTCCTTGACAATCAAATGTACTTAGGTTAGACGTCTCTTTTTTTTTTTTTCAAGAATAGTCGTGCACACAAACTAGTCCAAGCTCATGGTTATGAAGAAAAACGAAGATTCTTCTTGTTGAAATTTGAATACTCCAGTAGTTTGATCATAGTTTGACCAAGATAGCACGAATTGGTAGCTTTGAGATAACTATCCTACCTTTTGCCTCAAGTATATGACTTAGATAGGTGCGACAAACAAGGAAAATTTTTAAGGACTTCTAAACAGAGACAGAATCTTTAACAAGTCTTTTGTGGTGCACTTCTCAAGAAGTTGCCTAGCTTCTAGCATTTGTGCATCAGTGTTGTATTAGTAGCAGTTGGACACATTAGTGGTACTGCTACTGCTAATTTCTCCTGAACTGGAGCAGTACTCCTATAAAAAACCTATCAGGAAGCTGTCTACATGTTAAATAAGTGCTAGTAAAAGTTTTATTGATTTTACCCCACTAATTGCAAACTAAGAAATGCGTATTTCATATAGTAAGCGTAAAAAATATATAGTTTACTGGTTGGAAGTGGATTGTTAGGTGTTTATAGAGTACTTTTCATTGAAGTATAATTATCTCGTCAACTAATGGTGCTTTTTATTACTTTACCACTTGGTTAGGGATGGTCAATGTCCTGAGTTTAATGTGGAGGAGCAAGCCATCTGTGCCGTTGGGCTAACCAAATCCAAGCCTGGTGTTTTTGTTGAGGCAATACAATATCTTTTAATTCTAGCTACACCAGCAGAGGTAATAATTTCCCAACACTGCTTTTTTCCTTTATGTGTTACTTTTATCTTTTAGACTGGTATATATTGTTTAATCATGCAAAATTCAACAGTAATCAAAACTTTAAACTGGTCTAAATCGATTGATCGTGCAAAATGGCAGAGTCAAAACTAGCACAAAGAATGTTTTCTTTGGATATTCTTGATTGTGTTGATATTCCCATAGCTTCCGTCCAGGCAAAGAATTTAACTTTTTGGGGACTCTTCTGGTTTCAAATACTTTGATAAGGTAAGGTTCTTGTCCATGGTGGCCTCTTGAAGCAGTACATGGTGTCAAAGTGAGCTTAACTCCATAGTAATCACGATATTGCTTCTTAGAGGTTGAAAGTTTTATCCCCCATCTCCATAGTTGTTGTACTAAGAAAAAGAGATTATGAAGAAAACATACCAGACTCTGGAAGCTTAGAACCTAGTGTTACTCTGTTGATTTGGCTGGTTTTCTGCATTATATCATTAAGGTAGGCCACTTGGATGTTGGGACCTCTTGGTTAGAAAATTCTTTCTAACAAGAAGCCTCAACCTCTTCACAAGTCATTCCACCCCTGATTAGTTTTTTTATGGAAGGCAGTACATTTTACAGTTTAAGAAACAAAGACATGAAAGGTCATTCATTGATCAATATCTGGATGTTCTTTCAAAATTTATTGCTACTGGCTCTACTAGGTCTTCCGAAGGAAAGCTCCAAATTTCTTGCACTCATGGAGCCAGCTTAAACAAAACCGATACTTAATATTTTGACTGGCTACAACTTTATCCACAATGTCTCTTCTTGCTTAGAGAAGGTCCCATATCTTTTTTAGATAAAATGCCCACGTTTCTCTTTGTAATTGATGCCAAGAGCTCTATTAGCAGGGGAAAGATAAAGATTGTGCAGTTTAAAAAGATCATTAACAATTTGGTGTATTGAGAAAGATTTTGTATTGTTCTTGTAGCTTGTTTCTCCAAATTTTAGAGAGGGTGTCCATTTTCGAAATTCTTTCACATGGGATAAAACACTAGCGTAGTTTAGGTTTAACTATGTTTTGAAGTTTCTTTTTCTATACCATATTTTACAGTGGACTCGAAGTGCTTTCCTATCAGCATGTGTGCTGTACTGTTTGGTCAAGCTCATTCATTTTCCCAACTTTTCACCTGACTAAAGCACATGAAATCAGCAGTACTGCTGTGCTAAATTGAGGACGCTTAGTGCATTCAATCCACCTGTTTCCTGCTCATTTACTGATGTGTTCTTTTGTGGAGCTAAAGAAAGTAAATTATGTTGAATTGATTATAAACATGCATTCTACTTTTTGCAGGGTGTCTGTCCAACGGGCATGTGACACATTAAAAAAAAGTATGATCACCCTTTGTGAGCTTTAAAAATCCACTCCCACTGATAAATGAAGCAGTAAATGCCTACATAAATAATGTCATAAACTAAATGTATCATTAAAAGACAACGAAATGAGGTATAATACTTTTTAGGTTCTATTCGATTTGTGCATGTCATCCTTGCGCAGGGCCATGCTAATCTTCTCCGTATAAGCTTCTTTTGTGAATTTCATTGGTAGGTATATATTGTTGAAACAATTCTATGCAAATGGATGTACGTAGATAAAAAATACACATCATTTTTCTTCCTCCCACTTGTTTGGTTTGTCTCATTGTCTAATGGCATCTTTCATTGAGTTAGGTAAATGACAAAAGTTGTGTTAAGTTGTTAACTTGTGAAGTCCCAAGACTCGAAGTTTAGTTAACTGCTTTAATTCCTCCTAGATCTTTCTTTTGCCAATGGTTTCTTTGTTTCTTCTCAGCATCTTTTTGTTACCAGTTGATTCTTGTAGGAGTATGCTCTTCTGGTGGTGCTGATGGGATGGATCCGTATGCAGAGATTTCACTCCAGCCTTTGTCAGAGTATACCATTGCATCAGATGGGGTCACTATGACTTGCATCACTTGCACTGACAAAGGAAGAATTTTTTTGGCTGGCCGTGATGGCAACATTTACGAGCTTCATTACACATCTGGTTCTGGTTGGCAAAAGCGATGTCGTAAAATTTGCCTTACTTCTGGTTTAGGAGGTGTGATATCAAGGTATCCAGTGAATTAAATTCATAAAGTTACAACTGTTGGCTGGAGTCCCCTTTTTGACGGTTTTACATTTGTGTATGCTGGTTTGTTAATGATGTGAAGTAATAATTTTAAATTTTTAAATTTTATTTATTTATAAATTTGTATACTTGGATAGTGAATCTCTCTTTCCATTGCATTCTTAGTTGGAAAAGGTGATTTTTACACATCCAAATTAATTCTGCTGACCAAGTGGTGCCATGTTTATCTGATTAAGTTAATTAATTCTGCTGACCAAGTAGTGCCATGTTTATCTGATTAAGTTTACTGTGTGATGAATATGCTCACAGCGTTTAACTTCTTTTGTGGTACCTGAATTTTCTGGGTTTCTACACTAACCTAAAAGCTCCTGGTATCTTTCAGATGGGTTGTGCCAAATGTATTCAAGTTTGGAGCTGTTGATCCTATTGTTGAAATGATCTATGATAGTGAAAGATGCATTTTATATACAAGAACTGAGGAAATGAAAGTTCAAGTATTTGTGTTGGGATCCAATGGTGACGGACCACTTAAGAAAGTAGCAGAAGAAAGAAATTTGATCAATCAGAGAAATGGATCTTATGGAAGTAGACAGTCAAAGGGACCTAGAGCTATGAGTCGATCAGCATTGCCATCTATTGTCTGCATTTCACTCTTATCTACACTTGAATCAAAGTCATTGCACCTTCTAGCAGTTTTATCAGATGGTAGAAGGATGTATTTAACCACTTCATCATCAAATGGAAACTTGGGTGCATATAATTCCAGCCATCAGACGCCAAGTTGTTTAAAAGTTGTGGCTACAAGGCCTTCTCCTCCTCTAGGTGTTGGCGGAGGACTTACATTTGGTGCCAACTCTATTTCTGGTAGACCTCAAAATGAAGAGCTGTTGCCGAAGGTCGAGACAGCATTTTACTCTGCTGGGACTTTAGTTCTTTCTGATTCATCACCACCAACTATATCTTCACTTCTCCTTGTGAGCAAGGATCCCGTAGCACAATCTTCCATATCTGGTACTTCAGCCTTAAATGCAAGGACTTCTTTTGCTTTAAGGGAAATTGTTTCTTCTCTTCCTGTTGAAGGTCGAATGCTTTTTGTAGCAGATGTTTTGCCCTTACCAGATGCTGCAGCCACTATGCAATCTTTATATTCACAGATTGAATTTGGGGTATCAGATTTCTCAGACGAGCATAGTGAAAAAGCAGTTGGAAAACTATGGGCCAGAGGAGATCTATCTACCCAACACATATTACCTAGAAGGAGACTCGTTGTATTCAGTACCATGGGCATGATGGATATTGCTTTCAACAGGCCTGTGGATATTTTGAGAAGGTTGTTCGAGTCTAATTCACCAAGATCGATTTTAGAAGACTTCTTCAAAAGGTTTGGAGCTGGTGAAGCGGCTGCCATGTGTCTAATGTTGGCTTCAAGGATTGTCCACTGTGAAAATCTCATAACCAATGTTATTGCAGACAAGGCAGGTGAAGCTTTTGAGGATCCAAGAATTGTTGGGATGCCTCAGCTTGGAGGCAATACTGCCTTGTCAGACACAAGAACTGCTGCTGGTGGGTTTAGCATGGGTCAGGTTGCTGAGGAGGCTGTGCCAGTATTTTCAGGTGCGCATGAAGGGCTCTGCTTGTGTTCATCAAGGTTGCTTTTTCCACTCTGGGAACTTCCTGTCGTGGCTCTTAAAGGTATCTCAGATTCTACAACTACTTCACACAATGGACTAGTTGTTTGTAGACTTTCTGCTGGAGCCATGCAAATCCTTGAGAATAAGCTCCGTGCGCTTGAAAAGTTCCTAAGGTCGAGAAGGAACCAGAGAAGAGGTCTTTATGGTTGTGTAGCTGGCTTGGGAGATGTTACAGGTTCTATTCTTTATGGTAGTGGTTCAGATCTTGTATCTAGTGATCGGAATATGGTGAAAAGCATTTTTGGTACATACACAAGAAACATGGAATCTGCTGGGACTGGAACTTCTAACAAAAGGCAGAGATTACCTTACAGTCCTGCTGAGTTGGCGGCCATGGAGGTAGTTTAAATTTGATGAACGAATATTGATGCCTTTTCTTTCTTCCTAAGATATGTTTTTACTTTGTTCTTTTTTCATGATTTTATGCTTGTGACGCTGCAGGTTAGGGCAATGGAGTGTATTAGGCAACTGCTGCTTAGATCTGCTGAAGCTTTATTTTTGCTTCAGCTTCTTTCTCAACACCACTTAACACGCTTGGTTCAGGGCTTGGATGATAGTTTTAGGCAGGCAATAGCTCAATTGACTTTTAATCAGCTTGTTTGTTCGGCAGAGGGTGATAATCTTGCTACAAGACTTATATCTGCTCTAATGCAGGTGATTGACTTTGTTTCTAGTTCAACATTGGAGTATCCAGTAATTTAGCACACAAAAGTAACCAGCATAAGTTTCATGTCCCTATTGTTTATCAATGGTTTTGAACTTTTTAATAATTCGGGAGGCTCCTTCCTCTGAAGCTTTTTATGGTAGTATGGGAAGGTGTCAGGCTGTAGAACAAACAAATCATAAATATCATTATTATTTTCCTGGCCATTTTATTTTTTCTTCTAGGCTTTGGCTTCCTTTTTCTTTTCTTTCGTTTTTTTTTAAATTGATATTATTTTGGTATTATGAATGTCATACCTATTTTTGTTATTATTTTTGGCTTGATTATCTTTTGGAAGCTCCTTTGTTTCCTTCCAGCTTCTGTTTTTATTATGCCTCCCACATAATCATTCCTATTAATGTACACCCTATTTTAAGATAAAAAAGGTTTTCATTATTTATATCTCACTTGGGACCAAATTCCTTGAATTGACGTGTTATCTTTTTGCCAGTACTATACTGGTCCTGATGGCAGGGGAACTGTAGATGATATTAGTGGGAGGTTAAGGGAAGGTTGTCCAAGTTACTTTAAAGAGTCTGACTATAAATTTTTCTTAGCCGTGGAATGTCTGGAGAGAGCTGCTGTAACTCTTGACCCAATGGAGAAAGAGAATCTTGCTAGGGAAGCCTTTAATTGTTTGAGTAAAATTCCAGAGTCTGCAGATTTACGAACTGTATGCAAACGTTTCGAGGATTTGAGGTCAGTTTATTTTCAGGCTTATTGCTAATACTGACATAAGTTTCCGGGGCAACATTTTATTAATTTCGTGCAATACTTAATATGAGTGACCATTTCAGATTCTATGAAGCGGTGGTTCGTTTGCCTCTGCAGAAAGCCCAGGCTCTTGACCCTGGAGGCAATGCTTTTAATGAACAAACTGATTTGGCTGCTCGAGAACGTGCACTTTCCGAGCGTGAACAGTGCTATGAAATAATTATAAGTGCTCTACGTTCTCTAAAAGGTGATGTCTTACTGAAGGAATTTGGGTCTCCTATGAAGCCTGCTGCTTCAAGGTCCATTCCTGATATGGCGACACGTAGCAAATATATATGCCAGATTGTTCAGCTTGGAGTTCAATCCCCTGACAAAATTTTCCATAATTACTTATATCGGTCTATGATTGATTTGGGGCTTGACAATGAATTGTTGGAGTATGGAGGACCAGATTTGGTACCCTTCCTACAAAATGCTGGGCGGCATCCCATACAAGAGGTTTAAATTTTCTTCTCATGTTCTAAGCTTTCATTTTGTATGTTATATTGATGGTTAAGATTATATAGTGTACTTCATGTTACCTGTCCAATCAAGATGCCGGAATGTTCATTATTATCTAAGTTATTGTAGAAGTGGAAATAAACATTTAATAGCAGGGATAAGGTCACAAGTTCAAAATTGCTTAAAATTATCAACTCAGAACTGACTATTACACACCAGTTTCTTCAATATCGAATATTACTGTTGAACATTATCAACATTGGAATTTCTTTTCTAAAATCTTTATTGGTTTGACATGGTCTTCACATTTTTATTATGTTTGTATGGTTTAGGTTCGAGCTGTCTCAGCTCTAACAGCTGGGCCTTCTCCAATTGGTCAATCTGGAGTAGTTGGTACGACAAATGAAGCCAAATATTTTGATCTTTTAGCTCGATATTATGTTACGAAGCGGCAACATTTGCTTGCTGCTCATGTGCTGCTAAGACTAGCTGGTAGACGCTCATCTGATCCTGGTGATGTTCTTACTCTAGAGGAAAGGTATAAATTCCTAACATCTACTTCTTTTGCATGACGGATACCAATATATGTCTGTTTAGGTGCTCAGTAAGAGCGTAAACATGTGGCATTGACAATAAATATGTGAACTAGAAAAGTGGGAAAAAGATCAATTCATACCTCTATACTTTGGAGATTGTATCAACTAAAACCCAAAACTAATAATTATATCAATTTAAACCATTATTTCTGTAAGTGTACCAATTTACATCTTCCCAATTTTGTTAAAAGAAACATAGTGGCACACGTATAATTTGTATCCTTGTATGAATTATTTCATTTATTAATGAAATGAAATCTATTTCTCTTCTTGAAGAACTTATAACATTTAAACTACCAAATCTTTAAGTGAATCAATTTATGCTAGTTATTATGATTACCTTTGAGAATCATCCATGCATCAATTCTTACCCGTGCAAATTTCTTCAAATGTTAGTTTTATAAAATAGACAAATATAGTTAAATTCTAAAGGAAATTCTGACTAAGAATCTTAATTGATTCTCTTGTGAAAGTTTAGGGTTTCAATTGATTTATATATATATATATATATATATATTTGAAAGAAAACACACTTTTCATTGAAATGATGAAAAGAGACAAAGTCTTAAAGTACAAAGATTCAATGATTAGTCTCACATAGTATTTTTCCAAATGTAACGTAGTGCAGGGTGTAAATTGGCACACTTCCAAAACTGTAGGGTTTAAATTGATACACTTATTAGTTTAGGGTTTTCATTGATACGAGACTTAAAAAAGTTTTAGGGCTATAAAATGACATTTTCTTAAAATGGAAAAGGGATGATTGGAATTTTTGCAGTTTTCAACAACAGATATTGAGAAATAGGCACGAAGTCTTCAAGTTAGGAAACTTCATTGTTGATGTGGGTTTCTTTGGACCATTTCTCAATTTGTGTCTGTCATACTGGCTCAAGTGCCATGCAATTTTCTCCTTATCTGTTCCATTTCTATTGGTTCCTAAAGGGATTGTTCATGTGGAGTTTGTTTTCAAAGCCTTTTACCAATATTCTCCACTTCTAATGAATTTTATTTAATTTTTTCTGTTTTGAAAAAGAAAAGGTTACGACATCTGTACTTTGGAGTGTTAGTCTCTTTTCATTTCCTCAATGAGAAGTTTTGAGTATTTTTTTATGTGACTTGTCTTCAGGTGCCAATACTTGAGCAATGCAGTTTTACAAGCAAAGAATGCAAACAGTAGCAAGGGTTTGGCAGGTTCTACCCCCGATACCTTAGACAATGGATTGCTTGAACAGCTTGAAGGGAAACTTGCTGTTCTTCGTTTCCAGATGAAAATTAAGGAGGAGCTGGAGGCTTTAGCTTCAAGAATAGAATCTGTGGCTAGTACATCTGATTCAGTCCAAAATGAAATAATCACAGATAATGATTTGGCTGCTAATTCCAGTATTGCGAATACGGCTCGGCAAAAGGCTAAAGAACTATCATTGGAGTTAAAGACTATAACTCAGCTATACAACGAATATGCTGTTCCATTTGAGCTATGGGAGGTAGATTTGTCTGTTTACTTCATTCAATTTGAGGATTTGATATTCTCCCTCTTTGTTTATCCTTATTGATGGGGTAATTACAAATAATAGAGAAAAATGAAGTTAATATTGAGGAAACGAATATGTTAACAGTTAGGTTGAGACACGAATATCTTGTTCATTGGGGTGTGTTGTATCTCTTTATATCAACCACTGGTGTAGCACATATTCTCTGGTCTGTCCCCTTGTACAACAACTCAACTGAAATATTGTGTAGCTCAAACCACTATGCACTAAAAGGTTGAGCTCAATGCTCGATAACTAAAAACACCCTTTTTTTGGCTAACTGCTCTCGAAGAGCTAATTAGAGAGATAACAGTGAAAGATATAATTTTTATTTTTTGGTTGAAGTTATGTTGTGTGTTTTGAGAGTAAGGGAAGAGTCTTTTATAGTGAATTTTTACTTCAAATATTTATTACACATACTAAATACCATTTAAAACTCAGTTTGTTCTTTTCTCTAATTTATTGAAAACCTTTTTAATTTTTGACTTTCTCATTCTATAAGTTAAAACTCGATAAAATATTACGAATGTAACAACACACATTGGTAAATTTATGGTGAATTCTTTTACATCCCCGCTTCACTTTTCGAGTATTTGATGGGCTGACATTGAATATCAATATATGGATTCCTACATTTAATTGTTGTTCTTTATTCTGTTTGATGATGGATTCTTCTGCTTGGGGTTTTCAGATATGTTTGGAAATGCTGTACTTTGCAAACTATTCTTCTGATGGCAATACTAGTATTGTCAGAGAAACTTGGGCAAGATTAATTGACCAGACTCTTTCTACGGGTGGCATCGCTGAAGCTTGTTCAGTACTTAAAAGGGTTGGCGTCAACATTTACCCTGGTGATGGAGGTGGAATACCTTTGGAGTCTCTTTGTCTTCACCTTGAGAAGGCTGCATTGGTATGGTTGTGCACGTTGAAGTAAAGACATGTTTGATGATATTTTATGCTGATTATTATAAGTAATTGTATGAAAGTGTCGTTATTCTTTTCTATTCATAATGTCGTTATACCTATAATATCAGCTCTTCTTGTAATATTTTTCTTTACACAGGAGAGATCAGAATCAGGAGTTGAATCTATTGGGAACGATGATGTTGCAAGAGCCCTTATTGCTGTTTGCAAGGGTGCAACTGAGCCAGTGTTGAATGCTTATGATCAATTGTTGTTGAATGGTGCAATTCTGCCATCACCCAAACTCAGGTTACGCCTCCTCCAATCTGTGTTAGTGGTACTCCATGAGTGGGCTATGTCAATATCTTCACAGACGGTGAGTAGAAGTGCAACTGCAGCGTCTCTGGTTCTTGCTGGAAAATACACTTTGGATCAAATAGCTATTTTCAACCAAGGGGTTCGGGACAAGATAGCCAGTGCTGCTAACAGGTCAATTTCATGATTTTACCTTGCTTGTTGATACTTTTTTTTTTTTTATACATTTAATCTTAATTGTCAAGTTTCTTATTTGAGTTTTGCTTAGCAATACAAATGCTCAACTTGAAGTTGTGGTCATACATACCACGACAAATAATAAGTAATTGATTTACTTTGAAGATTTCAATTACTTTTCAAAATTACTATTATTATGTTGATAGTTGGCGCACTGTCCCTTTATGTTACTGTCCACCCCATTAACTCTCGATGAGGCTTCATGCTCCCTAGGGCTAAATCCAAGTGAGAACTATAATTGAACAATAATTTACTAGGAGATTGTTAATGGATCTAAATTGATGTACCAGCATTTCTATAAGGAAAATATTCGAGTTATGAGTGCTAACTTTACATCTGGAACCTTTGTAACAGATATATGACTGAGGTTCGTAGGTTAGCACTTCCACAAAACCAAACTGAGGCTGTCTATCGAGGCTTTAAGGAGCTTGAAGAGTCGCTAGTTAGTTCCTTTTCTTTTAGTCAATTTTGATTTATCTTTGTTCTATAATCTCTGTTGTTGTACCAAATGTTTGGGCTCTCAATTTATTTTTTCAAGATACAAAGGTAGATTTTACAAAGCTGAAGTGGCTTCTGTAACCTACAATGTAATATTATCAAAAGGTAGTTAATGAGGCAGTGTAATGTTGAATAATAGAAACTACATACTTGTGTTGGCGTGTTGGTGCATGTAAAGTTTACCATACTCTTCCTGGTATGATTCACTTGCTCCATGGGGTATGGGGATAATGAGACGTAGTAATGTGTTTACAGGTAACTGCCTTCAAAACATTTCATATCCTAAGAACTATATATAGTGAATGGAGGATAACACTATCTTTTGTCATTTTCTTAATTATAGACCTCATCACTGCTTTACTTGAGGTATCTTTGGTGTTACTTTAGTACACAGGTAACTGGCCCGGACATCAACGATGAAGTCAATTTTGACTGTTGACGGTGTCACGGTTGCTGCACGTCCTGCTGGAAAAAGACAGGCTTTGTGGGGGGTAATATTTGATTGATACATCCATAGTTATTGTCAGTTCTATTTATCTTGTTTGTGTTTGCAACTTTGCACCATTTTAAGTGCTTGGAAATGCATTTCAGTAACAACGAGTAACTGCGATGATCAGTTTTGAGAAGTGATAACTTTAGGGTTCTTCTGCCTTGGCAGTGAGAGTTGGGCTAATAATCGGGACGACCAGCCTGGCCGTGGGATACTGCAACGGGTCGTCGTGTGATGTAATTTATTTAGATTGTCTTAGTTCTGATTTGTTGATGGTAAATTTTCATGTCCAGTTTATCTGATTATTCCATGACCTGTTATTTTATTAAAGAGCTTTGGGTCTGTTTTCTTATTTACATCCAGAATTTCTTACCCAGTTAATGGAAATATACAGATTACTTCATTTTTTATTTTGTTTTCACGAGTGTAGAGATTGAGTCTCTAACCTCTCTATTAAGGGTATATGTTCAATCTCGTAACTTGTCATCAATCGTACCGTTGGAGTCTTTCTAAATGAGGATAAATTAATATTTCTCCTTTGAGTTAGTTATGAAGAAAGGACAGCTTGGAATTTGTATAATACACATTTGAGTTTTTTTGCGGTGATAAGTTTATAATTTTGTATACATTGGGAGGAACCATTTAAATGATCTTTAAATAAGTAAATTATTTATCTCTAATCAAGATTTCATTAGAATCACCGTTTGTGGAACGAAAAAATTGTTAAATATATATATATATATATATAAGATATAGTTAAATTTTAAATTTCATCCATAACAAATATTAATAAAATTTTGTCAATGTCTATCAATGCAGTCATCAATAGGCATGGATAAAAAGTTCGTCAATATCAGTTATTGTCACACAAACAGTTTAATTTTTAGTTGATTCTTAAAACAAAAATATGTTTTCTTCGAAAAAAATTGAAAATTTAGCTTGGTGTATGTATGTTTTTAAGCTTAATTTTTATAAATAAAAAATAAAATTATTATTGAATGGAGTATAGTTTTTTTTTTTTTATCATGTAGACGTTTTTTTAATTTGTTTTTGGAATTTTCTATCAAAATATTTGAATTGTCATTCAGTTTATTGAAAATTTCTTTCTTAACCCAAAGTTTTTCTTTGATTATGAAAATACACTTACATATATAGATAACAGCTAAGAAAATGATTTTAAATGATAAAGTTATTGAAAATATTTATAAATATAACAAAATACTATTACAGAGATAAACACAAATAATAATCTAGTGAAATTTTACTTATTTGTAAATATTTTGGTTGATTTTATCATATTTGAAAATAAGAATTTATAGAGGGTATTTTAAAAAAATATAACAAATCGACAAAAGATTTACAATGTATAGAACAATTTTGAAAACAGAAAAAGCGCACAATGGAAAATAAAAAAAATGTCCCAATCAACACGCGATTAATTGGCCACACGCGTGTATGTAATTATTCTTCTAAACGATCATGTAAGAAATGGCACACGATCGTGTAGGTAGTATCAACACTAGTCACACGAGTGCGTGTAGCTCTTCTTCTAAACCATCGTGAACCAATATCATTTAGATTTTGTACCTGATTGTGCACAATCATGTACCAAAATCTGAACGATTTTTGTTTGATTGTGTACCAAGATCTTTTATATTTGGTACATGATCTTTATACTAGTATCATTTAGATTTTGTTCAAGATCGTGATTGTGTACCAAGATCTTTTATATTTGGTACACGATCTTGTACCAATATCGTTTAGATTTTGTACACAATTGTATATCAAGATATAAACAATTTTTGTTGAAGATTGTGTACCAAAATCTTTTATATTTAGTACACGATCTTGAACCATGATTGTTTAGATTTTGGTATACATCGTTTAGATTTGGAAGAGAAAATATATAAGAGATGACGAAGATCGTTTACTAAAGATAGTGAGGATGTGCTTGGGAGTGATAGGTAACATAGTAATTTTAGGAAAAAAAGGATTTATGTATGATAGATTTTGTAAAATTGATTTCTAAATAATTAGATTTATGTTTGGTAACCAACTTTTGAAATTGATTTTTATATGTTTAAAATTGATTTTCAATTATTACGTTTGATATAAAAATGATTTTAGAAGTATCAAATTAATTAAAAGGTTATTTTATATTTGGAAGTTTATTTTCATAAAAAAGAATTATAATAAATATCTAATTTTATTTCTTTACTTTTTCATTTATTTTAGTGTTAGATTAGTATATGAGATTGATATGTGAGGTAAAAAAAAAAAAAAACACATTAAAAATAAAGAAAATTCAAAACATATATCTCATCTAATCTAAAATTGTTTGTATGGTTACAAAATACTTAAGCGATACAAAAATATTAAATAGAAGGAAAATGTGGTGGCGTTTGGAATGACTAAGGTGTGAGATGGATTGAAGAGGATGGAGAAGACAAATGTGGAATTAGGTTAAAAATTTCCTTATTAAATATTAAAGTATTTGGGGTATTTCAAAAACTATATAAAGGAAGATGATAATTTTCCGACAATCACCGGAGAGATAATGCTTCAAATATCAAATTGAAGTGATTTCTTATTTTTTTTAAAATTAATTTCATTAAACTTTCAAACACCATATTTTTGTAAAAAAGTGATTTTAGTTAGAGAAAAGGTGATTTTGGCTATGTTAAAATCACTACCAAACACATCCGTTGGAGTTTATTTATTTTTGTATATTCTTTGTATTCCAAATTGAAACAAATTATTCAATAATATTAAGAAATCAACATGGTATAGAGCTCTAAAGTCTCTTCCTTATTATTAAGCTTTTGCCTCTTTAATTTTGTCAATGCCTCTGACCGCTTGTCTCATGAGTTTAATTTTAAATTCACTGGATTTGTTTTGTTTTTAAATCAATAATTTGTGGGTATCATCTACAGTTTGGAAATTTTCGTGTTTAAGTTCTTTGTTGTAGTCTTCCAGCTCGGAAGTTTTCTGTGTTTTAGTTGTTCGAGAGTTCTCCAATCCAAAAGTTCTCATTGTTCTTGTTTTTGGTGGGCCTTTGCTTCCAACCCAAATCTATTATGATTTGATTCGGGAGTTTGCTTTAGTTTTTATCATTGAGTTACTTCAGTTCAACGTTTTAGCACCCTCCTCAAACTCAAGTTGTTTCTACCGGCTTGAGTTTGAGAGAATGCTAAAACTAATCAAGTTTTATTGAATTTATTCTTATCTGTTTCCTTAGTATTTTTTCCGGTTGTATAACTGCATTAGATGCCGTCTTTTTAGTTTTACAAAAAGGTCCATGTGGTTTTAATACATTCTAATGAATACACAACACACACATCATGCCTAAGAAATGCTCGTTTGGAGTGTTCTATAGATCTTTTATTCATATATATTTCACTTCTTAACATATCTTGAATGGAACAGTTGGATTTATTATATACTATTTACTAAAAGTTTATCACATTATTTTATGGTTTATATATAGGTTTAATAAGATGATGTTGGGACTCTTGTCTATCGAATTGTTGATGAGACATCCCCTCTCCTACTTAATATATTCGGTAGACTCATTTGGATTGGTGACCCTGTTTTTTATATATATAAAATATAAAGAGCATAAAGTTGTGAGGGGCTCGAGCCCTCCTTTGACCTATGCTAAATCCATCGGTATTTATGTGGATGGTCAAGTTAAAAATTTGGAGAGAGAAAGCTCCTTATAAATTGTGCTAATATAAGCATGTGTACTTCCAAGTTGATTACAAGTGATAGAGACTTCTTCACAAACTATGGTGAGTTCCTACCCCCTTTGGTTGCTACGAAGTTTGAGTACTCTATTTAAGGTTCAACATCATCTTTCATAAAACTTAACGTGATTATCTTGATGAATTTTGTGTATAATAATGTTCTTGTGGTTGCATCACCAACTGTTATACATCATCATATTAGCTTACCTTACACTACACTTACCAAGACATTGGAGCATCGAAAAGACATTATGATCTTTATTTGATTGCTCAAGTCTTGTGTGTATTGTCTTTGGGTCTATAGGTAATGCAGTGCAAGCAGTGAAGATAACTGTGTTGTCATGAACATAACTCACACCACCATTAAACACAACTTAAACTCTACATACACTTAATTTGCCAACTCTCATAAATCCTCCCCCTCGAACAAGTCTCACATTACAATCCTCCTCCTATCCGTCAAGTTCTATGAGCTAACTCCTCTTCTTGGAGCACCCCGCCCATTCAACAGAGTCTAACCACGAATCTCATCGTGACCTACTTTTGAGGCTTTCAAGACTCTACTACATCTTTGTTCGACACTTGAGAATTATACTAGCATGGTTAAGTTAGAGGCATGACTTTGATACCACTTGTTAGGACGACAAACTCCCGAATATCTCTACAGTGGTATGATATTGCCCACTTTGGGTATACACCTTCATGGCTTTGCTTTTGGTATAATCCCAAAAGGCCTCATACCAATGGAGATAGTTGTCCTTACTTATATACCCGAGATCATCCCCTTATCTAACGGATGTGGGACTATGGTCGGATTCACATCAACAACATCTTCTTCTTCATATTTGGACAGTTTGGTCCCAATTTCAATTAGAGTTGTGAGAAGCTTAGAATTGATCATCTTAAACTTCTCTAGCATATTGTTCTTGAGAGATGAATATACCTTCCTCTAACTGCTTTACCTCAATGCAAAGATAATATGACATCAGCCCTATATCCATCATTTCCAATTCTTGGATTGTCACCTTCTTGAGATCTTCAACATACTTGCACAATTTCTTGTAAAAATTAAATCATGCACAAACAAACAAACCACCAAAATATCTCCTTAACCATTAGTCTTAATATAAAAACAATGTTCATAATGGGTACCTCAAATACCCATTATCAAGGAAATAATTGTTGATTATGCTATTCCACATTCTTGGCGATTGTTCAATATGTACAACGCTTTCTTCAATTATTTTAGAACTTTATCCTCTTGGCCTTTCATAGCATAACCAAGAGGTTGTTCTAAGTAGACTTCTTCTTCTAGATATCCAGTCAAGAATGTTGATTTGACATCAATCTGAAAGATCTTCTAATTATTTTGAGTAGCAAACACAGTTGACAACCTTACAGTCTCCAAATGAGCAACGGGAGCAAATACTTCATCGTAATCAATGCATTTTCTCTGAGAATAGTCTTTTGCAACTAATATCTTGCTTTGTATCGTCTCTTTACTTCTCCCTTTTTCATTTCTTTTTATCTTGAACACTCATTTGACACCTACTGCTTCCTTTCCACTTGGATGAGTAGAAAGTTTCCACGTATCATTCTTCTTTATGACTTTTATTTCTTCATTCATAGCAATCTTCCATTTTTCATCTTTGGAAGCTTCTTCAAAATTCAAAGGTTCACTATCACCGAATAGATAAAAGAGAGTAAGGTTATTAAAAATTTGACTTAACTCTTCAATTTGATCATATATATCTCCTAAACTTCTTATGCCTCAAGGCCTTTCATTTGAACTTGCAGATGATGAAAGTGTGTTTTTTTTGTGGAGTGATTGGTCGTGATGTTGGCAGTGTTGATGGAGAAGCAATGTCACTAGATTCGTCATGATCATCGGGAAAAATATAAAAGCTTGTAATCTTCTAGTTCATCATTCTAATTCCATGACGCTTCTTCATAAAATACAACACCTCTTACGATATACTTCCTCGCTAATAGTCTCAAGCCATCAAAGTTCAAATGCCCAAATCTCAAGTGCCAAATCCAATTTGGATCTTTCAAACATTTAACAACAATCAGTTTGAATGTTTAATACAAACATTCAATTTTTCGCCAGTTGCACTTTTAGCAATCATATTGTCATGATTATCTCTTATCAAAAGATTATAATCCTTCATCAAAATATTATAGCTTTCTCTAAGAGTTGTCTCAACCTCAAAATATTGTTCTTCATATCAGCACATAATAAACATTAGAGATAAGCTCATGCTTCCCATTCTTCAAATTGATCAAAATTTTACCTCTTCCTTTAATCTAAATTTTTTTGTGGCACCACCAAATGCGATATTGCCACAAGCAAAGATTCATCGTGCTCCATGAACATTGATTTACTTCCACACATGTGATTGTTTGCACCACTATCGAGATAGCATGCAATGTTTTCACATATTTCCTCATCTTTGGCATGTTGAAGCAATAAGAACCCACCGCTTTCTTCATCTTTTTCAACATAATTTGCATTTTCTTCAACTTTATTTATGTATTCCCAGAAATAGTGGCTAAATTTATGACAATTATAACATCCTACCTGTCTTTTGTCATACCTCCTGTCATTATTTGATCTTTCGCTATTTGACCTCGAATAATTTTGTCTTCCATGACTTCTTGATGGATTTGAGTTTATCACATCAAATTTTCTTTGATCGTAGTTTCTTCGACCTCGGCCTCTGAAACTACCATGTCCATAATTGCCACCACGTCTTTGATCTCGATTGCCTTTTTTCTAGATTGTCTTCCTTATCTTCCAATTGCAACTTTGATTGAAAAAGTTACCCAGTCGTCTGCTTGTTCTTCTTAAGAAGCTTCTTTTTACGAGCTTGTAAAAAACCCATAAGTTGATCAATGGACAATGTACTCAAATCATTTGATTCTTCAATAGTTACTACAATGAAATTGAACTTTTCATCCAATGAGTAAAAAGTATCTTTTCTACTACTTGCGCATCACTTATTGTCTCACCATATCTTTTCATTTAATTAACTATTGCTAGCAGTTTTGAAGTATAATCTGAAGCTGATTCAAACTCCTTCATATTACAATGATTCATAATCACCTCTCAATTTTTAGAGGCAATCCTTCTTGATTCGATCCTTTATATGTATTCTAAAAAAATTTCCATGCTTGATGTGCAATGTTTGCTCTAGAAATCTTCTCAAAATTTGAATCATCAACAATTTGATCAATGATTGTGAAAGTTGTTTTGTAATGACCTAACTAACAGTACAAGAAAATGGGGATATCCTAATGCTTTTCTAGAGCATCGGGATATGCAGCATCAGGAGATAGAGTGTCCCTCGATGTCCTAAGGTGAGCGTAGGCAGCCTCACTCTTCACCACGCCGCATATAAAACATTGAGAGTTGTGAGGGTATTTTTGATGCCATTAGTAACACTTTGGAAATAGCCACACAACTACTGACGAGCATATGCAAGGTATCGAAAAAAAAAAGAAAACAATTAATTAATTATTATGTTTTACCCGACACCATGCATGTACACGTTGGGAGTTGTGTGGCTATTCTTGACGTGTTACTAATGACATCGGGAGTTCTCCTATAAAAAATCATTTTCCAGATCTATCATTTACAGATTTAGAAAAGGAAGGGATTGAGAGAGACGAAAGGGACAAACTGACGAATAAATAATCCATATGCCTGTCTGTCGCCATTCATCCTCAACGTCGCTCGCCATCACCTTTTGCCGCTTGTCGTCGCCTTTCATCGCTCACCATCCCTTGTCGCCATCACTTTATTCCGATAAGGGTTTATTTTTTTTTTTAAGTTAAAGAAATAATTGTTGATTTAGGGAATGTTTTTTATTAGTTTTGTAAATTTTTTATGCTTAATTTTGTTTGATTTAGGGTATGCTTTATTTTGTTTGATTTAGAAAAATGATTTTTTTTCCTCTTTATTTAGGTTAGGGTTGATCTTATATTTAGGTTAGATTTTTAATTTTTCCCTTAAATGATTTTGCCCTAAATATTGGCATATTTAGGTTAGGAGAATTCATTGATAAATGGTGGATTGTTGTTGTTGTTGTGATGTTGGTTTAAATTAAGAATTAATTGCCCAAATTGTTTTGTGTAATGTTGTTATTATTGTTGTGAAATGTTTGATGAATGGTGAATTGATAAATGTTGTTGTTGTATTGTTGTTGTTGTGTTGTTGTGTTTGTTGGTTTAAGTTAATAATTAATTGCCCTAAAATTGTTTGTGTAATGTTTTTGTTGTTTTGGAATGTTGTTGAACTTATTGTGAACTTGGAAATGAAATTTAGCAACTACACTTAGAAACTACAATGTGTTTCAAATTTTGGCATTTGAAATAGTTTTTAATTTGTTAGTAGTTTTGTTTGTTGGAAGTATTAGCCTTGTAAATATTGAACTTTGTGGGGTGGGAGAGGGGTAATGTTACAACATTTGAACCTAAAGATTGAAGTGTGTTGCAAACATTTTGTAAAGTTAACAAGGTTGTAAAGATTGACAATAACCTTTGACATGTTACTAAACTATTAAAAACAACGTTTCCAACAAGTACTACTTACCTACTTCATTCTACAAATGTAAAGGAAAATTGTATGACTTAGGCCTAGGATACGAGTCTATTCATGCGTGTAAGTACGATTGCATATTGTATTGGAAGGAATTTAGCGCTTTGCAACATTCCTAATTTATACTGCTTGATTATATAACTAATGATTTGATAAAAATTCCTTGTCTTCGATCCTGACTTAACCAAGAAATCTCTCGCTTCACATGCACTTGCTCAAGTATGAAGAAAACTTGTACTAAACGTTAATAACGCATGAAGCAACGTATAGGGTAGGAAATGCATCTTTTATAGCATAACCCTAGCCTAGAAGCTAGTTGGCAGTCGCATTAGTAAAGATAGCATGAAATATTTATGATTGAATTTTGCGTAAGATGAAGTCGAGCCAACAAGTTCCAAGTTTTTGGTGTTGTTGGTATTGAGTTTTACGTGCAAAGTTCCCATACCCTTCCACCAATTCATACCTTCACGCACCGCCGCTGCCCACAGTTGACGGATTGTCCTCGATTCATGTACCACTGCCTTTTCATGCCTTACAACAGTTGTATATTCATGGTTCTGAGATTGATCGAAGGTATACTCAATCTGGTTTTGAAGTTAGAGAATCTTCAGCACAGGCTAAATCAATTGATCTACGGATGTATTCAAATAACTCAATAACTTTGCTTCCTAATTTGTCCTCAAATTATATAGTTGGCTGACGGCATCATCAATAAGGAATTTTCCAAGGGAGAAATTAAATGGCAAGAATTATTTTTCATGGTCCCAATCGATCAAGATGTTCCTCGAGGGTCGTCGCCAATTTGAATATTTTATAGGAGAGACTATTTGTCCTCCATTAGGTGATGCCTTGGAATGATTCTGTAAAAGGGAGGACTCCTTCATTCGGTCTATGTTGATTAATAGCATGGAACCGCATATTGGCAAGCCTCTACTTTACGCAGCCACTGCAAAATATTAATGGGATACAACTGAGAAACTTTACTTGAAGTGTCAGAATGCCTCTCGATTGTACACACTGAGAAAACAGGTCCACGATCGTAAACAATGGAACCTGAATGTGGTCTCCTATTTCAATAAGCTCTCCCTTCTCTGGCAAGAGATGGATTTGTGTAGAAAGATAGTTTGGGACACGCTGAATGATGATATAAATATGCTAAACTTGAGGAAGCTGATGGTATTTATGATTTTCTTGCAAGACTGAATCAAAATTTGACATTGTATATGGTCGTATACTTGGACAAAGACCACTTCCTTCCTTAATGGGAAGTTTGTTATGAAGTCTGTCTTGAAGAAGACCATGAATGGCATGAGTATACTGACTACCCCTGCCACTAACTCTGTTACCTTTAGTGCTCGATCCTCGACCCATGATAGTGAAAAGAATAATAGGAAACTAGTCCCTATATGTGAGTACTACAAAAAACAGTGGCACACCAAGGATCAGTGTTCGAAACTCCACGGTTGTCCCCTAAGAGGTAACAAATGTTCCTCCAACAAGAAACAAAACTCAAGGTGTGCCTATGTAACTGAGACTGCCAGTACCTCTCAGTTGACTAGCCCTACTGCAAGCCAGAATAGCTCTTCTACTCTGAAGCCATTTCTAGTCATGTATGCCTCAGTCCTTTGGCCTTATTAGTGTTTATGGGAGAATCCCTGAATTTTAGACTCGGGGGCTACAAGTCACTTGATAGGTTCCTTGAAGCACTTTGACTCTTATACCCCTAGTGTCAATAATGAGAAAATCTGAATAGCCAATGGTTCTTTAGCCCCAATTGTTAACAAGGGAAAAATAGTTCCCTTTAAAGCACTTTCTCTTCAGAATGTTTTGCATGTACCTAAGGTTTTTTATAATTTATTATCTATCAGCAAGATCACTCGTGAGCTGCACTATAAAGCTACCTTCTTATCTTAATCTGTTTGTTTTCAGAACTTCAGCTCAAGGAGAACGATTGGCACTGCCCAGCATAGCAGTGGACTTTACATCCTCGATGATAATACCTCCAATAGTAGTATGTAGTATCTCTACGACTAGTTTATTTTCTTCTTACTTTAATACTTCTGAACATGATTGTATATTATGGCATTTTTTGTTGGGCCACCCAAACTTTAATTATATGGAATATTTGTTTCTCCATCTATTTTCTTAAATTGATGTCTCCTATCTATCTTGTGATGTGTGTATTTCGATAAAACAACATCGGGTTTTATTTGCCTAACAACCATATGAATCCACACAACCATTTACCCCTATCCATAGTGACGTTTGAGGTCCATCCAAGGTCACTACCTCCTCTAGGAAATAATGGTTTACAACTTACTTTCAGAGTATGGTCCATTTCACATGAACTATAACACTCTGAAAGATAAATGAAATGTGCATGAATTACAAAGTATGCTCATTCAAGAGGAAGCGAGGCTTAAGAAACCAGTAATTCACTTTGCCAATCTCATGGATCACAAAGGAGCTGAAACGAAACCTGGAAAAAATAATGGAAAGGGCAATCATGGATAATTAAAGGTAAAACAGTCATCTACCCCAATCCACAAAAAGGGACATATTAAGGATAAGTGTCATTTTTGCAACAAACCTGTGCACTATCAAAAAGATTTTCTAAAACGTAAGGCATGGTTCGAGAATAAAGGTAAGCATAATGCTTTAGTATGTTTCGAATCAAACTTAACTTAAGTTTCTTATAATACATGGTGGATTGATTCTGGTAGTACCATTCATGTTTCCAATACAATGCAGGGATTCCTTACGACTCGAATCACAAACCCAAATGAGAAATTCATTTTTAGGGAAAACAGAGTCAAAGTTCCAGTTGAAGCTGTGGGAACCTATCATTTAACTTTAGCCACTGGACATAATTTAGACCTTTTTTATACCTTTTATTTCTCTTCTATTTCTTGTAATTTGATTTCCTTGTCAAAACTTGATACTTCATGTTATTACTTTAAATTTGCGAATGAATGTTTTAGGTTATTCAAACAAAAAAAATTTATTGGTTCTGGTATTCTTTGTGATGACTTATATAAATTAAAGCTTGACAATGTTTTTGCTAAAAGTTTGTTAACCCTACATTATAATATTGGTACTAAACATGGTCAAACTAATGAATTATCAACTTACTTATGGCATAAACGTTTGGGTCACATATCCAAAGAAAGAATCAAAAGATTGATAAAGAATGAAATTCTTCCAGATTTGGATTTTACTGACCTTAGAATTTGTAGGAATTGTATTAAAGGAAAACAAACAAAACATACACTTAATAAAGAAGCCACAAGAAGTTCACAACTTCTTGAAATTATACACACTAATATTTGTGGGCCTCTTGATGTTCCATCTTTTGGTGTAGAAAAGTATTTTATCACCTTTAATGATGATTTCTCACGTTATGGTTATATTTATTTATTGTATGAAAAATCTCAAGCAATAGATGCCTTAAAGGTATTTATAAATGAAGTTGAAAGGCAATTAGATAGAAAGGTGAAAATCTTAAGATCTGATAGAGGTGGTGAGTATTATGGAAAATATAATGAGAATGGACAATGCTCCAGTCCATTTGCTAAATTCCTAAAAAACCACGACATATGTGCTCAATACACAATGCCAGGAACACCACAACAAAATGGTGTTGCAGAAAGGTGAAATCGTACATTAGTGAATATGGTTAGAAGCATGTTAATTAATTCATCTTTACTTGTGTCCTTGTGGATGTATGCATTAAGAACTGCGCAATATTTATTAAACAGGGTTTCCTAGTAAGTCAGTTTCAAAGATACCTTTTGAACCGTGGACAAGAAGGAAACCTAGTTTAAGACACCTACATGTTTGGGGTTGTCAAACGGAAGTAAGAATTTATAATCCACATGAAAAGAAACTGGATTCAAGAACAACCAGTGGTTTCTTCATTGGTTACCCAGAAAAATCAAAAGGATATAGATTTTATTGTCCTAACCACAGTACGAAAATAGTTGAAACTGGAAATGTAAGGTTCATTGAGAATGACATAATTAGTGGGAGTTTGGAACCATGTCAAGTGGAAATTCAAGAAGTTAGGGTGGAAATTTCTTCATCTATAACTTCTTCTTAAATTTTTGTTCCTATAGTTGTTGACTCTGTTAACAATTCACAAGAAAAACAAATTAATGGTCAAACACCACATAATGATATTATAACAAATGAACCTGTAACTGAAGGACCACAAGAAATAAAGTTAAGAAGATCTGTAAGACCAAGAAGATCATCCATTTCTAATGGAATAAACATAGAAGCGTATGATGGAATGAGTCGAATTGTTTGAAATAAGAGAGGTGAGAGAAACCGACAAGTATATGTGATACAGCTGTCAGGTTTTAGATTACTAATAGAGCTTTATGCTTAAATGGGATTTAAATATTAAAGATATGAATGCATATTCATACTCAGAAACTCGAAAAAGATGGAAAAACTTAAAGTTGTAAAAAGTCAAAATGTTGACTTTTGATTTTGAAAAAGTCAAACTTTGACTGGCAATATATTCAAATGTGATTTGAATCTTGAGAAAATAAATGTGGATTTATGCCCGGAAGGTCAAAATTAGTTCAGACGAACAAAATTGTAAAAAGTCAAAATGTAGTCAAAGTTTGACTTTGACTAAATGATAATTTTACCCTTCGACCAAAGTTAGTGAGAAAATCCAACATTTTGTTGGATAAACCCACTAACTATAGTGGGCTAGGTGTTAGCAAGCTACGAAGACACTAATCCCATTAATGGTTAGTGGATTATGTGTTGTTGGCCCATGTGTTTGCATGCACATGCAACCTTGTATGTAAAGTCTCTATAAATTGGGCTCTTATGACCTCAAGAAAAAAAGTTGACTTATTTTCTAAAGAACAAAATTGGGCTGCTGTTTTTATAGAACTAAAAACCCAACCATTTTTTTCATATTTATTTTTCATCTTCTTTCTCTCTCCCAATTTCCTTCATCCAACGAGTCCCACAACCCTGTTATGAGTCTGGAGGATAGTAGATCAGCCCTAGTGGTGGTTCAAGCAACAACCGGAGCTTCGAACGTAAGTTTTTCTTGAAAACCCTATATTTAATCTTTTTTTTCGATTTAGGGTTTTTTTGTTAATTAATTGCAATTAGAGTAATCTTTCGGTCTTTCTTTCGCCCTGCTCGTTTAATATCTATCATGTGGTATCAGAGTCATTTTTTTACTTAATTGCTTATGGTGGGAGTTTTAATTTATTTGATAATTTATGTGGATGAACTAAAATGGATTAGTGGTTTCGACCTAAATTAAGTTTTTTATTATATTAATTATTGTATTTAGCCCAGTTTGTAGCTTATTTTATTGTTGCAAAGGGTATGTAATTTTATTAGAGTCCTTAGAGTAGTTTTTAGGCTGTAATTATTACACCGGGAGAGAGAAATTCAAAGAAATTGGTGATTTATTGAAGACAAACCCGAACAGCTGCCCAAACCCAAACCGAAAACCCTAACGCGACCCAGTTCGCTTCTGCCCGCCTGCGTCCGCTCGTATGTCCCTGCCCCGCCCAATGTTTTGCGCACGGCCCATTTGTTTCACCCCAGCGTCCGCACGTCCATCCGGATCAACCCGTGCCCGCTCGCGTGTTCCCACCCAACCCAATGTTTACGCGTGACCCATTTGTTTCGACCCAGCGCCCGCGCGTCCGTCCGAATCGACTCGTTCCTTGTTTCGCTTGATGACTTGCGCACTCGACCCGGTTTTGACTCGATGCACCTAACCCGCGTGCCTGATGGTCTGGCTTGATAATTTTAGGCCGGTTCAAGCCAATGGTTGGGTTTTGGGTCGATTCATGGGTTTTTGGGCTGGTTCAGTGTTGTTTCAAAGAATTTCCAGTCGGTTCGAGTTGTTCGGGAGCGGTTTATGTACTCCATCAAATTATTATTGTAATAATTTAGTTTGTAACTTAATTAAAGGGCCAAAACCAATCAATTTTAAGGTGTTTAATTAAATTATGCATGTGATGTATAATTTAATTAAAGCTTATATTGTATGTGCATATAATATGCCATATAGATTTAAACCCCACCATAGGTTAACATATTCATGCATTGAAAGTATGTTATATTTGTTATAATGTATAGCATTCATGTTAATTAATATGGATATTAATTAATATGATTTAATAAAAATTAATTAATTAATTAGTAATTTATTTAATTTAATTAAATGTGATTTAATTGAAAATTAAATAAATTAAATCCATATTAATTAATTTCTTTATATAATGGTTATATATTGTTAGATGTATGTTATAGGTTTGTCTAAGTTTTTTTAAGTGTTATAAAATGAATTAGTTTTTTTAAGTGTTATAAAATGAATTAGACCTTTAAAATCTATAACAAAGATAAGATGCATGCTCACCTAGGTTAAAAAACATATATTCCAAATTTCATAAAATTAGGTCGATATCTTGTAAAACAAGTTACAAGAGGCTCACCTGATTCGATCTTGTCAACAAGTCAGATAAAATGACTAACGTTTGAGGTTCTTAAGTTGACAGTTTATGGAACACCTCCTACCTGGAGATCGTAATCAATTCTTGAGCCTAGTTAACCTAGTTTTATGAGCATGCGTGAGAGGTATGAGGTAATAAAATTGGTTTTTCACCTAGACTTAGGATTTGTTTAAGTTAGCCTAAATATAATCCTAAAGTTTTAAATACCCTTAAAATTATTATAGAACACTTCAGCTAGAGAGAAATAGTGTACTTTTAGCTCTAGCGACCCTAAGAGTTCACACCGTGAGATCCATGCAAGGCTTTGCTCCGTGCATAGGAGCGAACTCCCTTCGGAGAGTGTTTGCATGGATCAATATCAAGGTGAATAGAGGAAGAAGTTCACAGTAAGTGGGTAAGGGATATGTGACAACACATCCCACGGTCTCTTCCATTAGGTCGTATCGTGAGATTACTATAATGCGGCTGCTTATCTGCCTTGGAGCGACGTTCCTTTCGGAGGGCTGTATAATAGGTTTCAGAACACTACAAACTTAAAGATGAATAGTTTTTCTTAGATCAGTTTTCATAGTGTCTTTCTACTTTCGGGAGCATATTGATTTTGATCTCTGAGATTCGAAAAATGGCGAGTTACACTTACAAGAATTACTAAGTTGTTAGTACATTCTCGGTCAAAGAAGTGATAACTAAATACCATAAAGAATAAAAGTTATTCTAGAGTTAGCATCTAGACAAGATTGTCTTGGTTCAAAGGAGGAATAATCAACTACCCTTTGGTAGAGGTTATTCTAAATCTTTGAAATATCATTGCAAAACATAATAATGAATGGTACGTTATTAGTATTTGCTAAATTAGATTGGTTTATAAAGAATTGTAGTTTTATTTCGAAAGAGAATATGTTTGTTATTTAGCATGAATAGCTCAATAGTTCAACTGTTAGCTTCTGAAAAACTTAATGGTGATAATTATGCGGCATGGAAATCAAATCTTAACACTATACTAGTAGTTGACGATTTGAGATTTGTGTTAACTAAGGAATGTCCTCAAACCCCTGCCTCTAATGCTAACCAAACCAGTCGGAAAGAATATAATTGATGGGTAAAGACTAATGAAAAAGTCTGTGTCTACATTCTTGCCAGCATGCCTGATGTTCTGGCAAAGAAACATGAATCCTTAGCCACGATTAAAGAAATTATGGATTCATTAAAGGCAATGTTTGGGCAACCAGAATGATCATTAAAACACGAGGAAATCAAATACATTTACACTAAGCGTATGAAGGAGGGGACCTCTGTTAGAGAACATGTCCTGGACATGATGATGCACTTCAACATCGCCGAAGTAAATGGTGGTGCCATCGACAAAGCTAATCAGGTTAGTTTTATCTTAGAGTCTCTTTCGAAGAGCTTCACACCATTTCAAACAAACGCGTCTCTCAACAAGATAGAGTTTAATCTGACAACCCTTCTAAACAACCTCCAGCGATTCCAGACCCTTATCTTGGTCAGGGAAAGCAATTGGAAGCAAATGTTACTACTACAAAAAGAAAATTTTCAAGAGGATCGTCCTTTAAAACCAAAGTTGGACCCTCAAAACCTAATCCTCAAATAAAAAAGAAGGGAAAGGGGAAGACTCCCAAACAGAACAAGGAAAATAAAGCTGCAGAAAAAAGTAAGTGTTACCACTTTAGCCAGAACGGGCACTAGTTGAGAAACTACCCAAAGTACCTTGCAGAGAAAAAGGCAGAGAAGAAAATGCAAGGTAAATATGATTTACTAGTTGTTGAAACATGTTTAGTGGAATATGAAAATTCAACCTAAATATTAGATTCAGAAGCCACTAATCATATTTGCTTCTCATTTTAGGAAAATTGTTCTTGGAAAAGGCTTTCAAAAAGCAAGATCACTCTCAAGGTTGGAATAGGAGAGATGCTCTCATCTGAAGCAGTGGGAGATTTAAAGTTGTATTTTGGAAATAGATATATCATACTTAAGAATGTCTTGTATGTACCACAAATGAAAAGAAATTTAATACCTATTTCTTGTATTTTGAAACACATGCATGGAATATCTTTTGAAATTAATGAAGCGTTCATTTTCTATAAAGGTATCCAAGTCTGTTCTGCAATACATGAAAACAACTTATATAAGTTAAGACTAACTAAAGCAAATTTTGTCTTAAATACTAAAATGTTTAAAACAGCCGAAACTCAGAATAAAAGATAAAAAGTTTCTTCTACTGCCTATTTATGGCACTTGAGACTTGGTCATATAAATCTCAATAGGATTGGGAGATTAGTTAAAAGTGGACTTCTAAGTGAGTTAGAAGATAACTCTTTACCTCATTGTGAATCTTGTCTTGAAGGAAAAATGACCAAGAGATCTTTTACTGGAAAATGTCTCAGAGCCAAAATACCTTTAGAGCTCGTACATTCGGACCTCTGTGGACCAATGAATGTCAAAGCTCGGGGAGGGTACGAATATTTCATTAGTTTTATTGATGATTATTTGAGTAATAGTCATGTTTACCTAATTCATCACAAATCTGATTCTTTTGAAAATTCAAAGAATATAAGGTTGAAGTTGAGAATGAATTAGGTAAAACAATAAGAATACTTCAATCAGATCGAGGTGGAGAATATTTGGACTTACGATTCCAAGACTATTTGATAGAACATGAATCCAGTCACAACCCTCTGCACCTAGTACGCTTTAGCAGAACGGTGTATCAGAAAGATGAAATCGAACCTTGTTAGACATGCTTTGCTCTATGATGAGTTTTACTTAGTTGCCAGATTCCTTTTAGGGATATGCTTTAGAAACAAGTGTCTATATTTTAAACAACGTTCCCTCTAAAATTGTTTCAAAAACACCTTATGAGCTATGGAAAGGGCGTAAAGGAAGTTTACGTCACTTTAGAATTTGGGGATGTCCAACACACGTGTTAGTGCAAAATCCTAAAAAATTGGAACATCGTTCAAAATTATGCCTATTCATAGGTTATCCAAAGGAATCTAGAGGAGGTATGTTTTACGATCCTCAAGAAAATAAAGTATTTGTATCAACAAATGCCACATTCTTAGAAAAAGACCACATTAAGGATCATCAACCTCGCAGTAAACTAGTATTAAAAGAATTTCCAAGAGTGCTACAGATAAACCTAGTTCATCCACTAAAGTAGTTGATAAAACTAGGAATTTGGTCAAACACATCCTTTTCCAGAGTTGAGAGAGCCTCGACGTAGTGGAAGGGTTATTTATTAGCCTGATCATTACTTGGGTTTAAGTGAAACTCAAGTTATCATACCTGATGATGGCATAGAGGATCCATTAACCTATAAACAGGCAATAAATGATGTAGATCATGACCAATGGATCAAAGCCAAGGACCTCGAAATGGAGTTTATGTACTTCAATTCTGTTAGGACTCTAGTAGATCAACCAAATGACATAAAACCTATTAGTTGTAAATGGATCTACAAAAGAAAACGAGACCAAGTCGGTAAAGTACAAACTTTTAAGGCTCGACTTGTGGCAAAAGGTTGTACCCAAAGAGAGGGAGTGGACTATGAAGAAACATTCTCTCCTGTTGCCATGCTTAAGTCGATTAGAATAATCTTATCCATCGCCACTTTTTATGATTATGAAATTTACAGATGGATGTTAAGGCAGCTTTTTTGAATGGAAATTTTGAGGAGAGTATCTATATGGCTAAACCAGAGGGGTTTCTAAAAAATGGTCAAGAACAAAAGGTTTGTAAGCTTCAAAAATTCATTTATGGTTTGAAGCAAGAATCTAGATCCTGGAATATAAGATTTGATACTGCAATCAAGTCTTATGGCTTTGAACAAAATGTTAACGAACGTTATGTTTACAAAAAGGTCATCAATTTCATTGTAGCATTCTTAGTATTATATGTAGATGATATTCTACTCATTGAGAATGACGTATCTTACTAATATCAAGAAATGGCTAGCTATGCAATTTTAAATGAAAGATTTGGGAGATGCACAATACGTTCTTGGAATCCAAATTATTCGGAACTATAAAAATAGACACTAGCCATGTCTTAAGCATCTTATATCGACAAAATGTTATCTAGATATAAAATTTAAAATTCCAAAAAGGGTCTGCTGTCATACAGATATGGAATTCATTTGTCAAAGGAACAATGTCTTAAGACACCTTAAGAAGTTGAGGATATGAGAAAATTTTCATACGCTTCTGTTGTTGGAAGTTTGATGTACGTAATGTTATGTACTAAACCTAACATTTGCTTTCCAGTAGGAATGGTCAGTAGGTATCAGTCCAATCCCGGACGTGATCACTGGACAACCGTTAAAAATATTATAAAATATCTTAGAAGAAAAAAAGACTACATGCTTGTATATGATACTAAGGATCTGATTCTTACTGGATACACTAATTCTGATTTCCAAACGGATAAAGATGCTAGAAAGTCTACATTAGGATTAGTATTCACTCTAAACAGAGGAGCAGTAGTATGGAGAAGCGTAAAACCAACTTGCATAGCCGACTCCACAATTGATGCTGAATATGTAGTAGCTTACGAAGCAGCAAAGGAAGCAGTACGACTATTCTTGACAGATTTAGAAATTGTTCCAAATATGCATCTGCCAATTACTTTAAACTGTAACAACAGTGGTGCAGTTGCAAATTCACGAGAACCTAGAAGCCATTAACGAGGAAAGCATATTGAACGCAAGTACCATCTTATAAGAGAAATAGTACATTGTGGTGACATTGTAGTGACCTAGATTTCTTCCGAGCAAAATATTGTTGATCCTTTTACAAAAGTCCTCACGACTAAAATGTTTGAGGGCCACCTACAGAATTTAGGTCTACGATGTTTGTAAACTAGGACAAGTGGAAGACTTATTGGGCATATGCCCTAGTTTATTGATATGTTTATTGTACTCATATGTATTATTCTCTCTTATGGTTAAATTCAAACAAATGAAGTATGGGATCTTGTAGAATTGCCTAAAGAAAGTAAAAGAGTTGGGTGTAAATGGGTTTGTAAGATCAAACGTGACTCAAATGGCAATATCAAATGATACAAGGCTAGACTTGTTGCCAAAGGTTATACTTATAAAGATGGCATTGGCTACAAAGAGACCTTTTCTCCTGTCTCAAAAAAAATGACTCATTAATAATTATTATGGCTTTGGTAGCTCATTATGATTTAGAGCTTCATCAAATGGATGTGAAAATTGCCTTTCTAAATGGAAATTTAGATGAAAAAGTGTTCATAGATCAATTAAAAGGTTTGGTTGAAGGAAAGGAACATATGGTGTGTAAATTAAAGAGGTCAATATATGGACTTAAATAAGCTTCCAGACAGTGGTATCTTAAGTTAATGATACCATCACATCTTTTGGTTTTTAAAAAAACATCGTTGATCGATGTATATGTTTGAATTTATGTCCTAAAACTTGTAGTTTGTAGTTAAAATTATATTCTATTCAATAAAGTTGTTATTAAGGACTTATTAATGAAAATAGAATACTATAATCTTGAATCCAATTAACTAAGGTCCCGAGGCTATCTAGTGTTGTCTTGAACTTTATGTAGAGACATAAATGTGGATCAAGTTCGAGTTTATAGCCCAAATGGTCTATAGTGTATTGCACAACGCTTTGAAAGTTGTTTCTATATCTCTTATTGTTATAAAGTCATCATGACGAAAAAGCGCATTTTTCAGATCATTTTCTTTTTTTCTCCTAGATTTAACTCAGGGAATTTGTGACCTTTTAGTCGAGTCACAAAACAAAAGTCTTTCAGCCCAAATTCTGCTATATGTCCATTGAAGTTGAAAGCAAGGACATTAGTTTTTTTTTGTATGACATTGTTTCCTTAATAGAAAATTCAGGAATTATGTTGGAATTTTGGCCATTTTAATGTTAAGGAACTGGCCAAAATGACTGTTTGTCAAAATTCGAGAGAGAATTCTTTTGTCTATTTTTGACTTAATCTGATTCAATATTTCTAAGTTGTAGTATACAGTAATTCTAAGGTTTTTTTTGTTCATCTTCCATAATAATGTCATTTGGATAGTGTTTCACCTATTGAATGACATAATAAATAGTATGTTTCCGTATGTTTAAATTTGTAAGTTTAAACGAATTTACAAATGCAAAGCGCTATAAAGAAAAAGATACTCAAATATACAACGCTATACAGACAGATATTCACATTCTAGTTTGTTACCTTTTTTCCTTTTTCTTTCGTTATTTTTATTTCTTCTGTCTTTGCTTTACACCTTATTGATTTGCTAAACGATGCTTGTTGATTCTTGCTCACCATTTAATTTTAAAAAAGAAGACTAATATAAATTATATTCAATGAAATATATACAATCAGTATAGAAACAAACATGTTTGTATGTGACATAGATCGCGATAGATATAGATTGATCGAAATGAATATAGATTAAGGCTTCTTTATATGCGATATAGATCGTGCTAGATGTATGTGGATGGTGAAGATAGATCGAAATGAATATAAACTCAGACCTTTTTGGTTCTTGCTCACCATCTATTTGTAAAAAAGAAGACTAATATAAATTATATTCAATGAAATATATACAATCAGTATAGAAACAAACATGTTTGTATGTGACATAGATCGCGATAGATATAGATTGATCGAAATGAATATAGATTAAGGCTTCTTTATATGCGATATAGATCGTGCTAGATGTATGTGGATGGTGGAGATAGATCGAAATGAATATAGACTCAGACCTTTTTGGTTCTTGCTCACCATCTATTTGTAAAAAAGAAGACTAATATAAATTATATTCAATGAAATGTATACAATAAGTATAGAAACATACATGTTTGTATGTGGCATAGATCGTGATAGATATAGATTGATCGAAATGAATATAGATTAAGACCTCTTTGTATGTGATATAGATCGTGCTAGATATATGTGGATGATGGAGATAGATCAAAATGAGTATAGATTCAAACCTTTTTGTATGCAAGTCAGATCATCGATCGCGATAGTTCTGTTGAAGTAGTTACCAGGATGTAAATGATTGACGACGAAGATGATGAAAGAAAAAGTTTGAGCAAGTTCCTTCACCTTTTTATAGCCCCTTCATTTGGATGGCATTTTTGTAATTACGATTTATTGGAGTTTTTGTGAATTTTCCTTTATACTTATATAAACGATCGCTAAAATTTCTCTACACGATCGTGTATACTTAAACTTTTTTGTCATCGTTTATTGTTTATTACCTTATCATTTATATATATGATTATTGTTTATATAATGTAGGAAATCGTGTATGATTATCGTTTATATTTTCAAAGTGAGCAGATGCACATTCAGATAATTGTTAAAGATAATTTACGCGATCGTTAAAGATAATTGTTAAAGTATTTTGTTATCATTTATTGTTTATTGTTGATCGTTTATCTATTTGGTAATTTACAAGATCATGTATCAATTGTATATTATTCTACACGATGCCGTCTAATAATCGTTTATTAACATTAGTCGCGCGCACGGACATTAATCGCACGTTTCTTGGGGTATTTTTGGTATTTCGCATTGTGGGCCTATGGGCTTTTTCCGTTTCTGAAATTGTTCTATAGAGTGTAAATAACTTGTCGCTTTGTTATATTATTAAAAAGACCCCTTTACATAAAGAGTTGTAGAACGCTTGTTTCAAGTTAATAAAAGTATTTGTTTGACTTATTCATCTTTGTTAAGTTATTTTATCACCTAAATTATGATTGTAGTTAGGAAAGAAAAGAGTAGGTGATTAAGCAAAGCTTAAGGACCTCAAGCTGAGTGTTTTGGTATTTAACGAATCAAAATGCTCAAGTCATACCGCATCTCACATACTAAATTTTGAGGACGTGTGCGGGGCAGGGTGACATCTACAATGGTGGACAACTAATTAGGAACAAACAAATCAAGTGCCCTACCTATTAATTAAAGCGATTAAGCAAATCCCTAATTAAACTACACACATTGAGTTTTATTAGGTTTGCAAAAAGCTATCTTACAAGACTCCCAACATGTGTATTAAGCTTTACGACTCCATTGTATGATTAATTAGTGGAAAAACTCTAACTTAATTAATCAAATTATCCATGAACCTAGTTAAAACATGTGTTCTAGATAAACTATAAAACATAAGATTTATTAATTGCTACTTGGGAGACTATAGCTAATTATTCAAAAAGCGAACATGTTGAAACTATGAATCTATTTAAAAAGGGCAAAAGATGCTTACAAGAGATAGCCAACACACAAGCATGCATTTAAAAGTTAAAATATAATAAAAAAACCCCCAAAGGGGAAAGCTCCAATCCATTAGTTACTACCTAAAAGAGAATGAAATCCTAAGCTACAAGGTGAAGAATGAGAGAAAATTTGGTTGTGGCTACATTTTCTCCCAAATCCATTCTCTTTCTTTGCCCTAAAAATCGATGCAAATATTTATAGAAAAGTTCTAAATGTTGTTGCGTGTTGGAGAGAGCAGTTATGCTCTAAGCATCCTTTTCATAACACATGTCTCGTGCCAGGGTGTGCATATGTCTTGATGTGCGGAGTATCACTGTGTTGTTGGAGAATGTTGTGGCGCTTTCACCTTATGAGCACTTGACCTTAGAGTGCAGTACACAAATATTCATACCTTCTTTGAACTTTGACATTTAGAGATCCAAAGAGGTCCGAATGTACGAGCTCTGATCGTATTTTGGTTTTGAGGTCTTTTTCGGTAAAAGATCTTTTGGTCATTATTCTTTTTAAGATAAGACTCACATAAAGGTCCAGTTATCTTCTAACTAATTTAAAAGTCTACTCTTAACCAATCTTCCAATCACATTGAGATTTATGTGATCAAATCTTAAATACCATATAGGTATTAGAAAAAACCTGTTCGTCTTTTATGCTAAACATTTCAGTATTAAAGACTATTTTACTCCAATTGATCTTAACTTATATAAGTTGTTTATAAGCATGAGAGAACAAAATTGAATACTTATTCTAGAATAATGAAACTTTCATTTATTTTAAAAAATATTCTATACATTTGTTTTGAAATATAAGAGATAAATATTAATTAAATTTCTCAACTATTGAGAAGTATACCAAACAAACGTTAAGTATAAAATATCTATCTAAATAACTTCAGATCTCCCACTACTTCAGCCAAGACAACCTCTTTTATTCCAAACTTTAAGGATGATCCCGCCTTCTACACGCTTTTTTTTTTTTATAACTAGTTTCCTTGTGCTTCCTTCTCAGCTTTCTTCTCAGCAAGGTACTTCAAGTAATTTCTCAACCAATGCTCGTTCTTACATTGCAACAGTAACATTTACTTGGGAGTCTTCTCCTTTCTCTTCTTCTTCATATTTAAAGTTCCAACTCTAGTCTTAGAGAACGATCCTCCCACTAACTCTTTCTCTATGGTAGCAACATTTGCTTCCACTTCCTTTCCCTTACCCATGGTAAGGTTCTAGAATCGCTGGAGCTCATTTAGAAGAGTGGTCAAGGTGAACTCTATTTTGTTCAGAGATGCGTTCATCTGAAACGGTACAAAACTCTTTAGAAGAGATTGTAAAATAATGCTCACCTAATTCGCCTTATTGATGGGACCGTCATTTACTACATCAACATTAAAGTGCATCATCATGTCCAGGACATGTTCTCTAAAAGAGGTCCCTTCCTTCATTTGCTTGGTGTAAATGTACTTAATTGCTTCGTGTCTGAGGTACCATGAAAGCTGACCAAACATCTCCCTTAATGAATCCATAATCTCTTTAGCCGTGGCTAAGGATTCATGTTTATTTACCAAAACATCAGACATGCTGGCAAGAATATAGACACAGGCCTTTTCGTTGGCCTTAATCCATCGATCATATGCTTCTCGAACATTTTAATTAGCATTTGAGGCAGGGGCTTGAGGACGTTCCTCAGTTAAGACAAATCTTAAATCATCGACGGCTAGTATTGTATTTAAGTTTGATTTCCAAGTCGCATAATTATCGCCATTAAGTTTTTTAGACGCTAAGAGTTGTAATATTGAGTTGTTCATGCTGGAAAAATAAAACATACTCTATTTAGTGAAAAACTATAATCCTTTAAGAACCAATTAATTTAGCAAATATTAATAACGTACCCAATATTATTATGTTTTGCAACAGTATTTCAAAGGTTCAGAATAACCTCTACTGAAAGGTAGTCGATTACTTCTCCTTTGAACTAAGACAAACTTGACCAAATGCTAATTCATGAATATCTCATATTCGCTTAGCACTTAGTTACCACTAGTTTGGTCAAGAATATACTAACAACTTAGTAATTCTTGTAAGTGTAACCCTCCATTTTCAGATTTCAGAGATAAGAATCGTTGTGCTCCCAAAAGTGGAAAGACAATATGAAAACTAATCTAAGTGACACTATCCATATATGGAGTTTGCGATGTTTCGAATCCTATAATACATCCCTTCGAAGGGAACGTCGCTCCAGGGCAGACAAGCAGGCGCATTATAGAAATCTCACAGTGCGACCTAATGAAAGACCGTGAAATATGTTGTCACATATCCCTTACCCACTTACTATGAACTACTTCCCTTATTCACCTTGATATTGATCTATGCAGACACTCTTCGAAGGGAGTCCGCTCCTATTCACGGCACAAAGCCCTGCATGGACCTCACGGTGTGAATTCTTAGAGACGCTGGAGCTAAAATTACGCTACTTTTCTCTAGCTAAAGTGTTATAAGACAGTTTTTAAAAGGATACATAGAAAAAGTAGGATCATATTTAGGCTAACTTAAACATATCCTAAATCTAGGTGAAACATCCAGCATAACCATTATACCGGATTTTAACCTACGATGTCTAGGTGGTAAATCAATTTTATTACCTCACATCCTTCACGCATACTCATAAAACTAAGTTAACTAGGCTCAAGAACTGATTACAATCTCCAGGTAGGAGGTGTTCCATAAACCGTCAACTTAAGAACCTCCAACCTTAGTCATCTTATCTAACTTGTTGATAAGATCGAATCAGGTGAGCCTCTTGTAACCTGTTTTACAAGATATCAACCTAATTTTATGAAATTTGGAAGATATGTTTTTTAACCTAGGTGAACATGCATCTTTTTTTTTTTCTATAGATTTTAAAGGTCTAATTCATTTTATAACACTTCAAAAAAACTTAGACAAACCTATAACATACATCTCACAATATATAACCATTATATAAAGAAATTAATTAATATGGATTTAATTTATTTAACTTTCAATTAAATCACATTTAATTAAATTAAATCATATTTAATTAAATTAAATAAATTATCAATTAATTAATTAATTTTTATTAAATCATATTTAATCAAAATTAATTTAATTAACTAAACAATTAATTAATTAATTAACATGCATACTATACATTATAACAAATATAACATACTTTCTATGCATGAATATGTTAACATATGGTAGGATTTTAAATCTATATAACATACTATATGCACATACAATATAAGCTTTCATTAAAACATACATCACATGCATAATTCAATTAAACACCCTAAAATGGATTGGTTTTGGCCCCTCAACTAAGTTACAAACTAAATTATTACAATAATAATTTGATGGAGTACATAAACCGCACCCAAACAACTCGAACCGACTGGAAATCCTTTGAAACAGCACTGAACCAGCCCAAAAACCCATGAACCGGCCTACAACCTAACCATTGGGCTTGAACTGGTCAAAGAACTGATTACGATCTCCAAGTAGCAGGTGTTCCATAAACCGTAAACTTAAGAACCTCCAACCTTAGTCATCTTATCTAATTTGTTGACAAGATCGAATCAGGTGAATCTCGGGTAACCAGTTTTACAAGATATCAACCTAATTCTATGAAATTTGGAAGATATATTTTTAACCTAGGTGAGCATGCATCTTATCTTTGTTATAGATTTTAAACATCTAATTCATTTTATAACACTTATAAAAAAAACTTAGACAAACCTATAACAAACATCTAACAATATAAAACAATTATATAAACAAATTAATTAATATGGATTTTAATTTATTTAACTTTTAATTAAATCATATTTAATTAAAATAAATCCTATTTAATTAAACTAAATCGTATCTAATTAAATTAGATCGTATTTAATTCAGTTGAATAAATTAATAAACTAATTTTATTAAATTATATTTAATCAAAATTAATTTAATTAATTAACCATTTAATTAATCATATTAATTAATATCCATAGTAATTAATTAATTAACATGCATACTACACATTGTAACCATTATATCATACTTTCAATGCATGAACATGTTAATCTATGGTGGGATTTTAAATCTATATGGCATACTATATGCACATACAATTTAAACATTAATTAAAGCATACATCACATGCTTAATTAATTAATAACATCCTAAAATGGATTGATTTTGGCTCCTAAATTAAGTTAAAAACTAAATTATTACAATAATAATTTGATGGAGTACATAAACCGCTCCCGAACAACTCGAACCGACTAGAAAACCATCAAAACAGCTTGAACCGGCCAAACAACCAACATTTGGGCTTAGCCGGCCCAAAATCCACTTCAGACGAGCATGGGTCACTAAAAACCAGGTCAAACCAGATCTGGTCAGGCGGATAGATGGCGTGTGAACAGGCTATACGAACCGGGTCGGACCAATGGGTCACGGGTGCGTGGGTCATCAAGTGGAAACGCGTGATGAGTTGGGGCTATGGCGCATGAAAAACGTTGGGACGAACTTACTTGGGCCTGGCCATTGTGCGAAGAAGGACCGAAGACGGACGTTGGGCCAGCACATGACAACTGGGGCGAGACGTGTGGACTTCGCGCGAGGAGAGTCGACGCAGGTTAGAGTGCACGCGTGCAACCTGGCCTGAATTAAGGACACACGTGGCACGAGCTGGATGAACCGGGTCACGCGTGGGTCTTCAAGTCGGGTGGCCAGGTCTAGAGGGCTTTCCGGGTCTGTCTTCCAATTTTCTTCAAAATTTTTAGCTTTTTTCTCTCCCGGTTGATGCAATTACAACCTAATTTCCAACTCTAATGACTCCAACAAATTTATATACCCTTTGCAAAATCAATTAAGCCATACACAAGGCTAATTACAATTAATTAAAACAATAAAACACTTAATTTAGGGCCAAAATCACAAATCCATTTTAGTTCTTCACACAACACAATTTATCAAATAAATTGGAACACCCACTATATGCAATTGAGTAAAAACATGCATGCTTTAATACCACATGATACAAAGCATACAAATGCAGTGGAATAAGGATCAGATTTTTACTCTAATTGCAACTAAACTAGTTTTAGTAATTAACATGCAATATAAGAACTCTAATGAAACTAAATTAGGGATGAATGAAAATCTTACCTTCGAAGCTCCCGATACTACAAATCTTCTCATGATCACGAACCTGGGACCACCACTAGTGTTGACCTGCTAATCTTTAGACTTAAAACCTGGTTGTGAGAATCGTTCAAAGTAGGAAATTTGAGAAAGAGATTGATGAAAAATGAATGGAAATTGGAGAAGGAAAATTAGGGTTTTAGATTAGGGAGAAACTTAAGGTTTATTTGTAATTCAAAATTAAAAATTGGCAAAAATTCTCTTCAATTTGAAAATTGACCCTTAAATAGACTAATTACATGCAAAATTTGCATGTAATTGAATCACAAAAGCCCAACATCTCATAATCCACTATCCATTAGTGGATTTATTCACAATTTCATTTTCTCTTAGTGAGCTTGGTATCATCACCATGAGCTTCCACTTAGCCCACTAAGAGTTAGTGGGATTATCCAATAAATGTTGAATTTTCCCACTAATTTTGGTCAAGGAGCAAAATGGTCATTTGACCATAAATGACTATTTCTAATCAAAGTCAAACTTTGACTTTTCAAGTTAAAAGCTTTTGACTTTTTACCATTTCGTCCATTTTGACTAATTTCAACCTCCCGAGCATGAATTTGCATTCATTTTCCTGAAATTTAAATCATATTTGAATATAAAACCGGTCAAAGTTGTGAAAAGTTAAAATGTTGACTTTTGAATTTCAAAAGTCAACATTTTGACTTTTCATAACTTTGACCTTTTTCATTAATTATGAGTTTTTGAATATGAATTCATATTCATATTTAAATCACATTTAAACATAAAGTCCTATAATCGATGGCTATATCACATATATTCGTCGGTTTCTCTCTCTTTACTTAATTCGAACAATTCGAATTATTCCAACATATTGTTCTAAGTTAATTCCGCATGAGCTAGTAGGGGAACCTAATGGACCTATAGATCATGGGCTCCAACAATCCGAGATTAACTGGTTAAACCCTTTTACACTAAGCGAATCAACATTTGTTAACTAACGGATCATTCCATTAAAGTCCCCTAGTTGCACTCCCTTCACTATAAATATATTTCTGTCCATCTGATATAACCATGATCGGTAAGTTAATCCTTCATAAGTTGTTTGTAACCTCGGTTGGATCAAAATACCGTTTTACTCTCTAGACTACATCTTGTTACTTAAGTCCCACTGATCCACTATTGAACAATTAGTTTAAGGTCCAAACTATAAACTGAATCCCTATCGGGCTAATGAGAGAGTGGGGCCCCTTGTTCAAGACTTGGATTTCAATCCTTAAAAGAATAACCTATTTACTAACCCTAAAGCGGGTAGGAGTGATTTCTGTCTTGCACCTTATGTCCCTAATTATCCGCCCGACCTTACCCCTGAAATAGGAGGCTTGTTGGGCCAACATCATTGAGTTGCCCTCACCAATGCAGATCTAAGGATAATACCATTTGAACAGAAGTTCATAGTTAGTTCAGGATTAAGATTAGGTTACCTAGGTCATCATAATCGAAATAGTCAGTTTATATAGTTAACGGTGTTATAACTTAAAAGTGACTATTTATTGGTTCCAGTATTATGTAAACTCTTTACATAGGATGCCCCCACTTCCATGTCTCTACATGAACGATTTAGGATCACTTCGATTGTACTAGCAACAAAGCGAGCCGCATCCATAGCATTCTCAGAATAAGGCACCCAGGCTTTTAAGAAAATACCAAGACTTTCCAATTTAGATGTTGGGTTTGGAAGAAAGCTTGCAACGGAAAGGCCACCAATTGTAACATGGGAATGTTGGGAAACAAGTGGGTGGAGGACTCTAAACATCAACATTTTTTAATCTAAGAATTTAAGTAAACTTGGAGCATGCTTATACATATGTCTATCTAGATAGACAATGAAAGATTTTCTATCCATCTCTATCTTGAATAGATGATGATATAAATCTATCAGTGTTTATCAATACCTTTGCTACTACTTTTCACTAACAATCTAATATCATTTTATTTGTAGTTCTCCATGACACCTCTAGACTCATCAGAAGAAGAGTCTCAAACAATTTTAAGATATTTCAAAAATATTGAAAAGCAGGAAAGAAAAGAAAAGGCAGAGCAACAGGAAAAAAAGAAAGAAATGGAAAAAAAACAATGAAACAAATAAAATCTTAAATAAAATAAGTGAAATCGGAAGAAATCAAGAAAAATAGAAACATAACAAATATTATTAAGACAAGGAATAAAAGAAATAAAATGCATGTTGACAATGGTTATGACAAGCTGGAATGTTTCACCACAATTAGCCAAACTTCAACAACAACAGAATGAAGTTGCATATACAAAAGTCGTGGAGAAAAATAGACCACCTACTTGTAGCCTTGATCTTCTTGATGATGATGAACAAGTTAATACAATGGTGAAGTATGCAACAACAAATTGCGTTACTATTAGTGCCTTATTCATTTTCCACTCCTTTATTTTGTTTAATGTTCCTCAATTTCCAAATAAAATAAAACACGATTATCTTGTTTCTTTTTCTTTACAGGAAACTGCTGTTTTGGAAATCCAAAGTAGTTTGGAAACAATAGCAACTCAGATTTAGAAATACCCAAAACACAAATATTGTCGCAGGTTTATCTTTTTTCCAAACAATAAAAATAAGTTGTATAGACAAATATAATTTATCTCTATGTATGTGTTTTCTTCATGATGTCTCTCAACATACTTACTTTATGTGCTTGCAGATAGATGAAGAAGACAAAATAACAATTGGCTTATTCATTTAGGAACACCAAAAACACACGTATTGACACATGTTTTAATTTTTTTAATATACAAATGGTTTCACGATCATTTAAATATGACTAAACGATCGTTTAATATGACTAAACGATCGTTTAATATGACTAAATGATCGTTTAGTTTGTAATTCTTTAATTTATATATTTTTTAATTCTTTGCTACTCAATTGGTTTCATGATCTATATACATATTTAAACGATCTTTATATTACATGGTTGTCTACATTTTGTTGCACAATCATTTTGACAGAACATTCTCTTTTTACTTTCAGATAATTGAATTTAAAGATGGAGAAAAAGAAGAAGAAGTTGAAAATAGGAGCCAGGAAGATAAAACAAAACAAAGCCAGATTCAATTGGGAAATATTGTAATCGTTGAAGAAAAAAATAGAAAAACAAGGGGAAGAAAATACAAAAGATACAACAAAAGGAAAACAAAAATTGATTGAAGAAGATGAGTTTGATAATAATGAAACTAAAACTGAAAGAAGAAATTGACATTGATAGCAGTCAAGAACCACAAGAAGAAATTGACACTGATAGCAGTAAGAACCAGAAGAAGTTGAAACAAAAGAAAACAAGAGAGAAATTAAAGAAATGTTAGTCAGCAAAAAAAGACAATAGTCTCAACACAAGGAGAAAACAGCAAGAGAAACGAAAGAAGAATGTCAACTCAATAATACATTGATACTGCTTCATCCTTCGACCTACAAATTTCACAATATTTTAGTGATGATTTATAATGTTTGTAAATCTTCACTTTCGAAAATTTCTTTATTTTATACTTGAGAAATTTGTATTCCATTTCACTCTTTATATCCTACACTATCTTGTAAAACATATAAAGGGATCAATTACATTTATTACCACGATCGTTTATATTCAACAATACCATTGTTTAATCGCATAAATAAATATTCGCTTAAATAATATACTCCACGATCGCGTAAATTGTACAACATCATCGTTGAACATCTTATAAATGATATCTTACACGATCGTTTAGTTGTACAACGTCATCGTTTAACATTATATGTTTTTCCAATTGTTTAACAATGCGATAAATTACATTTTTTAAAAGATTGTTTTGACTTCATCACACGATCGTTTATATATATATATATATATATATATATTAAATAGTAAGGAATGCGATTCCACATTTTAAAAAAAGCATGCGAATTTATAATATTGCCCCTTTGGTAAAAACAACCAATATATACGTTCCACCTTCTTCGTTTTTCGTCACTTCGCAATACACAAACGCACTGATCACTCAGCATTTCGTCTCAATGATTTCCAATTCCATTTTTCTCTCAATCCATTTTTCTCTTCAACGTCAAAAGGTATTTTGCTGAACTTTTCCTACTATAACGTTACGCTTCGTCTTCTTTATATTTCAAACGTTTCAACTTCTGTTTTGAAAAACTATCGTTCTGTTCTTAAATTCTTATTCTCAAGCGTTTAGGTTTTCAAATTTGTTTAAACTTCTATTCTACAAATTGTTAAATGTTTCATCTTAATATTACTTACTGATTAACTATATTACGAATGTCTTTCTGTTTGGATTAAACGATCTGTTACATCAAGTAAATGATAGTTTAATTTTAGGGTTTATGGTTAAGTGTTTTATAAACGATCGTGTACATAATAAAAGTATATTATGATCATTGTTTTCAAGATGGTTGTACCTAACAACAAATACTTTCTTGCCACTATCTCATGCTAAGTGCACGAGATTGGTTGTCTTATTAAAGATAAACTGACCAAGGAACAGCTGCAGATGTTCCACAAATCAATTTTTGGTCCACTACTGAATGTCAACATGGTCTTCAACGGCCAGTTGATCCATCACGTCTTGCTGAGGCAAATACCTGAAGAAGCCAACGCAAATTGAATCTATTTTTCTATTTTGGGGAAGAATGTTCGTTTCACCCAAAATGAATTCAACATCATAATCAGGTTGTGGCCAACCAGTGTAACATTGGAGAAAGACTATGATAATAAGCGCCTACAAACTCTTGTATTTGGATCAGAGAATAAGAAAATAATAACGTGCTTGGAACTTGAAGAAATTTTCAAAAACTTTGAATTTACAAATGATGAAGATACTGTGAAGGTTTCCCTAGCCCTTTTTATCGAAACTGTGATGGTCAGGAAGGATAAAAAAACACAGTTTGATATGGATATTTTGGGAAAACTTGATATGAAGAAGTTTTCAAGAACTTTGATTGGTCAACTTTCGTCTACACTCGTTTGCTCAACAGTTTGAAGACAATTCTACAAGGAAAAAAAGAAGCATACGAGTTAAAGAGGGCAAGAAGTTCCAAAGTCGTGGCATACTACAACATAAAAGGCTACGTACTTGATTTTCAGGTAATTTTTATTTGTTTATACACTTTAATTAAATACAAATTAAACATATCAAAGTCTAACATATTTGTTTAAATGTTTTAGGTGTGGGCTTATGAAATACTCTCAACTGCAAGTGAACACCTAGCCACAAAAAACAGCAAGGGATCAATCCCTAGAATATTAAGATGGAATTGCACCAAGCTCCATCTTACAAAATGTTGCAGAAGAACATATTCGACAATAAGAATGTAAGTAAAACTTTTCAGCGATCGTTTAACAAAGTTACATGACTGTTTAAACAATTACACGATCGTTTACATTTGAACATATACGATTGTTTAGCTTAATGCAATATCATTTATGTCAAATACTATATCGAGTATCATATTATTTTATAAACGATCTTTTAGTAGCTTGTTTGATATACAACGTAGTAACAATTCTTTGATTATAACATTGCAGATTGTTGTTCAAGCTAAATTCAAGCTATCAACTCAAGAGAAAGCTTTCATGGAAAGTCAAATTCAAGGGGATGATAACATGGAAATGGAGGACGATGAATCCATGCCAGATATTAACAACAATGATAGCAGTACTCCTTATGATACAACAAACAATCAATCATTGAACAACAATAACTTGCAGTCAACCTCATCTCCACAACTGTCACTACGAAGGAAAAAAAGACAAACAGTGGTTGATGAGTCTGAAATGCATCCAATGACCAAGAAGAAAAGCCGCAGATTCAATGACAAAAAACAACAAAGTCATTCAAAATCCTACAAAAGACTGAAAAAGAACATCAAAGAAGTTCGTAAGGATGTATCCACGTTAAATTCTATAGTTTGTAGAATGGATGACACAATCAGAAAGCATTCATTGGAGCTGTCTGAAATGAAGCAAATGCTGGAGAGATTGTTCCAGGTAAACTTTGTTTTCAGAAAGTATTCGTTTATCAATTGTTTAAATAAACGATCTTGTAACTAAAATATTCGATGTCTATCAAATTTCAACAATCGTTTATCATAGTGACACGATTGTTTAGGTATAATACATCATCGTTAACTTTTTATACACGATCGTTTAGCAATCATTTTTTAATTTTTATTTTTATTTTTATTTATTTATTATAATCAAAAGCAAAATCAAAATCAAGACAATGATGATACTCATCACTTCCAAGTTGACCTTCATGATGGATTTAATCAAGACAATATGGACAAAAATGATGATCATCAGAATAGGGAAGATATGATGAGCAATGACCAACCATATGTTGAAGAACAACACACTCAAGATCATAACTTGGAAACTCAAAGGTTAACATTTCATTCATTGTTTACTGCTTTATAAGTAACAATTGTATTTTTTTTTCTTATTCTCATTTTTTTTCCTCATTTTGTTTAGGAAACATCAAGAGGAATTTGGTAGTGATATAAGCATAGACGATAGGGATGCAGACTTGCTACTGACTATAAGAGATATATCGGATAATCTAAATGCTCAAAGTCAGAAAGAAAAAGACTTGCCAGAAATGATTACTACCCTTCCTCTTGTGAGCTAACCTCTTCCACTTTGTGAGATACTACCATTATTAAGTAGTACTCTCAACAACCCTGCAATGACTCCATTAGATCAAACTGTACAAATTCATGAAGTGCCACAATCAATTTCAATTGTAGATGAAGAATCTCAACTGGTATGTATACACAACAACTGTGTAGTCCTTTGAATTAAGAGTTTGTTTCTTATCTAATATTATGCATTGTAGGAAATACAAAAAAATGGTCAAGCAGTTACTTTGGCTGAGATAGAAAAAGAAAATGAACAAGTAACTGAGGATCAAACAATTGGAAATGTGCAGCAATCTACCTCAATTGTAAAAATAATTGAAAAATAGAATCTCAATTAGTATGTATACACAACAAAATGTGTAGTCCTTTAAATTAATAGTTTGTTACTTGTCTAATATCATACATTACAAGAAAAATTAAAACAACAGGTTAAGATTCAAAAAAACGATGAAGCAGTTACTTTGGTTGAAAATGAACCAGTAACAGAGAAAGAAAGTTCTACAATTGATTTAGAATCTTTATTGGTATGTATATAAAAGAACTCTTATAACGCCCCAAAATTTTGACGTAAATTTTAACACTTTATATTAATTTTGAGAATTTAAAAATTTCTGAATGTTAAATTTATTTGGTTTAGAAGAGAAAAGAAAAAGAAAATGAAGGGTGTAAAATTTAATAATATGATATAATATAAAATAATAAAATAATAATAAAAAAATAATAATATAATATGAATTTTATTATTATTATATTATTAATATTAATATTAATATTATATTATTATTATTATTTAATATATATATATATATATTAAAAATAATAAAAAAAAAAAACCTAATTCTTCTTCTTCTCTTCCGTGCACCCCCGACCATCCTTTTTTCGTTTTCTTCTTCTTCCTCTTTCGACGTCCACACAAGCCTCCAATCTCCTTCTCTTTCGCCGTCCGCGCAAGCCCGCTCTTCTCCAATGACCACCACCCGCAGTCGCCACACATTGGAGCCCCACCTTAGCGTCGTCATCTCGCACCATTCGACGGAGCCCAATCATCTACGCAAGCCTCTGAATCTCTCCCTCTCCTTCGCACTCATCCCGTCGATCGCCTGTTGTCTCTGCTCTCAGTCGAGTGCGGTCGGCTGCCCTTCGACCTCGTCTGATCGTGTTCGCCTCACCTCTCTGGTACGCCGTCCGACAAGCCAGAAGGACCCGAGCTGTAGCATGGACAATCCGACGCGTGAACAACCCCTACCATGAGCCGTTCCTCCGTTCTAGTCGATTCTCGAGCCAAACTGCAAGTCGAGTGGATCTGTGAACCGAGCCGAGTCGTGAACCAAGCCAAGTCGAGTCGAGCTACCTCTCAAGCCAAGCCAATTTTCTAAGCCAATCTCCATGTTCACCGAGCCACTTAAGTCATTTTCATTCGCACTGAGTCCCTGTGAGTTTTGGTAAGGGTAATTTAATGAGTTCCTAACGTTTTCTATAGCCAATTCGAGTATAAATTTTGGAATAAAATGTTGGACTTATTGGTTGGGTTAACTTTTGATCCTTGAAGATGTTAAAGAGGTGACGCTTGAATTCTTGGGTTTTACAGCAAGCGTAGTTGGAGTCAACTCTCCTCTACTTGGGTAAGTATGTGAATCTTGCTTTGGAGCGTTTTAAATGTGGATTTTGGTGGTGTCATCGTTTAAATCCTTATGTTTGTGTTTAGGTGGATTCGTTTGGACATTGACTTGAACAAGGATTGTAGCTAAATCTCATGTAAGGGATTTCTTACTATTGGACCCCAGATTGAGACTGGAAACGTAGTAACTCATATGAAGGTTATACAATAGCGACTGTACTGAATTGATTGATGCATGTATGCCTAGAAAACATCACTAGTAGGCACTCTTGACTGATTAAAGGTGACATGATTGTTAGTTGTAGCTTATATATGTGTGTGTGTGTGTGTGTGTGAATGGGTTGTTTTGGTGATGGAGTACAGATGCCCGGATGTTCTGTGTAATTTAGTTATGTTGATGGGTCGTGCTGTTAACTGAAATAGTAATGTCGATGGATTATGAAAATCTTAATGTTTGCATAGTTGAAGTATGTTGTTGGGCTGCTTATTATTGAGTTATGTCGTTAATGGACTAAGGGTTCGGGAATCCTCATGTGTAGATTGTGTATTCACTGATGGACTGTGCTGTAGACTGAATATGGACGTTAAGCATAATATGGACATTATGCATAATATAGTTTACTTGTAGTTGTGCTAGCATTTGGATTGAGATGAAATGATTGTCAGGTGTATTTACATAGCGATGATTGATTCGTTGACTGGACTTAAATAAGGTGACAGTATCGTGTGGATTGGATATATGTATAGCGACTAATGAGACTATTGACTAAACCTATACTGTCTGACTGACTAAGCTTATAAATTGAACTGTTAGCTTGAACAATATTGTGATGTGACTGTTGTAGACGGTTTAGTATGGACTGAGGGGTAACTATTAGCGTTATCATGGAGTAGTGTACCTTGCAGGCACGGTGTCCTTCGGGATTCCTCGACTGATATATGCATCCTCCGGGATCACTAGACTGATACGTATATCCTTCGGGATCACTAGACTGATACGTGTATCCTTCGAGATCACTAGACTGATACGTGTATCCTTCGAGATCACTAGACTGATACGTGTATCCTTCAGGATCACTAGACTGATATGTGTATCCGACAAGATCACTAGACTGATTGATGTGTACATTCTATGAGACCACTAGACTATTCTTTGTAGGGTACCCCTTAATAGGAAGCTAACTATTATTACCCCAGCGGGCCCAGTAGTGAGTCCCTTATTGGGTATATTTTTATACTCACCCTTTACTCTTTAACTTTTTCAGGTAAGGGTAACGCGAGGGGCAGACCGGTGAGAGGCAAGAAGGATGTGTGAAGGTCATATGGACATGCCTAGTTTTCTATGCTTCCGCTGAACATATTTGCTATTTTTATTTCTCTTTAATTATTAAATGGAGTCATGGTAGAACAACTGTTCTTCTGTTTTGTTTTGATGACTTTATGGATTATGTTTTGGAACTTTTAGAAAGTAATTTAAAATAGGGCCCGAGACTGTTTTTCTTATGTATTGAAGGATTTTAATGAATCGTAAACAAGTCATTTTATGAGTTTGTGTGTTTTACTGTTGAGTCTTAGCAGTAAGTAGTAACCTCAGCTTAGTCTGAAAAGTTGGATCATTACAACTCTGAACTACTTTGCATCAATTATTATTGTTTTTTATTTTTTTCCTTAGTTAACAACATTGTGCATTATAGGAAAAAAATGAAGATCAACAAAAACCAATGAAGAGAAGAAAGCTATGTAAAATAGCAAATAAAAAGGTGTATGACCAAGATCAACAAGTTAATCCACCCACAACATCTACTAAGATCATATCAGAACCTACAAGACCTGTCCCAGATGTCGAAATCAGAGATGTAGATAGTTATGATCCCATGTGGAAAGTGGATCCAAAATTATGGAAGGCATACTTATCGTGAAAAAGATAAAAAAAAAAAACAACTCATGATGAAAGGAAAGTAGTCTCCACAACTAGAAAGAAAGAATTTTTCAAAAAGCTTGAAGAAAACACATGGATACTAGGAGACGTAAGTATTCTTTCCAAATTTCATTTTATATATAAAAATACACGATCGAGTATAATATACTTTATCTAACCAAACGATTATTTATATATATTACATGATCGCTTAGTAAGGAAAATAATGTTGTAAACGATCACTTGTATTTTCTAAACGATCTCTTCTATGCACTAAACATTCGTTTATGTATATTACACGATCACTTAGTAAGTAAACGATCACTTGTATTTTTTAAACAATCGCTTATACTCTCGTTTCTATTCTGTTTCTATTCACTAAACGATCGTTTAATTTTCTTTGTAGACCATGGATTTGCTATTGTCCCACTTGCAGGAAAAAATGTTGCATATTAAGCAACTTTGCAAGTATACTTTCAGAGCAATAGATTCTGCGTTTATAGTAAGTTGTTATTCTTTAATTTTTTTTTGTATAGAAGTTAAACTGCATAATTATATTTTGACTAAATTTTTTTACTTGTTCTTCAAGACTGGAATCAATAAGCCACACTGCATAGTTTGGCAACGACTTTTTGATACTTATGTGCTGACAGCAGACAATAAGAAAGTTGAATGGACAAACACAACAACACACTTAAATCTATGGACAGAAGAAGATTTGGAATACTATTTCAACACAGCTGTTGGTGATTTCCAAGATAAATTAGGTGGGGAGATGTCAACTACGTGATTGGATGCATCAACATAAGAGAACATTGGTTGGCTATTGTAGCTGATATGAGGAAATGCAAGATCTACGTGTTCGACTCAATGCCAAATTATGTTGAGAAGAAATTTACTAATCAAGTACTTGAAATGCCTGCACGATGCATCCCCTCACTCGCAATTGCAATTGGAATGAACCTCCATTCAAAACGTTTCAAATATAGCCCTTGGCCAGTAGTTAGATCGAATACCACATTACATAGAAAGGGCATTCATTGGAATGTGGCATTTTCTGTTCAAAATTTATTGAATGCCATGTAACAAATGTTGACCATGATTGTCTAACTGTGGAAAACATGAAACTGTTTAAACAACAGTATGTACTGGAACTTTGGGCAAATAAATACTTTTGGTAAATAAATATATATTTGGTTCTTGTACTTTTGAGTTAATGTTTGTATTCGTTTAGATAGATATCACAATACAATTGTATAAAAATATAAAAACATTCGTGTAGAGAAATACTCATTGTGCATATATCTTTAAGGATCGTTTAGTAGAGTCTAAACGATCTTCTTAATAAACATAAAAAATATTAAGCGATCATTTATATAAACCACACTAATATCTAAAAGAATATTAAGCGATTTCATAAACGTACATGTGAAGAATAATAAGCGATCGTTTATATGTATCACACTAATGTAAAAGATCGTGCATATATCATTGAGCGATCGTTTAGTAAAGTCTAAACGATCTTCTTAATAAAGATAAAAAATATTAAGCGATCGTTTATATAAACCACACTAATATCTAAAAAAATATTAAGCGATTTCATAAACGTACAGGTGAAGAAATAAGCGATCATTTATATGTATCACACTAATGCAAAAGATCGTGCATATATCTTTAAGCGATCATTTAGTAAAGTCTAAACGATCTTCTTAATCACATAAAAAATATTAAGCGATCGTTTATATATCTAATGTCTAAACGATATCAACTTTCCATCAAATTTAATATCAACGTGTATACATAATAATGAAAGAAAGAGAGTACGCATTTTCATTAATTGTTCGAACCTTGCCTTGCTTACAAGTCCTACTATTATGTCCTTTACGATTACAATTGGAACATCTGGTTGAACTACTAAATTCGCCAGCAGATGGAATTCTTTGTTTTTTTGGTCTTCTAGTCTGCCGTTTAAAGACTGGATGTAATATTTTCATGACAGAATCTACAACTCTCCAATCAAAATGAGATCCAACAGGTTGAATACAACCATTATATGTTGCTGATAGTGTTTCTCTATAATAAAACTCAGATACATAAGAATAGGTATCTAAATTAAGCATCCGTAGAACAGCAAGAGCATGTGCCCAAGGAATTTCTTCAACATCCCATACTCGGCAACTACAACATCCCACGTTTAACTTCACAATAAACTGTTGATTTCCATCCGTTACTTGATATTCAGTTGTACTTATTGGATCGACCTAATACATAATACAAATAAGGACAATTAATAAAATAAGAACAAAGATTTCAATCTCTGTCTATATCAGATATATATATAGATATCAATCTATCAGTGCCTATCTGAGACAAGACAGATAAATTACTATCTTTATCTATTGGATAGACAAAGATAGCAATCTATCTCTAACTGTTCGAGATAAAAAAAATCTACCAATAATCTTATCGACTTTTCATGTTTTAAACGATAATGTTCTCAGCCCAAGAAGTCAAATGACTCTTCATTGTAGAAGCAGCTTTACTTCGTTCATAAAACCACTTTTGCAATACATCTCTAATTGAACAAAGCATCGTTGCCACAAGTAGTTCTCTAAGATCTTTAAATACTGAATTTACACTTTCTGCACAATTTGATGTCATCATTCTATACCTTCGTCTACGTGAATATGTCCGAGACCACTTCTCAAAACCAACACTACTAAGATAATCTCTAATATTTGAACAAACAGACTCCATGCATCTCATGTGGTACTCAAATTCTTCAACAGTGTAGGCATAAGCACAGCTAAAGAAATACTTATCAAGTAGTGGATCCTTAAAATGGAGTTTCAAGTTACTTAAAAGATGTTTTGTGCACACACAATACTCAACATCAGAAAAAACTCTTAAACCTTCTTTGGAGATACTAAGATGCCTATCATAAACAATGACTAAATTAGCCCGCTCTGAAAAATTACTTCGTATCTTCTCAAAAAGCCATGTACATGATGCATCATTTTCAGAATCTACAATGGCAAAAGCAAGAGGGAAGATTTGATTGTTACCATCTTGTGATGAGGCTGTTAATAGGATGCCACCAAACTTACACTTCAAAAATGTCCCATCAACAAAAATAATAGGTCTACAATATTTCCACCCCTTAATTGATGCACTAAAAGCCATAAAGCAAAACTTGAAATAATCACTATCATCCATTTCTAAAGCAGTGCATGTACCTATAATAATTAAAAACACATTTCTATCAATACAAACAAAAAAAGAATAGAAAGAATATGAAAGATGCCAATATTGGTCCATCTAGATAGACTGTGATATTGGTCTATCCACATCTATCTGCAAATCAATTTAAATTTGATATAATAAATTCATCATACCTGGGTTAGATTCAACTAATTTATCAAAGAATCTTGGAACCAATGCATACAATTCAACTGTGTCACCATATAATATCTTCACCATATGTTCTTTTGCCTTCAAAGCTTTCTGGTAACTTATATTGACTCTAAGATTTGTACGAGCCTTATGCATAATCTCTTTAGGAATGGAATGATCAGTAGACATGAATCTAAAATCATCTATCAAACAATTGCCAATTACTATTGAAGAAGCTTGCATGTGAGAACTTTGAGCAGTACTCAATGAACAATCTTGGTCAGAAGTCTATTTTGGTAGCATCCACAAATTACTCTTCTTATAACGAGATGCCCTTACATACCATTTGCAGCCTTCTTGCAGACATTTAAATTCAATAGACCTCAAATTTGATACTGTAGTCCTAAATTGAAAGTTGTTCTTCACTGCTATTATGCAAAAACACTTTGAAAGCATTTCTTTACTTTCAAATAAACTTTTTTCCTTCAAATCAGAATAATAAGAGATGTCTCTTATAACTTCATCATTTGAAGCAAAAGAAGACAAACCTATATTCGGTGACATATCAACATTCTTCCGTACACTACTAGATGAAGAAGACATTCCCAAACAATTAACACTTACATGGGTAACGAATGGATGTCTACTAGTTGCTTCTTTAGCAAAAGCTAAATACTAAGCAACATCATTGTCCTTCCTTATCGGCACCACAGTTTGAACATTACTTTTACCAAAATCAAGTAAAACATATTCTACTGATTCATCCAATTCAAGTTGTTCACATGTCAAAGCAGCCAAAGAATTAAAGCTAACTCGCATATCTACCAAAATTTCAGACACTGAGTAATTCTCATAAACATTGTAGTCATTTCATTGACCTCCATAAAAAACAACAATAGGAATAGACATTCTAGTCTGGAAAAGAAGAAAATATAATTAAGTATTTAGATGTAATAAGAGAATACTAAACGATCGTGCAAAGAAGTTAATAAATACTAAACGATCGTTTAACACCAATAGACGATCATATATAATAAATTAAACAAATTAAACGATCGTTTAAAGACACTGGTCGTTTAAACCATCGTATTCAATTTGATACATGATCGTTTAAAGATACTGATCGTTTAAACCATCGTATTCAATTTGATACACGATCGTTTAAAGATATTGATCGTTTAAACAATCGTATTGAATTTGATACACAATCGTTTAAAGACGCTGATCGTTTAATATTGAAAATTTCCGTGTTCATAAAGATGAACGATCGTGTTCATATAACAAAACAATCGTCTGTATATTGTTAAACGATCATGTTGATAGAGGTAAACGATCAAGTAATTCAATGAAAATTATCCTAAAAAACTTCAAACTATCAATCATAATGAAATACACATATTATAGTGATTCTTAAAAGTTCAAAACGAAAAAAAAAACCTATATTCTTACAAACAACAAAAAACTCAAACGACATTCATACTGAAATATAAATTCTTAAATCAACGTAAACAATAATCAAAACCTTCAACGATCTTCATAACCAAATATAGTATGTCTTACAGTAATACCTACATTTGCTAAACATTCTATTTTCACACCGAAATATATAATTCTAAACGAAATTTTATAATCAACTAAATAGTTCAAAGAAAAACGATATTTAGAATACTAACCGAAACTAAAATAACTGAGATGATATTAACAGAGTAATATACACGATCTTGATTGTCCAAGATGACAAGAAGAGAAATGATGTTATCGAAGATGATGGATATCAGAGCGAATGTTGTCGAAAATTACGAAAAGACAAAGAATAATCAAGATGAAAGATATATAAAAGACGAGATGAATAACTCAGAAACAGCGATTGTGAAAAATCGGGAAGAAGAAGAAAATTAGATTTGAAAGATCGTTATAAAAGATTAAGGGAAAATAAGGAATTCTGAAAAAATAATTTGCCTTAATGGGCTTGTTATACATGTCGTAAATAGTTTACAGTTTTGTTACATTTATGTAAGTTTCCTTTATATAAATTACATAAGTGCAACACTTAAGTTTAATCTAAACGCCTTGGAAGCCTCTTCTCGCCTACCAAACCCTTTCACCTTTCCCCTACTTGGCCTTAACGCCTAGAACCTGAAAGGTAAAACTTTAAAAAACATAAGCCTAAAAGACTAGGTGAGGTTTTATGAAATCCTTTTCACAAAATACCTTTTGTAAACATCATTATTTCGCCAAACATTTAATCGCATAAATTCATCATTCCACATATACATACATTTTACACAAACACACATTCGTCAACAATTATTCTTTTCGCCAAGAATCTTGAATCATTCTCTACATTAAGTTTCACTACTTCACGTTTAGACTATTGTAACAACATCTGAAAATATCCTAATTCATTCTTGTTGCTCAGGTCGCTAAACACAATGCAAGCCTTTTCTACATTTGCCAACTTCACTCCACCATGTAATCCTTTTCTATATGGCTATCTTTACTCTTTATGTGCATATAACAATCAACTCATCGATAGGAGGTAGCCTAATAGTTTGAACACCGTTTCATAATCATTGAAATACATAAAACATGCTTAAAATAATAGCATAAATTTTTCATATAATTCATTTTAGAAATTTCATATAGAAATCATCAGAGAATTTATAAAGAAAGTCTGAAATCATATAAATACTTTGAAGAAAACACTCGCTCTACTTAGCTACTTAAACTTCAAAGGTTTCTCTTCTTCTTCTTTTCGCGTAGACACTTTGGCAGCACTTCAACACTTAATTTTTTCCTTCTCAAAATTCCAGAATAATAACCCTTAACATTTTGATCTCATCCTCTATTTATATTACTCCTTAAACAAGCTTAGTCACCCTTAAGCACTTAGTAAATCGTCACCTCCTATTTCTTAGTAGTAAACGTGTGATCTTAAGTTTTAACTTAATCATACTTAACTTAAACTTTACACATGTCCCAATAAGTAAATTTAGAAAGTTTCTTAGACGTTTCCTTGTTTCTTCTCGCCAAGTTCCATTTCACGAAGAACTCTAATCTCTTAACCTTTAAAAAGTTTTGTCGCATAACCTTTCTCATAGAGTAAACCAACCTCTTCTCACGTAGACCACCTAAAATGTTTGTCCTCAGGACGTGTAGTCAAATTTTTACTCCTTATCTTAGCTACTGGTTTTACAGTAGATGCTAGTTAGGTCGTGCCAAGAAAGTTGTTGTGCATACATAGATCAAATGCATGTTTAATCGACAAAAAACGATGATTAATTAAAATTACATAGGAACCTCTCTTCCTCTTAAAACTAGATCACTTGAATCCTAAGTTACATTTACCCTTGCACTTTACATTGTTGTCTTTACATTCTTGCAATTATCTTTATCCATTTCACAACCCTCTGCTTACTGCATAACTAGAAAAATAGCTTAACAAAACATTACTAGCGTATTTCTTTATATATCGACTTAGATTTGCCACTGCTGCTGCACCATCTATCATAGTAATATAGTATAGTTCGACAGTTTATAAGTTCTTTTGATTAGTTGAGATCTACATATGTCAATAAAATCTTTACATTACTGAATCACCTTACTTATCTTGAGTTGCTTTCGAGAGTGGAGACTATCCTATAGATCAACACATGAACTTTTAACATAATTTACCACTCACATAGTTCAAGTCACTAAAAAGAAGGATAAACCTTTCGTCATGTTTGTATATCGTCAAAATTCCTTCTCATGTGAATGTGGTGTGGTTCATTAAGAGATATTTGAGGTACCGAGTTAGGTTATGAAGTCTAGAGAGTCAATATGTCGGAGTTGGGAAGTATGTGTTTGAGGCATAGAGTTGTTAAGATGAAATTCCTTTGTAATTATAGGAAAAAGAGAAAAATGAAAATAGTTTCTCTATAAGTGCACAAACTTCAAAAGTGAACACTATTGAAGTTAATTGAGTTAAGTTGTGTTATTTAAAACCATTTATGAAGTCGAAGAGTCGAACATCCGTTGAATCAATCCTATACTTGTGTGTCATTAAAGCTTAGAACTAAAACCGATGTAGCCCTAAAAGATGAAGAGGTGATTTTTTTTCTTTTCCAATTAGAGTAGGCCTTTAGGTGATTGGTCCGTTGTGGCGCGGGTTAGTGTGGCAAAGCCATAACCTGTCTCCCTCAAGTGGTGATTTTTCCTACACTAACACGCTGTAGTTCCACAAAGCGAAACAGAGAGAGAGAGAGAGAGGAGAAAAGAAACGAAAAGAAAAGAAGTCTTCGCATAAAATAAGTCACTCCCTTGAACCCAGAAAAAAAGGGGCAAAAAGTAAAAGAAAACTCCTCTCGCCGAATTGATTTTTATTATAATTATTTATTTTTTCTCTCTTTTCTATTGGGTTCTTTATCGGATTGGATTTTTAGATTTGGGTCACCGATTTTCCTGTTATTTCTTTAGAATTTGTCCGAATTCCAATCCCGATTGCCCCCCTCTTCTATTGTTGGGGTTGTGTTTAATTTCAACAGTTCGTTTGTGGATTTTGTTCTTTGGAAGACTGCCACGCAGCGATGTTTCGATTTGAGCAGGAGAAGATCCGAAAACGAATTTGATATTTTCCCAATTGGTTTCTTTGATCAGTTGAATTCGTTTCAGTGCTCCTAGGGTCTGATATGGCTGATGCTCTTTCTGTTATTCCTGCATTTGTGCTCCGTAACCTCTCTGATAAACTCTATGAGAAACGGAAGAACGCTGCTCTTGAGGTCTACTTCCCTACACATTTCTTCGTTTTTTTTAATTTTTTTTTTAATTTTAATTTCTAGGGTTTTGATTGTATGTAATCTTCAAAGGGTTTGCATTGTGCTTTTAGGTTGAGGGAATTGTGAAGCAACTTGCTTCAGCTGGAGATCATGAGAAGATTACGGCGGTTATCAATCTGCTGACCAACGATTTCACTATGTCGCCTCAAGCGAATCATAGGAAGGTATGAGATAAATGCGACAGTGGATACTTGTGATAGTTCAGGTTTTTCTTTTAGAGTTTGGGTTTTGGGTGAAATCTTGATTTTTTGTTCACTATTATTATTATTATTATTATTATTATTAGTTATGCGTTTGGAATTTTCTTGATTTTAAACTGTAATTCCATTTTTTAGGGAGGATTGATAGGGCTTGCTGCTGCGACTGTTGGCTTGTCTTCTGATGCGTCTCAACATCTTGAGGTTAGTATATACTTAGGCGGTTACGTATTGGGTTTTATAGTTTAATTCGTCATGATTTCCAATGGACTATAGCCGTTGTATCCTATAACTAATTACATAGTTTTACTTAAAATGTACCTGAAGAGTTTACTGGTTAGAAGATGGATCTGCTATCCTAACTCTGCTGCTTGTTGCTTAAAACTGTTGAACTATAGAGATTCTTTCTACACCGTATAACATTTTGGGAGAAGGGCATACGAAACTTGATTTGTTTTCCTCTCTCTCTTCAAATTGTGTAACTTCAAGGGTTTTTCTTAGTGTTGATGCTTATAATTGTTTTGATGCTATATAAACCAGAAAGGTTCCGTTTTCTGTGCTTATATTTGTTCTGCTTTCTTCCATTTTGGTGATGTTGTTATCTTATAGTTTTTTCTTCTAACATTATGAATGAGCTTTCCAGCAAATTGTACCTCCTGTTCTCAATTCTTTTTCTGATCAAGATAGCAGAGTACGTTATTATGCATGTGAAGCTCTATACAACATTGCAAAGGTGAGAAGAATTGTTAGAGCTGTTAATGTATTTTTGGGGATAAGCTGAATATGTACTTCTATTGCTGCAGGTTGTCAGAGGCGATTTTATAGTTTTTTTTAACCAGATATTTGATGCCTTATGTAAGCTTTCGGCTGATTCAGATGCCAATGTACAAAGTGCTGCTCATCTCTTGGATCGTCTTGTGAAGGTACTCACTTATTCACCCCCTCCTGCCACAAGTTTAAAGAGAAGAGAAGGAAAGAATTCCATGTTTCAAACGTTCTCTGGTCACCATGGATTGAGAGGAACACCAAAGAAATTGGAATGTTTTGAAAATGAAGTAGATGCATATATCTTTGGATATCATATGGCCTCTTATTCAAATGCTTTACCTTTAAATGCTTTACCTGATCTAAATTGACGCAGCTTCTTAAAAGTTAGAACTTGAGAAAGATGTCTTGTTCCATTGCTCTCTGTTTGGAATTCCTCCTCCTCCTTTTGTCCCTTGAATATTAACAAACTCCTCTTTTTTTGATGAACAGTTTCTTTTATTTTTAACTAATTTTATGTATTTAATGGAACAGGATATTGTTACTGAAAGTGATCAGTTTAGGTATGACATCATTTCTCAAACTGCTTGGTTTGACCCTGTTATAGAATGTTACATTTATGAAGCATTGTTTTGAAATTGTATTGCAAGATGTATTAATTTATATTTCTTTTGGTGGTTTTTTCTCTTCAGCATCGAAGAGTTTATTCCATTGCTGAGGGAGCGTATGAATGTCCTAAATCCCTATGTTCGTCAGTTTTTGGTTGGATGGATCACTGTACTTGATAGTGTGCCAGATATTGATATGTTGGGCTTTCTTCCTGATTTTCTTGATGGTGAATATTTGTGTTAACTGAAATTTCTTTTAATATATAATTTGTTCTCTTTTGTTTATTGAATTTGGAGTCTAAAGGTGTGAAGACCTATGTTTCTATAGTTTTTTGCTGCTAAATATTTATGATACTTACATACCCATGATAAATCTCAGGTTTGTTTAATATGTTGAGTGATTCAAGTCATGAAATCCGGCAGCAAGCTGATTCTGCTCTTTCGGAGTTTCTCCAAGAGATAAAAAATTCTCCAGTAAGATTGCTTAGCTAACATTGGTTCACTGAGCGCCCATAACCAGATTAACCTTAAATGGTTGCACTTTATTTATCTATTTAATAATTAATTTGGACCATTTTTATCGTTAAGTCTAATTGTAGTTTTGTAAGCTTTTTGGCTCTATGTGTTGCAGCTCCTCTTTTGTATTTTTCTGATTTTGAATGAAGAGTTTTGGTTTCTTATATAAAACGAAAATTAATTTCCCATTTCTACTGTTGATAATTACATTTACAACTTGTTTGGACAACAAACAAAATCAGAAAAATAGTACAAAGACATACATGCAAATGCAAAAATAGATTTAATAGTTGTCATCTATTTTTTTTTACCTTTCCTTCCTTGCATGTGCAAAATTTATTTGTTCATTTAATAATTTTCTGACTCGAGCAGTGCTACTCTTGAAGTCTGTAGATTATGGCCGGATGGCTGAGATTCTGGTCCAGAGGGCTTCTTCCCCAGATGAATTTACTCGCTTAACGGCTATTACATGGGTACTTTGGACTTTAGCATCCATCATTTGTTATTATAACTTCTCTAAGATCATTAAAACTTGACTACGTTTCACTCTTTTATGAGGTTCTTCCTAGATCTACCAAGAACCAACAGATATTTCTTACTATTGTGCATTATCTTTATAAATTTATAGTTTTCTTATATTTGCAGATTAACGAGTTTGTAAAACTTGGTGGAGATCAACTAGTACCTTATTATGCTGATATTCTAGGAGCAATTCTACCTTCCATAGCTGATAAAGAAGAGAAGATTAGAGTGGTAGGATCTGTCTTCCTCCTTTATTTTGCCCCTTGTGCCACGTACACCGTGCACTTCAATTTTTTTTTTTTTTTGGATAAGAAATACCATGCACTTAGTTTAATTCTATACTTTAAGCTTTTATGTCTCATCCACGATCAATTATGTTTCCTATATCATATGGATGGTTTTCATTATCTTTAACATAATATTATAGTTGAGAAATATGAGAGATGTGTTATAGGACTCATCACCAACACTAAATTTATGAAATCTTCTTATTAGGAAAAAGTACGAATTTGTATGAAAATTTTCTTGCAGAAACATTTTTTTTTGTTGGAGTTGGGCAGTGTAGGGAATGGGAGATTGAGATTATGTAACAAGGCTCTGCTGGCTAAATGGTTGTGGTGGGGAGGTTCTCATTTGGATGTGGGAGGAGGTGGTGGTGGTGGTGGTGGTCAAGCTGTTAGAGTTTGGCAGTGTAGGGATTGGGAGATTGAGGTTATGTAACAAGGTTCTATTGGCTAATTGGATTCTGGGTGGCAACTTCAATGTCTTTAGATGGTCTTTTGAGAAATTCAGTGGTAGGCTTCAATGAACGAGTATGAAAGCATTTAACCACTTCATTGTATTTATTGACCTCCTAAATATCCCCTTACAAAATGGTCTGTAGTCTGTACTCTTGGTCTGGTTATAGACACTACCTGGTGTCTACACTCATTGATAGATTTCTGATTACAAGAAGCATTCAACAAAAATTTGCTTATGCCTCATCAAAGAGACTGGAAAGACCAATTTCTGATCATTACCCTCTTATGCTCCCCATTGGGTTGGACAAATGGGGCCCACACCTTTCCGTTCTGAAAGTATGTGGCTGATGCACAAAGATTTCGATAATATTGTTGATTATTGGTGGAAGAACATTCCGTTGCATGGGAGACTTGGGCACAATGTGATTGTCAAATTAAAAGGACTTAAAGAGGTGCTCAAAGAGTGGAACAAATCCACTTTTGGCTACACTCATACTTAGAAAACCAACTTATGGCTGAAATCACTCTGCTGGACAACCTTGAGGAATCTAACGAGTGCTTGCCTATTTACAAAGATCAGAAAAAGAGTCTAAAGGTTCAACTCCTCGAAATGGTGGCCAAGGAAGAAACTCACTGGAGACAAAAATGCAAGACCATATGGTTTATCAAGGGGGACCTTAACTCCCACTTTCATAAAATGGTGGCCACAGGAGGCAAAATACGATTATTGAAATCATGTCTTCTAATGGCGCAGGTCTTCTTTCAGAAGCAGGAATTGTTGATTAATTTTTGAATTTTTACAGAAGGATTTACACGAAAAAGGACAATCTTCAACTCTCCCAACGTTATCTTGGCCCTGCCTTACTGATCAACAGTCTGCTGGAATCCCCCTTCTCCAGCTAGGAAATCTAGAATGTGTTTGTTCCCTTGGTACCAACAAGACCCCTGGCCCTGACGGCTATACCACAGAATTCTATAGAAAATCCTGGCACATCCTTAAGTTCGACATTATGAGGGTGTTTCTAGATTTCTTCAAGAAAGGTATTTTCAACGGCAACCTTAGTGAAACCTATGTCTGCCTCATTTCCATATGAGCCATTGCTAGGAGAGTTGGTGACTTTAGACCTTTCAGCCTCACTGCTGGGGTCTATAAGATCTTGGCTAGGGTCCTCTTCAACAGGCTTAAGGGTGTCCTCCCCACCCTTATTTCTGAGCACCAATTTGCTTTTGTTGAGGGTAGACAGATCCTTGATGCTTCCCTTATTGCAAATGAACTCATTGATGGATACTCACCGATAGGGTAAGACGGGCATCGTTATCAAACTCGTTATAGAAATGGCCTTCGATACTGTTGATTGGGCTTCCATGGACTCCATTCTTGAGGCTAGAGGCTTTGGTTGTCTATGGTGTAAGTGGATCCTAGGTTCTGTTTCTTCTGCAAATTTCTCTATTATCATCAATGGCCATCTGCGAGGGAAGATTCATGCTACCAGAGGTAGAGGTATTAGGCAAGGGGATCCTCTCTCCCCTTTCCTTTTCAATATTATTATTGACTCTCTCAGCAGAATGCTGTCTCAAGCAGAATTGAATGGGATGATTCAAGGCTTTGGGTTGGGGAAGGATGGACTTCCTATCAATTACCTTCAATTTGCCGATGACATGCTCTTGTTCTCCACAATTGACTCCGATTACATTAAGAACTTATTTGATGTTATCGGTATTTTGAGTCTTGCTCTGGATTATCCATCAATCACCAGAAATCGTAAATTTTGGGTATAAATCTCTGCAGTAATGAACTCCTACACATTGCAGATTTATATGGTTGCAAGGTGGGTTTGTGGCCAAATTCTTACCTTGGGCTTCCCCTCCACGATAAGCCTAGGACCCTCTCTTTTTGAGCTCTGGTTCTTGAAAAAAATAGAGCAAAAAGATTAAAGGTGTGGGGTTCTTACATCTCTAAAAGTGAGAGGCTTACCCTCATTCAAGCTACACCGAGTAACTTACCCACACACTATCTCTCCCTATACAAAATACCAAGTAAGGTGGCTGATTCTATGGAAAAACTCTTTAGGGACTTCCTCTGGAAAGGTAAAGATGATGGTTCACACTTACACTTGGTTTGTTGGGAAAAAGTTACTCCTTCTGTATCATTAGGTTAGGTGGCTTGGGAATCACCTACCTTAAAGTCAGAAACGAGGGCCTTCTTGCAAAATGGATCTTGTGATTCAAGATTGAGAAATTTGCTCTCTGGCATAAGGTGATCGCTGCAAAATTTGGCATTTTTAGTTGTAGTAACAAAGTTGGTTTCCAAAAGGCTCTTGGAAGGCCTTAGTATACCTCCAACCTTGCATGGACACCAATGTTGCCATTACTGTGGGCAATGGTAACTCTATCTCCTTTTCGAACTGACTTGTGGGTGAACAATAGACCTTTGAAGGCTACTTTTCCATGCTTGTTTGATCTATCCCTTGCCCGAGATGTGATGGTGTCGGTATTGTGAAATGAGGTGAGAGTGGATGGAAACTCCACCCTGATAGACACCTCAATGAGTTGAAAATTGAAGAATGGGCTGCCCTATCTTTTCTATTGGTTTCTTGCCAACCCACTCAAGGCGAGGATAAATGGTTTTGAAGATAGATTCATCTGGATTCTATGCAATCAAATTTTGGGTTGACAACAGTTATGATTATGAAACTAATCTGTTTGAGGGCTCAACAAACACCTTATGGTCTGACCAATATCTCAAAAAGGTCAAATTTTTTCTTCGGGAGCTAGCTCATAAGGCGATCCTTATCGTCAGCAAATTACATCATCTTCCTACAAGGGCCCTTTGGTATTGGGGTTCCCTTTGTAAGAATGACACCAAAAACCAAAACCACATTTTTCATTTTTTACTCTTTCTCCAATCATTTTTGAAACTACATTCTTCATTCTTGGAGTCTGGACTTGTCTGGGAACATTTCACAACTCCTATCCCTTATTTTTGACCCTCCCTTCAAAGGCAGAAAAGGCATAATTTGGAAGCAGTTCATAAGAGCTTGCTTATGGTCCATTTGGCTTGCATGCAACAATCGCCTCTTTAACAGTAAAGAAACACATTGATGTCTTCCTTGATAATGTTTGTAACACTGCTATCGCTTGGTGTAAAATGTCAGAACATTTCAGTTCATATAGGTATGACTCTCTTCTGACCAATTGGATATGTCTTCTGTAATCCTTTGGTCTGGGGTCTCTTTTTTGCCCTTCTCCTTGTAATTTCATCCTTTAGTGAAATCGTCTCTTAACAAAACAAAAAAAAAAAAAAAAAAAAAAAAAAAAGAAAAAAAGTTCTTTTGTGTTTCAGGTTTTTTCACGAGAGAGTCAATAGTAATACTGTGGACTGTGTTTAGCACCCTTCCTTTCTGTTGCTCCCACAATAGTGCAATCAGGATCTCCATCACTTGCTGTGGGGTTGCCCTTTCGGGAGAAAATAATGTGTGAGGTATTAGGTGAGGAGGTATTTAGGAGAAAGAATAAAACTTTTAGAGTGGTGGACTGGATGGTGAGGAAATATGGGAGGTGGCAAGGTTTAATGCTTCCTTGTGGGCGTCGGTCAGTTGACTTTTTTAATTATAACCTTTTTAATTTGGTTTCATTTTCCTCGATGAATGCTTGGTGTCTTATGAAATGATAATAACTTTAAAGATTATAAATGTTTATGAGCATGCCAAAATGAGCTTTAGCTCATTCGTAATTGGTATGACCTTCCACTTGAGGGTGAGAGGTTCAATCCCCCATTTTCACAACTGTTTTGCCAAAAAAAAAAAAAAAAAGTTCACAAGCACATAAATATTGTTAGTCAGAATGCAATCTTCATTTTCATTCTCAAATTTGATATTCTTTTCTAGGACGATGAAACATTTTATTTTTTTTATTTCTATTCTATATTTATTCATATGTATCAATATTTTATCCTAAGAATTGTAAGCAATGGTTTGAATATATCAATTTTTTAGAATGTAGACTATTGATTTATTAACGTCGATGTTAAACAGAAAATGCTTTCAAGTTCGTCGATGTTAAACAGAAAATGGTTTTAAGTTATTAACTCCACAAAGTGTACATAAAGAATATAATGATAAATTGGATAAGGTTCCAGTTATAATTTATAAAGAAGTCTTTTGATTTAAAGATAAAAACACATACGATGTTTTTTAACTTTTCATATTTTTGAGGCATGGTCAGGAAGCAACACACGCTTACCTAAACCCTAAGGCCCCGGTTGATAACCATATTTTTTTTAAGTTTTTAAATTAAGCTTAGAACTTTACTTCCGCCTTTAAGTTTTTAAGTTCTCTAATCCATTTCTACTCATTTGCCTTTTTAAGTTTTTAAGTTTTCTAATCCACTTTCAACTCATGTTTTAAAAACCAATCAAAGTTTTGAAAACTGAAAAAAATAGTTTGTTTTCAAAATTTGACAAGAAATTCAAGTTTCTCTAATAAAGTGAACCATAATTTTTAAGTTTTTGTTCTTAAATTTTCATTGAAGGAAAACTGGATAATAGTACTCTTTGTACATGAAATTATTATTAACTTACAGATAAAATGTAGATTTTTCACTTATAACTTAGTTATCGAATTAAATAGCTATAATATTTAGTGTCTGGCAATTTTTAGCTGCATATTAGTTGTTGAGAGTTGGTTTTTTGACTTAATATGATTAGAGAGAGTCTAAAGTGAGTCAAAAGTTTCTCTCTTCAACTTCCTTTTAGATATAATATGGTTTGGTACAGACTGGAGCTTTCCCCTTGATGGGCATGAAAATTTAGTACAACTGATTTGTTTACTTTATATTTGAAGGTTGCCCGGGAAACTAATGAAGAGCTTCGTAATATCAAGGCATTTCCATCTGAAGGATTTGATGTTGGTGCTATCCTTTCTATTGCTAGGAGGTATAGCCCCCGCGGCCCGCCCATCTTTTCTTGCCCCCTATTTCAATGAAACTTGGGTTTTCTGTTAAAGAAGTATTTTTCTACGACACCAAATTGTTGAAGTTAACGATTAGTGGTTATGTTGATTTTCATTTGATGTAAGCATTTTGCTGTGATGACTGGTGAGGATGTTTTCATGATTGTTTCTTCTGTTGATTGGTCAGACAATTATCTAGCGAACATGAGGCTACTAGGATCGAAGCATTATATTGGATATCAACACTTTTAGACAGACATCGAACTGAGGTGACTATGATATTGTCAATTTTTCATTTCTTTTATTCACATGACTTGTCTTTAACATATGGATTGACCTATTACTTACCGTAGAATTATCTTATTCGATCACCATTCTCCGTATTATGTTTTCTTTTTACTTAAGTTTCTTCTTCCCCCCACCCCTAACAAGAAAAAAAAAAAGAAAAAAAAGAAGAAAAAGGAACAAAAAAAAACATATAAGATGGAAGGAATTTGACCTGAAATTCTAATGTTTGGTCACAAGCAAGCTGTCTTTTTTCTAGTGGGTTTGTCCAGAATTAAGAGTGGAAAGTGAATCTCTCAAGGGAGAATGGTTGACCGGACAACGGAAGAAAGAATGGTCAAAAAAGCTCTTTGAAGGATTAGGGCTCCAAAAAAAAAAAGTTCCGTCTCAGTTAACCTCCTGTAACAACAGTAGAACAACAATATTCCTTGTGTCTCTATTAGACAACAAAAGACGGATTTCCAAACTGGGGGCTGGTTGAGCCTAATATCTACTTTTCCTCCTTCCACGATGTTCTTCAATGGAAATCTTCCTACCCTCCCTCAAACTTGGACCGAGAAGATCTTATACTTTACTCTAACTTCTCATCTCTCAACCAAACCACAAAGTCACTAGGACTTTCTCTCTCACTATGGACGCTTCATCTTTTCTAACATTCCTAACACAAGAGAACAGTTCACTGGAATGGGGAAAAAAGATCCATCCAAACAGAAACATTTGATTTGGGAGATGGATTTGATTTGGATGAATAGTTCGAGCCTCCAAAGGATAACAGGATCTTTATTGTTGGTGTTCTGTTGTAGTGGATCTGATGGTTTCCTTGTGTAATGGGTCCTGTTGTTTGAAATGGCTACAAGTAAATACGAGGTGAATGAGACAAGTTGATTTTCTAAAGAAGACAAGGATCTTTATAATAGAAAGCACTTGGACTTTTATTTCCTGTGCTCTCAAATAAGGTTGGTAGCACTAGCAATACATTGTCGTGATACTTCAAATAGTGTTCCAATGAGTTTCAATGAAATATGACGTAGTCTTTACCCTGCTTCTGAGTAGTGCTTTGTTACACCGAAAGGTTTAAGCTATGAAGCACTACACTCTTTTTTTTGGAGAGTGTGCCTGACACAAATCAGACACGCAATTTGTGTGTCATCTTTTTTTTTTAAACTCTGACATGCTGGAATTTTTTAATATCATTAAAAATATTTTTGAAAAATAAAACACACTGTTTTTATTGTTTAATTTCAGCCTGTTCCATGAAAAAAAAACCGTAAGCACTCATCTTCACTCTCCTCTAGTCTTCTCCAATCTTCAACGTTCACCTTCTCCCAATTGGTATACATCTCCAGACTGGTGACTGCCGTTTAGATGATGCTGGTGACTGCCGTTCACCCTCTCCCAATTAGCATACATCTCCCAGACTGATACTTTAGCTTCCAACTTACCCCATAGATCTTCCAACTAGGCAGGAAATATTTTTTAATGCATGAAAAATAATAAAAACGGAGAACTCATGATTTATGGTTCCAAAGGAACACACCCCGTGTACCATTGTTTTGGATAGAAGTGTGATCTCTATTTAGGATTTTGTACTTGTATTGTAGTTTGGAACTTTTTAATGAACTCCAACAACTAATGTACTCTTTATTTATGTTTTAAAGAAGTATTGATATGTTCTAACATGTATGAGTAATTTATCAACGAGTATTATCACATATATTATTTAAAAAAAATAAAAAATTATAACGTGTCTCTAATGTGTCGTGTCCTACTTTTCTAGAAATTGAGCATATCCCGTGTTGTGTCGTTTGCGTGTCGCATGCCGGTGTCCGTGCTTCCTAGGATTTAAGGCTCATGAGGGGCCTGCATTTCTACCGGCTGTAATTACTATCTATGTCCCTCTAGTTCTACCCATTCAATCCATTCTTACCTACTGTGCCAAGTCACTTGCTGCTTCACTTGTTAGCTGACGTACTTATCACTTTTGCAAATATTAGATTAGCGCGGGAGAAGGGGGTTCTGATTAGGATAGGATGAAGAAGTGGAAGTTGAGTATTTCTTCAGGTTAGAATCCTTAAGAAAGACATTCCAAACTGTCTCTCTCCCCCTCTTATCTCCTCTGACTAGTTACCTATGCCCCACCTTGCTTCTGGCACCACCTCCCATAGCCATACCTCGTCCCCTTTTTTGGCATTTCTAGTGCTGGCACTTCCTTCCCACTGATGCTGTGATCATCTCCTCTTCTTCCTCCCTCCTTTTTCACCATAAATTTAGTTTCAAAAGCATCTAAAAAGGAAAACACACACACAAAATTGGAAAATTGGAAAAGGCTGGAAATTGAGAAGCTAGAAATTGGAAAACTGGAAAAAATGACAACTAGAGGCAAAATCAACATGTTGACGATATCTGCCATAGGCAACATATCGATGATATTTCAGCAACTTATCCACAACATTTTAGCAGTTCCTTCACATTTATGTAAAGCTGGCAGCGATATATTGATGAAATTATAAAGCGACGATATTGGTGATATATCGTGGATTTTTGAAAAAAGGATGTTACCTCCTTGTATCTCTATAGGTTCCACGATATTAACAGTACCTTCACATTTATGTAAAGCTGGCAGCAATATATTTATGGAATTATAAAGCAACGATATTGGTGATATATTGTGGATTTTTGAAAAAGGTATCTCTATAGGTTCCATGATTTTTGTTATATTTTGGGACCTTCGGTTGTAACCATGGTGGAAAATTTCTATTTGGCCTAAATTTTAATAGGGGACCCCCGTTTTAATGAAATTTCAAGAATACTTAGATAGTTTTAGAAATTAGCTACGATAACTTAGTTCAAGTTTTTTTAATTTTATGGTTTTGATTACGTGCAATTATATAGTTTCATGCATAATTGATGGCAAACCATCATGAATTGGCCTAGTGGCAAAAGAGGAGACCATAACTAACTAAGAGGTCATGAGTTCAATCTCTATTGGCCACCTAACCTAGAAATATTAATTTCTTACAACTTTCTTTGACATCTAAATGTTATAAGCTCATGTAGGTTGTCCCATGAGATTAGTTGAAGTTCGCTTGAACGGGTCCGGGACAGCTCACATATATAAAAAAAATGCAGAATTAATGAAAAATGTACAAATGATGTTGGGAATATTTTGAGGTCAAATAAAAAATGAAAAGAAAAGATTGCATGCAATCGTATAGTTTCACGATCCAGTGTCATTGTCCTACATTTTATATTTTCTTGTAATTATTCTCCATTTCTTGTTAAAATTTATGTTCTCACATTGACATTTACGATATATATTTATATATATATAAATATTTATTGATAAGAAACATAAAAATGGTAAAGTACAGATATCAAAGTTTCATTAACTAATCATAATAGCAATTTACATAAATTTCCATAAAGTTTTCTGAAATTTCCATATTAGGACCTCAACATTCTCATCGGCATAGATATTTCAAACCTTGGATGTAACTAATAACTCATTTTAATTACATCATTTGTATGGTAACATTCACATTCGTTAATTATTTTATAAGCCCTTGTGCTGTGTTATTTATTTTTTATTTACATCAGCAATGTTATTGAGCCTTCTAAGATAGATTGTTCATTGTAATTGCTATCAATCCATCTAGATATACTGATTTCACTTCAATTCTTGGTTTCTCTTTTCTGCGATTCTTGTGGGTAGTTAATCTTCATTTCTCTTTCGAACAGGTATTAATCTATTTGGATGATATACTTGACAGCCTTCTTCAAGCTCTATCTGATCCTTCCGATGAGGTAATCATCTCTTCTGGTGATTTGAGTTTAGGTTCTCATCTCTCTTGTCCTTTATTTGGTCCGTAGATTTCGAATGGTTATTTTTATCAGGTGCGATCGTACCAACATTAATGCATCGGATCCCATAAGAATTCTGCAGTTAAGTGTACTTGGACAAGAGTAGTACTAAGTTGGGTGACCACTTGGGAAGTCCTCTTGTTGCACCCATTTTTTTAAATAATAATAATAATAATAAAAAAAGCTGTTTTGATTTCAGTTTGCATTTGGTCCAAAGGCTTCAAAATGTTATACTTTTACCTCCAAGTTTTGAGTTTAGTTTCAATGTAGTCGCAATATGTTACCACTTTTACTATAGTTTTCTCTAATGCTCATTTTGGTCCTCGATGTTAACTATCTGTTAGTTAATTTAAAGAACCCTTTAATGTCTACATGGTAAGACAATTACTTCTTTTTGACTGATGTGTTTTTGTATTTTAAGTGATGTCTCTCCTTCCCTCCCTCACAGCCGCACTAACCTTCTTCCTTGCCTCCCTGATGCTGCCACCTTTTCCTACAGTCGATCCTCTGTTTCCACCCTTTCCCTTTTCCATTTTACCTTGGAGTGGATTTGAAATAAGAGCAGATAGCAGTGGGAGATGGCAATGACGGTTGATCAACAAAGTGAAGGGGCAGTCTAATAGGGAGAGATGGAAGAAGGTGGAGAGAGGGAGAGAATTTTCCAAGGGAGAACCTTTTTTGAATATAGCTCAAAATAATACTTTAAAAGTTACTATTGTCATGTTACTATTAAATTAATTAAAAAAATAAGCTTTTAACACAACTAAAAGAAAGTTGCTAATGTGAGCATAAACTTTACTGATGAAACTGATGTTGTCAGTCCTAATTATTCTTACTTTAAAAGATTTTGAACAAAGGTTACCATATGAAAGATCAAGGTTGATGAAGAATTTGATCTACTGATGAAACTGAGTTCTATTACTTGGATTATTATTTGACTGTTTGAAATTCTCTATGGGTTTTCTAATCAGTATTTTTGATGGTTATTTTCTATCCTATGTTGTCATAGGTGGTGCTTCTTGTTCTGGATGTTCATGCTTGCATAGCGATAGATCAGCAACATTTTCGCCAACTTGTTGTCTTCCTAGTGCATAATTTTCGGATCAATAATTCTCTTCTGGAGAAGTGGGTTCTTTTCCCTCCCTTCTTATTTGTTGTTGCAACAATGACTCTGATGTGTTGATATTTATTTTTTGATGTACAAAGTATATGTTGTTTATCATTTTCATAGGCGTGGTGCATTGATAATACGCCGGTTATGTGTACTTTTAAATGCTGAACGGGTCTACCGTGAACTTTCTACAATATTGGAAGGAGAATCAGATTTGGATTTTGCTTCTACAATGGTTCAGGTTGCTATCTCATATTTTTCTTTATTTTTTATAAACCTTGCATAGGTAGCGGAACAAATGAATTGCAGTTGTAGTAAGGCCTAAAGTTTCAATTAATTGCATATTTTAAAGTCTACATGATCTTTTGCCTTAACTGTCGTGATTTTTCTTTTAGTTGTGGGTGAGAGCAACAAAGAGATTCATTTGCTGTTGTAGCAAGGCCTAAAAGTTCAATTGATTGCACTTTTCAAAGTCTATATGATTTTTTGTCATAATGGTCAAATATATGCTCGCGTTTTTGCATAGAGGGGTTTTTTTTTTTTTTTGTTTATTGGTTTTAGTTTTGTGTGTGAGAGCAACATAGAGGTTCATTGGAAAGGCCAAAGCCAAATAACACTATATAGGGGACAAAGGGATAAGGCACCCCTTTTTCCAAAGGATTACAAAAAAAACCTAGTCTTAGATGATGGGAGTCTGGAGTAATTACAAAAAGTGCCTGTGCTCAGTATTCCAGATAGAGTCAGTACGCTGTACAAAACCACAAAAGAAAGAGAAAAAAAGACTTCTTACGTGAAAAAAATTCGAGAGTTCCTTTCAGGCTTTCAAAGGAGCCAAGGGACTGAATTCTTCCAAAGCACTCTTGCTTTCTCTTTCAATAACAATTCCTAGGGAACTTTAAGCAGCTACCTATCCAGCAACTTTGGTTTACATCCCTGCCAGCTGACTATATTCCCAGAAAAATTCCAAGCACTATGTGCAAAGTTAGAGTGAAGTAACAGACGGGAGAGGGTTTCCTCTCTTCTGAAATGCATTAAGCAAATGTTAGGGTGTTAGGGGAGTGAGTTCAATTCATGGTGGCTACCTATATAGGATTTAATATTCAACAAGTTTTCTTGACATCCAAATGCTGTAGGGTCAAGCGGTTTTAATGTAAAATTAGTCAAAGTCCACTTGTGTAAGCTGGTCTGGACAATCACATATACAAAAAATGAAAAGAAGGCTGTGAACCTCCCCTGAGTATTGCCCAAAGTATTGTTGCTGCTAAGAGAAGTAGTCCACAAGAAGAACGCAAGTCTTTTAGCAAGCTTACTATCCATATCTGACTAAACTTCTATTGTGGTTCATTGGTTGTTAGATCTGCCTACTTTACAATATATGATTGCAAAATCTTCGTCCAGCACTCTTCTTTCTATAGGAACCTAGAGTTTTAGCTTTTTGGGAATTTTCCGTACTTATTTTCTTTCAAACACTAAAAGGTGGAAAGAGAATCATATCTGAAACTTCAGGATGGTTTCAAATGTGTTTTTTTGTATGATCACTGCCTCAAAATACTGTTTCTAATGTCAGAAACAAAGGTGCTTAATTGGTTACACTCTTTTTCTTCTCAACCCCAAGCTCCTTATCTTGAAACACTAAGTGTCGAATTCCTGTTGTGTTTGAAACCTCCCCCTTTGTTTAAATATTTTCTTCTATCATTCATTGTATTTTTTGTTACAGGGTCTGCTATCTTTCCATTTCAGCATGTTTACTCTTTTAGTTTGCTACAGGCACTCAATTTGATCTTGCTGACTTCCTCTGAGTTATCTGGTCTTCGAGATCTTTTAAAGAAATCATTGGTGCATGCAGCTGGGAAGGACCTTTTTGTTTCTTTATATGCATCATGGTGCCATTCCCCGATGGCTATTATTAGTCTTTGCTTATTAGCACAGGTAGGGTTTGAATGAGTAAACCCTTGAGTTCTCTATCAAACCATCTCAATATCTAAGTGAGAGTGATACAAGATTTTTCTGTTTCAATATTGTTATTTTACTTCTATGGCAGTCATACCAGCATGCTAGTGTGGTGATTCAGTCTTTGGTGGAGGAAGATATTAATGTGAAATTTTTAGTTCAGCTGGATAAACTCATTCGCCTCCTGGAGACTCCAGTCTTTGCTTATCTAAGATTGCAGGTGCTGAATGACTAAATATAATACACCTTCCTATTGAGTATTTGAAATGATATTCTATAGTAGTCGCTTGCAACTTTTTCATTCTCTTTTTACAATTTCTATTCAGTCAAATAAATTTAATTTTTGTGCCTGCTACTTTTTTTTCTTTTTGTTCTTTCTATTATATTTTTTTGGGGTTAGAAGCTTTCTTTCAGAAAAACGAAGGAAAATAAATTAGAGCGTAAATGAATGTAAGCCTGACCACAAGAGCAACACAAAACAAAAGCATTTACAGAAAATGGGCTTTATTTGTTTTGCTTGCACGTTTATTCTTACATTTAGAAAGAATGGGGAGGGGAGGAAAGAAACTGATGTGATCCATTTGTGTTGTGATGATGTGGTAGGACTGAAGTTAGGCTATCAGCCTATCATCTTGTAGTATCGTGTTGCTTAGGTTTTTTTTTCTTTTTTTTTTTCTTTTGTTTTTCGTTTTTTTTTTTTGTTTTTTAATTTCACACATTATATATATATATATATATATATATTATTTTTTAATCTTGGGGTTTTCTATTGTTTTGCCTGTTTTGTATTTCTTCATTTTCATGATATTTTATCAGATACCATTACGGTGAAAATATTAGACATATTACATATACTTGAACCATTAACCGTGAATAGTACTTGGACTTGTAGATTACAGCTATTTTGTACCATGTGATGAGAATGCCTTAGAAATTATAGTATAATGTTGAGTTTTTTCTTCTTCTTTTCCCTCTTTCTTTCTTTCGTTCTTTCTTTTTAATTGGGGTAAGAAATTGAAATGATTATCCCATGTGGAAGACTTGGAAGGGAAGATGAGTTGTTCTCTCGACCTAAAGCCAAATGAACTAATGAAAAAGTAGTTTAATTAGGTCCCACAAAAAAAAGAAAAAGAAGTCGTTTGTGTTAAGAAAAAAGTTCTGGAAGTCGATGGAAGAACACAAGAATACGCTTACAATCAATGCCTTTGAAACATTCCTCTTGTTATTCATTCTAATTAGATGTTCTTTCGGAAGGAAGGCTTCATGTCTTCCTCGGTTTGTCTTGGGAAAATACAGTAATTTTGTTTTAGGTATCTTGCACTGTTTATATCTTCTTAAATTGGGTACGTCTTTGGAATTTTTGCAGCTTCTCGAACCTGGAAGATATATGTGGCTGTTAAAAGCATTATACGGTCTTCTAATGTTACTTCCCCAGGTATGCCTTGTTAATTTTCACTGCTCCTTTCCATTTTTTTCCCTACTTCTTCTTCATTATATATATATATAGACACATATATATTAAATATTTAGACCATATTAATGTTGTTAGAGTGGCCTTACAGCAACGATCTACTGGGATTTAGCCATTTGTCTCTATGATTCAAAAGTAGGCCATATTAGCGATAGAAAGCAGACCATATTTGACCAATAGGGAAACAACTAAGGTGACCTCTCTTCTTTCCTTGCTGGAGGGGTGGTGTTTTAGGGAGGGGAGAAGGGATGCTCGTGTTTGGAACCCTAATCCTAGTCAGAGCTTTAAATGTAAATCTTTGTTTAGTTTGTTGTTGGATACTGATCCACATATTGAGTCGGTTTTGATGTGGTCTGGAGGACAAAGGTTCCTAAGAAAGTTAGGTTCTTTATTTCACAAGTCTTACTTGGCCGGGTTAACCCTGTTGATAGGCTTGTTGGCAAAACTTTGCTTGTTGAGCCTTTTTGCTACTTGCTTTGTCAGAAGGCAGAGGAAGATTTTGATCATCCTTTTTGGGATTGCCAGTATGCTCGTGTTGTGTGGAGCTCTTTCCTCCATTGCTTTGTTGGGATGCGGAATGTAGAGCAACGATCGAGGAGTTCCTCTTCCATATGCCCTTCAGAGATAAAAGGGGTTTTCTTTGGCCGGGATATGTGTGGTTTTGTGAGACATTTGGGGTGAGGAAAGATAGGGTGTTCCGGGGCAGAGAGGGTGCCTAGATTTGGTCTTTGGTTAGATTTCACATGTCTCCATAGGAAACATTCTTCTTAGTTGGTCCCCCTTCTTTTAATGGGGTTACTTTGTTGGACTGGTTTTTTTTGTATGTCCTTGTATTCTTTCATTTTTTCTCAATGAAAGGCATTGTTTTCATTTATATATATATATATAAATAAAAGCACCAGTGTTACTTTTTCCCGCTATATATTGATGTGGAGGATATGGACATGCAATTTCTTATATTGATTGTTTTTTTGGCGATAATAGAAAGATAAAATTTGGTCACAAGATTCTGAAAATCATGTCAACTACTGTACTTGTGACATCTTACTTTGAATATGTAGATCGCGCCATCCTGGATGTTTGCCTGAATATAGTATTTCTACTTTTGAATTTCCTGAGTGGGACTGGGTTCCAATTCTAAGAGTAGCTTATTGGATAGTTTTGGATGCATGTAATGGCTGTTTTGAAAAGAACTGCTCACTCTGTGTGTTCGGTAAGCTTTTCATAACGGATAGATGGATGAACATGTACCTCTTCCTTCTGGCCTTGAGGATCAAAAGTTGGTTTCCATTCATTCACTTTATCTTTTTAGCCCCAGGAGGAATATTTATTTAATTTCTCTCTTTCATAAGAAACCAACCTTTTGTTGAGATAGCACAAGGATACAAGCCCAAGATAAAACAACCCTCACGCCTACTTATAGGAAGAGGCTCTAATACAAAAGAATTATGCTAAGCTGATAATTATGCCAACCTTTTGATAGAACATCCAGAAGAATGAGTTAAACCTGAGCACATCCAAGAGATCCTCTCCAAAACGCTTGACCCACGTTTACCTGTAGCCTTGCACTAGTCTGCTGTTTCTACTTGGTTGGCAGGAAGCATGCCCAACCTTGACCATGCTAACCTCTCTAGTGGGTGCCTGCCCCCTTGACAAGGACAATCCCTCATTTCTAAACTAAGCGTAGTGCAATGCATTCTATACTTGTAGGATGGACTTTTGTGGCATGGCCACAAGATAAAGCATTAAATTGGACAATGTTTTAAACCTAATAGCTAGTTTTTGAATGAGAACACCACAAGGAAGCCAGAAGATGAGATTAATCCAATGAATAGACCTAGAAAGGGATTTATCATGAAAGTACATTGATTTTGTTTAAACCAAATCTCGAATAGAAGAGCTTTTTTTATTCCTCTTCCTGAAGAACTCGAATAAAAGAGCTTTAACTGCATTGGACTGTAAAATATTTGAGCTTTTGGAAGAGGGCGCACCAAAATCTGAAGAATATTTTCCCAAAAAGTCATGTCAAAACTTCACTGAAGCTGAAGAAATGAGAATAATCTCCCCCAGGCTGAATTAGAGAAACAGCACTTACAGAATAAGTGTTGGAAGGTCTTCACTATGAGCCAAACATGAAGGGGACAACGAGGGCGAAAGTGTTGTTGAAGCATGTGTCGGAGGGTGGCAAAACAATTAAGTGATCCAAAGGCAAGGCTCCCTAATAGCTAGTATAACTTTTGCGAAAAGAAAGGCTCCTAATTTCTCTCTAGAATTGGTTCTTGAGCTGGCAAGAGCTGATGCTTATGGTTTTTTTGGCCAATTATATCTATTCTATATTCTTTTCTTAACTACAAGACGTGCTTTGGTTATTGGATTTGCAATTTTCAAAATTTATGATCATAGGCGTTATTTTATGAGATATTTACATAATTAGCGTAAAATAAATGCACTTATTGTATATTTGAGAAAACCAAGATGCCGTAACCGTCTTTGAGCTACAGATGTTGAAGTTTATATTAGTCTTCAAATCATATGTACCCAAAAAAGCGATGCTAGTATGTAATGCGTCTTGTTATATTTTTTATGTACAAATTTCTTTTGTAACTACAGCCTCTTAATGGTTACTTGTGAATGATGTATTTTCCCCTTTGTGTTCTTTTTTTAAACTTGGAGGGGATGGGGGTTTCTTTCGATAAGAGCTTTTATGATGATTTGGTTTTTTATGCATCGCCACTTAGTTTTGTTAGAGGAAACATTTACGTATTGATTCACCTGTTCCATTTACAATAATGATGTAAATAAACTTGGTTCACTGGGAGAATGATATTAGTGATGTAAATTTACAAGCTAATGAACTTGATATACAATACTTGAATAGGTTCTTCGCATCTGAACTTTACCTGTGCATTGCTAAGCAGACTTCAAACATGTTCGTTTCTATAATGAATAGTTGTATTCTTGTGATGCATTAATTGATTTTTTCTTTACCTATGGTTTGACTTACAAACACAGCAAAGTGCTGCCTTTAAGATACTACGAACACGTCTCAAAACAGTGCCTCCATACTCATTTAGTGGTGAGCATTTCAAGCAATTATCATCTGGGAACTCCTACTCTGTAATGCATCACGTGTCTGGGTTGAATATAAATGAAGATGGTGATGTAAGCCAGGATGCTGGGAACTCTCGTAATGGAATTAACTTTGCTGCTAGGCTACAACAATTTGAGTACATGCAGCATCAACATCGCTTACATGAAAAAGGGCAGACACTGTCCCGGACCAATACTCCACCTCCGCTTACAAAAACGGTTTGTTAACAAATTTATTTTCTAATTCCTTTAGCTCTATAGCTTTCCTGTCATTTACCAGCTAGGTTTCAGAGTTGTTTTTTCAATTCCATTGAGTGTAGAGCTTTTATAGAGATGGTGTGGAAAGGAATGAACATAATTCATGCCTTCGCATACTAACAAAAGTGAGGTTTTTTCATTAGAATCTGAAACATGGAAAAATTGGGCGTCTGTAATGACTCAAGAGATTGAGCATGTGAGACTGACAATAGGGTACTGCCGCTTAAAGCAAATAGATACACTGCTTATAGTACTGTGACAGTTTTCTTTATCTGTAAGATGTTTCAGAACCACCTTAGAGACTATATTAAAGTGGTTATAGTTCATATTATCTCATTAAATAAAAACCACATTCTGCTCTGTTTGATAATTTCTCTCAAAGTTCTTTCCATTGACAGCTATTTTCCCTTTCTTTCTCTTAACATGCGTAAATTTTTTTAACAATTATAAATATCCCATTATATGCAGGGGGTTGAAATCCCAGAAGAAGCAAAGCGGCCAGCCTTAGCCTCAGCCCCGATCTCGGGCCCAGCCTCTGCAGTAGCAGCAGAGATAAACAGGCCTCCTTCAAGAACAAGGAGAGGGCCAGGGCAATTACAACTATGATCATATGCTCTCCATTATATACAGTGGTCTCAGTCATGGATGAGATTTTGTGTAGTTTGTAAAATTGTATATCATAGTAGAGTTTGGTCTAAAAGACTTTTTAAATTAGCTGTGTGGTTGGGAACGGCTGGTTTATAAAAAAATTGAGATGAGCTCAGTTTTTGGCTGAGCTATTCTTTCATTTTGTACAAGGGGACATTTTTACCCATGTGGTCGTGTTATTTTTTTGTTAAAGCCATGGTGGGTAAAAGAGGGGAAAGTACTTAGATGGAGGTTCGGATCAGTTCAATTCGTTTTGCTTTTCTTTTATTTATTTTCTTTCATCATTCTGCTTGTTCGTCGTCTTGTAACAATTTTCTTGAATAAGTTAAATCTAATTCATGTACAGACTTTTTATGGGTGTTATTTCCTTCAAACAATGCTTCTTTCAAGCAGTTGCAGTGTTGAATATCTTTTCCATAGCTAATGTTCGTTCCATACTTCTGCAGGGCCAAAAAGAACTAAGCCTTTTTGGGTATTATTACTTGTGCATTTTGATTATCGCATAATGCTTTAGTTTGTGGTCACTATTCTAACCTTCTTGAGAGAAGAATAAAGGGCATTACACCATTAGTTTCAGGAAAAACTCAATGGCAAACAATGTACAATTTTTGAAACACGCTTAGTTAGGTCCCACCTACTTTATTTTATCACGAGCAAATTAATTAATTAATTGGTTAGCAAATTAATTAATTAATTGGTTATGGAGTTTGGTTATGGAGTTGATAAAGAATATGTTAAGATTTTCTTTTCAAGGATGGTTCCACATGTAGTTAGAATTCATTCTTTATATATCGGTAATATTCTCTTTTCAAGGATGGTCTCACGGGTGGTTAGGATTTATTCCTTATATATTGGTAATATCTTGTAGTCACGGGTGGTTAGGATTTATTCCTTATATATTGGTAATATCTTGTAGGAGAAGTTATGCGAAGAAAAATAATACGAAAGAAAATAATACGAAAGACATAGAAGAATCATCAAGTCGTTTGGGGCTTGAGTTCAATACATCATCTATAGATCTGAGATTAAGGGGAGATATTCTGTTCTTCTTATGAGTTATGGTTATTATGTTCTTATGGTTATGAGTTATGATAAATGTAGTGTTGTATCTTCAGTCATAACTATGTATTAACTATTATTGTATTTGTAATTAATACAATCTTCTATTCTGGGCAAACTGTCCCCAGATGTAGATGCATATTCATCGAACTGGGTTAACAAATGTTACTGTGTCACTTGTTCCTTTACATGTTGCTTCAGCTTAGTACTCTTTCTACAACTGTAGTTACAACTGTTACATATCACTAAAATCGTTCATATTTCTAACACCTTGTTAACTACGAAATATCTATAAATATTTGTAATTTCTCTTGCTTCTACTCTTCTGTTTTTCAGCCTATGGTATCGGACTTCCAGATTCTTTAAACTTCATTAAAGATGAATGGTGGAAACAATATTTGTGCAGCATATAGATACATATATATATGTATATATATATATATATATATATATATATATATATATATAGATACATATATATGGTTTAGGGTATATATATAATTAACAGTAATTATTGCTGGGATCTTATTTTTGGTGATGATGTATTCAATTAGGGCTAACGACGTAAGATAACTAAGCATAAGGTCTATATTCTTGAAATGTACGAACTTCCTAATTTCTATAAATGTTAATACATTTCTTTCCCCAATTTTGGGGGCATAATTACTAAGGTCTCGTTTTAAAAATATTTTGTTTTTTGTTTTTATTTTTTAAAAATAAGTTTGTTTCTTTACTCCTTTATAATGATTTGCATATTCTCTAGTGTAATGGTTGTATTCTTAGCCAAATTTCTAAATAATTCTTTTACTTTTTTTACATTTCAAATTTTGGTAAAATGAAGATAACAAAAAAAAAAAAAAAAAAAAGAAAAAAAAAAAGAAACTTGAAAGTGGAAATAGAAGTCTTAATCTTCAAAAATCAAAAAACAAAATGTTTACTAGGTGAAATCTAAAATTTTAACATATTTTGTTTTCAAATTATCTTCTCCATTTCTTTTTATAATTTGACATTTTTCTCGTTCTCTCACTCTAGATTTTCTCAAAAGATATTTTAATTCTCTTATACATATACTAGATATATATTCTTTGACGAATCTTGTTTTATAAAAGAATTGTTAATGTTACTGCAACTTTCCTGTTGTACGTTGCGATATCCTACCATTGGAAATAATGTAGGATACTTGTCTGATATTAAAAAATGGTTAACTATTCAATTCCAAATGAAAGATTTGAGTGAAGCTGAGTATGTTCTTAGGATCCAAATTGTTCAAAATCGCAAGAACACAATGCTAGCTGTCTCAAACAATTTCTATTGACAAAATGTTGTCTAGATAATAAGATGCAAGGTTAAAAAAAATGTGCACTACCCTTAAGACATGAAATTCTTTTGTTTCAGGAACAATGTTCTAGGATACCTCATGAAGTTGAGGACATTAGACATATTTCCTTTGCATCAGCTATTGGAAATGTGATGTATGATATGTTATGTACGAGACCTAACATATGTTACATAGTAGGGACTGTCAACAAGTATCAGTCCAATCTTGGATATGAACATTGGACTACCGCTAAGAATATCCTTAAGTATCTACAAAGACTGAGGGACTAAATGCTAATGTATGGAGGTGAGAATTTGATTCTTATAGGATACACTAATTCTTATTTTCAGCTAGATAAAGATTCTAGAAAATTAACACCTGGATAGGTGTTTACTCTAAATTAAGGAATTGTAATCTAGAGAAATATCAAGCTAAGTTGTGTTGTTGACTCCACTCTGGAAGTTGAATATGTAGCTACCTATGAAGTAGCTAAAGAAGTAGTTTTGTTAAGGAAGTTCTTGAGTGATTTGGAAGTTGTTTCAAATATGCATACATCAATCATGCTTGTGATAGCAGTGGATCAGTTGCAAATTCAAAAGAACTTAGAAGCTATAAGCGTGGTAAACATATTGAGTTTTAGTCCAAGTGATATGAAAACTGTGAAATTCACGTTATGGAGTAAGAAATTATGAAGAAGAAAGCTACAAAAGTACTAATTACAAGAATGATGCATTTTGAGGAAGGACTAGGGAGTATGAGTTTTGGCTAGGCGATGCGAGGAAGGAAAGTACACGTAATAAAGCTAGGCGATGTTCAAGACAAGATAACACGAGAAGGAAAGTTTAGTAAGCATTTTGGGTTAGGCAAGGAAGAGCAAGTTAAGGAAAGGAAGTTAGGAAAATGAAGATGATTCACTAATTTGGATTAGTCAGCTTCTTATGCGTTGGTTAGAGTTAAGCATGATTAAAGGAAATATTACACTTACACGTATAAGGCACTAAGTTAGCAGCTGGTAAGCTAAGATGAGTTTAAGGATGACCAATCCAGTTTAAGATTATAAATAGGTCTTAATTTGTGAGTTCAAAAGAAATTATAAGGAAATACAAGTGCTGAAGCTCTGCCAAGAAATCATCAGGCGAGGAGAAGAAGAAGGGTGTTAAGAAGGGGGTTAACGGGAAACATTTTAGTTTTATGAGTGACCCTTCCAAAGAAAAGAACAAACATTTATAAATTTTTTCTTTCAAAGACCTTTTTTTTTTTTGTGAAAAAGATACAGGTGTTTAGGATTCATAAGAAATACATGACTATTTGATAGTATGTTTCTAAGTTAACGTATTCATTTTATGTTGCTTGATTGGAATGCTTATATGCGAGAAAACCATTAGCTTTATTCCTATCATGAGCTAGCTATTATTTATGTCATGCCTCGCCCCGCTGGCCACTTCATGTGACTAGAAGGAGGCGTGTCGCCTAGACTGTGGGGGTTGATGCCCTAAATCTCGTGGTCTTGTAGTTTGTAATTGTATATATTATACAAACATTTTATTTATCTAATAAAATAAAGTGTTTTATTTTATTTGACATTTAGTTGCATTAACCCACAAAACCAATAAACTAACATCCAAGGTTATTTTCTGTAACCTAAACATGTATGTGGAGACATACAAGTGGATCGTGCTTAAAATGATAACCTAAATGGTCTGTAGTAAATGGATAAGGCTGGATACATTATCCTGGTGACACTACGAATACGAACTGCGTTGTAGTTGTTACAATTGTTCTAAAGTGCTACAAATGATTTGATCCTAATTATTCATGTCGAGATATTAGAGGGGGGGTATTCTATACAAAGAGTTTGTAAAAGACCAAACCATGAAATGAATAGTCTCTCTTATTAACACCGTTACTAGTTAAGACTACATTTCACCAAGATGACCATAGGTGACTTGACCTAAATCCTGAGTGAGTTGTGAACCCTGCCTATAAAGGCAGTCCTTTGATTTACATGGGTGAGAGTGGCCTATGTTGTCGATTCAATATGGCTACCATTTTGGGGATTCGTCTGATTAGGGAGTTGGGAACACAGCTACATAAGAAGGAATTCACTCCTCTATAGATAAAGTAAGTAGAGAAATTGCTCTCTTAAGGGCTGATTTCAGAGCTTGAACAATGTGGCGCCACACCCTCTCTTGGCCTAAGAGGAGTTCAGTTATAGTAGGACCAAAGGTCCATTTGTTAGCTCAATAAGGATAAATCAGAATCAAATTTATTTTGGTTTAATTTGAATTGTTCAAGTTGATTAAATGAAATAACTTGTATATGATACAAGTAATATAATGTATTTGATACATTATAATATAAAGTTTTTATGCGAGAAGTTAATATTTGAATATGATTCAAATAATAATAATAATATGAATAAGATTCATAAATAAACTATAGGTTAAATTAATATGGATTTGATTCATGTTAGCACTATAGATTATATGAAATTTAAATAATTGTTTATATTATGTATGATATAATATAAAGTTTATATTATATGAGATATAATATGATTTATTAATATAAATTTAATTAATAAAATGTGTAGAGAGAGTGAGGGAGTTATTTTGATAACTTTTCTCCATCTCTCTTAAGTTGGTTGAGATATACAGAATCAATCTGTATTCTCATTTTGATTTCTTGGTTCTCTGTGTTCCAAAAAGAAAAAAAAAAATTCTCTCACAAACTTTTCCCTCACCAAAATTACAGAAGCTCTACAACTCTCTGTTAGATTCTTTCTTTGAGAATAACGAGGAAGACTTTGTGGTGTTCTTGAAAAATTCAGAGAAGATTTCTTGGAGGTTCTACAAAGATTAGTTTCTTTTTCACTTTTCCTCCATAGAAGTATGCTTAGGTTTTAGTTTTGTTTTTCTCTGAATTGTTGTTTTTGGGTTTTACAAATTGAATTCCATTTGCATGACATTCATACGGTTCCGCTTCGGAAATTCCATTCCTTCAATGCCTAGACACCCAACACATACCTCTTCGCGAGATAACGAGTTGAATGCCTAGTAAGTGGAACTTCTCTTGCCATCTCTAATGGAGAGCTCCAACTTTGAATTCATGAGATCTTTACAACTCAATGCAACGAAAAACACTTAAAAAACCAACTTAGTTTAATCACCTAGCCTTTGACACTTAAACTCTTTAGCTACTAGGCGATAAACACAATAGAGATACACAAACCCAACATAGCAGAAAATGGAAAAACATAACATGCTTTTATTACTTGATTCAATACTTTACAATTACTTTTCTTTCCCTGCCTTCCTTCATCCACTGGAATGCTACTCTTCGCGTTAAGGTGTTCAAAAGTATAAGAACCCCTTTCTTATCCTTCTCCTTGATCGCCTAGCAACCTATCTGGATGACAAGACTCATCCCACACAAAAAACTCGGACGCAACCCTCCTTATACGTAATAACTTTAAACCATCCAAAGACGGATAATCTAATCAACTTTCCCGCGTCATAATCCATCTTACCTTTCCTTACTTGGCCTCAACGCCTCAACACCTGGGGAAGAAAAACTTAAACACATAAGGCAAATACTTAGTGAGTGAAGATTTTGAAAAACCTTTTTGGGAATACAAGTCAAGCATAAATTTATTTTCATTTCTCAAATGTGATTTCCAACGACTCATTTCATAAATCACAGAAATCTCACGTTAGCTTCTCTTATTCCTTTCTATCAAGAACATGAGTCCTCCCCCTCACTAAGCCTACTACAATTCACTCTCACCAGTATCTTGTGATTAAGATATTGTGATGTTCACTCCATCTACAATATCTGGAAAGTTTCTTGATCCATTTCTTATTGCACCATTTGTCCACACGACACCATTCATATTATGTACACACCATATAATCACTGCTCACTTGATAGGAATAAGACTAATGGTTTGTACACATTCATCACAATTAACACATAGAAAGCAATAGTTTTCTCTTTTTAAACAACAACAACAACAATACAGAAAGATACAAAATGCGCTATGCATAACTCGGATTCAAAATGAATCTATTAAGAAAACATTACAAAACGTTTAGTTTACAAATCACCCACGCAGGAGTGTTTAGTTTAAAAAAGTCACTAATGCAGAAGTGTTTAGTTTAAAAAAGTCACTAATGCAGAAGTGTTTAGTTTAAAAAAGTCACTAATGCAGAAGTGTTTAGTTTAAGAAGGTCACTCATGTAAATGTCTGATCCTCTTCTTCCCCGAATACCTCTCCTTAACTAGTAGTTCCTCAACAACGCAACTCAACTCCTTGCATTCTCTTGGCAAAACCTCCAAATAACAGTGCTTCTCTTAGGGCCTCCAACCTTATTTATACTAATCTTTTGGACTTGTTACTTTCTTTACTCGCTAGTTTTAATTACCACTTTACATGTGTCGCCTTATTACCTTGCCATACCATGCAACCAAATTCAAGCTCGACACTTAAGCCGATAGTGAACTCAAGATTAGACATTCCCTTGAGACGCAAACCTTATTTTCTTGGGAAACTAAACTCTTCCTCACCTTCTCCTTCTTGGGAAACTAAACCCTTTTTCTCACATTTTTCTTCATTGCCTTCTCTTTCTTGTGACAGACCACCACCACCCACTTCTTTTCTGACTTCACTTCGCGTTACTTTACTAGAAAACCTAACTTTCTTTGCTATAGAACTCCTTCGCCGTGACACTCTTCCTTTATCGCCTTCTCTCAAATGTGACTTCCTTCCTTCCTTTGAACTTTAACTTTAGAACAATCATTCATTTCATTTTAGAAGGATCATCCCACTTTTCGACATCTCTCTTCTTCAATAGGACTCCTTATTTCGGATCTGGGCCTCACATGTGCACATAAGAGTGAATGTAACCATGTGTTGAGTGGTCCACATGGCAAAAAGGTGACCAAAAGCATTCAGAGGTCTGCATTCGAGCTGATTGCCTGAGCAATTGGAATTAAACACAAATTCTCCAAGGATACTGGTGGTGAAATGAATCATCGCAGTAATCTATGGGTGGGGAAGGTTTAAAGTTCAAGCAAAAGGAATAAGGAGAGGCTAATTAAGTGTTTATTGTTTTCAACGCATGACAAAATGTTTTGAAGTTGTTCTTGTAACATGATTTTATGAATGTACTTATATTCCTCAAAGGTTTTCCTAAAGTGTCTCACTAAGTATGTTTCCTTTCTCCAAGACTCAAATTCTTTGAGCCTAACCGCTCCTCTCCTTCCTAACCTCAGTCGAGTGGCTTTGCTCCTCTCCTATATCTGAAACTACGAGTACCTTCGCTTGTGATTCTTCAACAGTCTGTCTTATATTACGATCTTTCTAGTTTGCTTGAGGTATTGGTTCACAAATCAAAGTGAAGTAAAGGAGTCTCGAACTAAACCTACTCAAAAGTGAAAGGAAAGATCAATGAAGATCCATAAATCAAGAGTGAAAGGAAGAAGAATTGCATTTTGATGCCAACAAGAAAAGAAACTTCAGACTCGACTGAAAGGCGAGGAGTTGAATCAGTCTTCCCTTCCTCATTTGCACATGAGAGTCGGGGGACCCTGTCGGGCTCCTTCCCCCCCCCCCCCCCCCCCCCCCAAAAAAAAAAAAAAAAGAAACTGTACGTGAGAGTTTCCCTTCATAAGAGGCCGTTTAGAGAAGGCGAGCTGCTGTGTTGTGCCAGGCAATAAGAGCTGTGCAAGACGTTGAAGTTTAAGTTTAGAAGGTTTAAGTTCTTTAAGTTTTTCCTTGTAATTGTACTAAGTTTTCTATGGAAGGAATAAAGTTGTTTTCACTCACGCTTATGTCTGTTGCGTTTAGAAGTGTTGTACATTAATACGTATGCAACAAATACTCTTTTTTTTTTTAAGTAAAGACTAGGTATAAGCTTATGTTTAAGTAAAAGTCTAAGTTTAAGACCAGGCGTTTTGGCGCTTTGCTTAGAGGTGTCGCAGTTGCCCAGGTCACGACCGCGTTAGAATATGAAGAGGGATGCTTTTTGGATGGGGTGTGACAAAAACCCTAGAATTTAAAATTAGGAACCCAATTGGTGAGCCTTTAATATCAAATTCTAAAACTCCCAAATCAATTTGACAAAACTCCAAGGGAAAGAATTAGATTTGGATTGCCCTTTGAACGAAGGCCTAAGGAGAACTAGTTCCTCACTCCAAGTTTGAACACTCCACAAGCAATGTGATCAAACTTACCTGAAAGTTCTTTGCATGCAACTTTGAATCAAGAATTGTAAGAAGGTGGAGATGAGGCTTCCCTATTTTAAACCCATCCTACTGTACTAAAAAGGACATAAAAAGTTCATTCTACCTTTAACTCAAAGGAGGTAAAACCAAAACAAACATAGATGGGTCCAATAATAAAAATCGAAAAATAAGGTACGTGTTTGTAAAATAAAATAAATTACAAATATTAATTGGTTCCATCTTATAGTGTCAATTGACTCCAATTATAAATCATCTAATCAATTGTTGATGCTCGAATCTCCTTAATTGAGTTGACTTTTTTGTGAATGAGAGAATCAGTGCTAACTGTATTTTCTTAGCTCTGAAACATGTGATTGGTCCTGGAGGTAACACAAGGGCGTCTGGTTCATATCACCAAGTAGGAATAAATAGCATGTAGCTACATTCTCCTCACTATAGATATGTTTCTTTTCATTTGATATAACAATTATTTGTAAGTCAACCATTCACATGTTGCTCGTAATCTTGACTAAGTCAAAATACCATTTTACCCCTAATATTACATCTTGTTTCTTAAGCATCAACTAATCCTTTAATGAGCAATTTGATTTGTGGTCCATCTATTAAACCGAATCCCTCTTGGACCAATGAGAGAGAAAACCCTTTGTTCAAGATCTAGAGTCAATACTTAAAAGAACAACCTCTCTACTATCCCTAGAAGCAGATAGAAGTGCATGCCATCTAGTACCTTATGTCCTTAGTTATCCAACTGATTTTACCCTTGAAATGGGAGGTCTATTGGGTCAGGGCTGATGAGTTCCTCTCACGTTTTTAGATCTAAGGATCATCCCGAGTAACTAGAAGTTCATAGTTAGCTCAAAATTAAGGTTAAGTTATCTAAGTCATCAATGTCGAAATAGTCAGTTTTAAATAGTAAACGGTGTTATAGTGCCAAAGTGATTGTTTCATGGTTCGGTCTTAAGCAAACTCTTAAGATATCCCCACTCTCATGCCTCTACATGAGCAATTTGAGATGACATCGTTTGTAATAATTATAAAGTGGGCTCAATTCATAATGTCTATAGAATAAGGCACCCAACCATATTTGTGTACTGTAGACCATTTAGACTATCTTCTATAACTTAATCCACATTTATGTAACTACATAAAGTTCAAGTACTCATATTATAATTAAGAAATTTTAGTTTGTTGGATCCTGAGTAAATCTCTTTATTCAATAACAATTTATTGAACAACACCTCGACAAAAACTTTATGGAATAATAATATAGATTAATGCTCACAAATTATGAGTTTTAGGACATAAAACCCAACACCATTGTCATTAACTTGACATTTTATGTTCTTTTTTTGGTGAATTTAGTGAATTAAGTTTAGTATATTTATGTTCAATTTACCTATATCCTAGACTTCTTTTAAAGAAAAAAAATGTATTTTCAACGTATAAGTATTCTAGCTTTTCAGAAATTATCGTATCCTATCGTATCCTTATCTTGTATCTGTGTCCATGTATATGCTTCATAAAAGTCGATCCTTCATTGGATATTGATATTTATAGGCGGCTAGGCCAAATTTCTGTTTTACCTCTATAGTTACCTCTGTGTTTTTATGTACCATTGATTCTTTAATAAACAATTTGTTTATTGGCCAACCATAAATTAGGTTGCAACTTTTAGACCAATGAGAAGGTCCTTATTGTTCAAATATTAGTGATAACACTTAAGAAAACTACTCATTTACGTACCATAGACAAGAATGAGCGGATTTATCTTGTGAAATTATGTCAAGTCCAAAAAATTGTAGGTATTTTGAGGTAACAACTTGAGCAATTGTCACCCATGAAAATCAAAGAACGAGTCTAAAGGGAATAAAATCCTTACACAGTGGAAACTTTTATAGAACCAATTCTCAATTTTGATTTGGAATTTTAGAAATACCCATACATTAATAATTATACAAAAAACATACTTACTGTAAGATAAATGGCTAAGCATGCTTGACATAAAAAAAAACTATAGAATTATAGAGTAAAAGAAACTTACTTTCATTGTCATCTCTGAATTCTACAAAACACCAAGTTTATAAATACGAACACCACCACTTGGAACCTCTCTTATTTTCTGAGTAATTTGAGCTTTTGGCTTATGAAACCTATTGAATTTTGAAATTATTGAGAGAAATAACTTTTGTTTTTTTCCAAAGAGATTATGGAGAGAGTTAGAGTTGCTCAATCCTCCTCTGCGCCAACTTCCCTCTTCTCTAGCGAGAAATTAGGACATGTGAGAAACTTTACACATTCTTTAAATAACTCTCACGGAAGAGAGTTATTAAATTAAAATAAGGAGAATTATAAAAAAAATAGCAAATTTGATAAAGTATTTACAAAATATAATAAAATTTCACATTCTACCAACAATAGACAATAATAAACACTGATATGCTTTTATCAGTGACATTGATAAACAATGATGGAAGTTTATCGGTTTCTATCATTGATAGAATCCAAAACTTTGTTATATGTTGTAAATATTTAATTCTATTTTGCTATATTTGAAAATGCCCCAAATTAAATTAAATTAAATCAAATCAAATTAAATTAAATCAAATTAAATCAAAATAATATTAAAATAAGTACTTAGTTAATAAATTAAATAATTAACTAACTCATATTTAATTAATATTTCATTTGAATCATATTTAAATGAATATTTCTCACATAATCTATAGTTTTAATTGAATTAAATCAAACTCAATTTAATAGAATTAAACTAAGCTATAAATTAATTCGCCAAGTAATTAATTACTAAAGTAAAGATGGAGTTTTTTTAAAAAAATATAACAAACCAACAAAATATTTACACTGTATAGAACAATTTTGAAAATGGAAAAATTTCACGGGCCCACGATTTGAAATACCAAAAATGTCACAATTAACACATGATTAATCGACCACAAGCACGCGTGTAGTTCTTCTTCTAAACAATCATGATACTCGATCGTGTAGGAAATGATACACAATAGTGTAGTTCTTTTTAACAATAGAAAAATGCTTTTTGAAATTCTTCTTCTAAGTGATCATGAGGTGTGATCGTGTAGGAAATGATGCACGATCTATAGTTTTCTTTAACGATGGAAAAAATACTTTGTGTAATTCTTGTTATAAATGATCATGATACACAATTGTGTAGGAAATTATACACGATCGTGTAGTTTTTTTAACGATGAGAAAAATACTTCGTTTAGTTCTTCTTCTAAACGATCATCATACACAATCGTCTAGGCAATTATACACGGTCATGTAGGAAATACTTCAAACCTAAACGATCGTTTAGATCATATCAAGGTTATATTTAAATGATTTTGATATTCTAGAAAGGAGTTGTATGAAAGAAAGAAATCGTCCACACGAGATTTTCGGAGAAATTTGGTTTGTGGAGTTGAACTTATGTTGATGTTTTATTTATGTTGATTTGATGCAATGTGGTTCGATCACTAGAATTTGATCCTCTGATTCTCTCTCGGTTGGATGCTTATGCTTGATTTGAGGAAGCGGAGTACATGATATTCTTGAAGTTGGAGTCTTGAAAGAAAGCTTGTATCTCCAAAAGAGTTTCAATCTTCGAGGGTGGCCGACTTCAGGAGTTGGGGGGTCTTCTAGCTTTTGGGAGAATTCTCTCTAGACATTTTGGAGTAAAAAATTTTCCTCCCCACAAATGAAGAGAACTCCTCTATTTACAAAGTTCTTTAGTGGGCTTTTATAGACTTGGACTTGGTCTGGTCCATTGATCATACCCATGGACTCAATCACATGGATTTGGGTCATATTTAATTTTGGACTAAATTAAGCTTATTTTTTTTTGCTCAATTGAATTTTAGCCCAACTAAATAATATTTAATTGAACTAAAATAATTAATTTGATCAAATTCGCATAATAAAGACATGTGGCATCATTAAAATTGTCCAATTTATCTTTAAATTTAATTTGAGACACATGTCAATTTTTATTTAATCCCAAATACAATTATTATAGTAAATGACGTGACAATTTGTAATTGGTTCAAAAATTTCTTATTCAACAAATGTCGCTTTCGAGATTTATGCACGTGTATGGATGGGTGAATCTCAAAAAGATAAATTTAAAGTCCAAATACGAGGTGTATTTTTTTTTTTTTTTTTTTTTTGCTCAATTTGACATATCAAATGAATCAAACTATGAATCTAGTACATGAGTTTGATTTAAATTTGAAATAAAAGTTGGAATATGGCCAATCCTTTATTTGAGAAAAGTTTAAGTTTTATCATCAACTTACTTTGATTTCAGGATAAAAATTTGATAATTTCTTTCTAATAAAATTTAGAACCATATTTTAATTTGAGACAAAGATGAGGTTTCTAGCACACCCTAATTTGTCCTTATATGCACAAGAATTTGGAATGACCAATTTTAATTTTTGGATAAAATGACCAAATCTAATTTTGAGATAAATATGAGATCTCAATTTTAAGTTAGATTTATAACTCTAATTTAAATTTGAGATAAAAATAGGGGTAAAATCTAAATTTTGAAATTTTGAAATATACTTAATTATTTAAAAAAGTGGAATTCGAGATTTTATTCAAAAATAAAATAAGATAATTGAATTTTAATTTTATTTAAAAAAATTAAAATATGTTTAAATATCTCAAAAGTGAAATCCTAGATTTTATTTCAAAATAAAATAACATAAGATAATTCAATTTTAATTTTATTTTATTATTTAATCATTCCAAATTCTCTTAGGAATTGGATTTGTTCGTCTTATAAACATTGGAATTTATGTCCTCAAACTCGTAGTTTGTAGTTAAAACTATATTCTATCTAATAAAGTGTTTATTGAGGATTTATTAGAGAAAATAGAATATTATAATCTTGAATCCAGTAAACTAAGGTCTAGAGGCTATCTAGTGTAAGCTTGAACTTTATGTAGAGATATAAACTTGGATCAAGTTCGAGTATATAGCCCAAACAGTCTATAGTGAATGAATAAGGTTGGACGCCTTATTCTGGAAACACTATGGATGTGGCCCACTCTGTGGTTTAGTACAAACGATGTGATCCTGAATCGTTCATGTAGAGACATGGGAGTGGGGGCATCCTACGTAAAGAGTTTGCATAAAACTGGAACCATGAAATAGTCACTTTCAAGTTATAATATCGTTGACTATATAAACTGATTATTTCGATTATGATGACCTAGGTAACTTAATCTTAATCTTGAGCTAACTATGAACTTTTGTTCAAACGGTATTATCCTTGGATTTGCATAGGTGAGGGCAGCTCAACGGCGTTGGCCCAATAAGCCTCCAATTTCAGGGGTAAGGCTGGATGGATGGCTAGGGACATAGGGGGCAAGACGTAATTCACTCCTACCCGCTTTAGGGTTAGTAGATAGGTTGTTCTCTTAAGGACTGAATCCAAGTCTTGAACAAGGGATCCCACCCTGTCATTCGCCCCAGAGGGACTCGGTTTATAGGTTGGACCTTAAACCAAATGTTCAATAGTAGATCAGTGGGACTTAAGGAACAAGATGTAGTCTCGAGGGTAAAATAATATTTTGACATTACCGAGGTTAGGAACAACCTGTGAAGGATTAACTTACTGATCATGGTTATATCAAATGGACACAAATATATCTATAGTAAGGGGAGTGCAACTACGGGACTTTAGTGGAATGACCCGTTAGTTAACAAATGTTGATTAGCTCGGTCTAAAAGGGGTTTGTCAGTTAATCTCGGATTGTTGGAGCTCATGATCTTTAGGTCCATTAGGTTCCTTTGCTAGCTCATACGAAATTAACTTAGAACAATATGTTGAAATAATTCGAATAGTTCGAATTAGGTAGAGAGAGAAACCGACGAATATATGTGATACAATCGTCGGTTATAAGACTTTGTGTTTAAATGTGACTTAAATGTTAAAAATATGAATATGGATTCATATTCGGAAGCTCGAAATTGATGGAAATGGTCAAAGTTGTGAAAAGTCAAAATGTTGACTTTTGATTTTGAAAAGTTAAACTTTGATCGGCTTTATATTCAAATATGATTTGAATTTCAGAAAAATGAATGCAGATTTATGCTCGGGAGGTCGAAATTAGTCAAGATGGAAAAAATGGTAAAAAATCAAAATATTGACTGTTAAGTCAAAAGTCAATATTTTGACTTTGACTAGAATGATCAAATGATCATTTTGCCCCTTGACTCAAGTTAGTGGGAAAATCCAATATTTTATTGGATAATCCCACTAACTCTTAGTGGGCTATATAGAAGCTTATGATGATGACACCAAGCCCACTAAGAGATAATGGAATGGTGATTAATTGCACTAAATGTTAGTGGAATGGTAGGTGTTGAGATTTAATAAACTAATTACATGCAATTTTGCATGTAATTAGTCTATTTAAGGGGAATTTTTCAACTTGGAAAAAGATTTTTGTAATTTTTTTTAATTTTGAATTACAAACAAACCTATTCTCCCAAATCTCACACTAAAAGCTACCTCCAAATTTAATCTCTTTCTCAAATTTCCTATTTTGAACGGGTCCCACAACTCGGTTTCAAGTCCGAAGAATAGCGGGTCAATTCTAGTGGTGGTCCGGTTCGAGTTCGAAAGAAGATTTGGAGCTTCGAGAAGCTACAAAGGTGAGTATTTCTTTTAACCCTAATTTAATGTAATTAGGGTTGTGTTTAGTATGCATGTTAATCACTAAATTAAGTTTAGTTGCAATTAGGGTAAAAATTCGATCTTTTTCCGCTACGTTAGTATGCTATCCTTCAATAAATAGACCCATACCTTGATCATTCTTTCCTCATCAAGCAGAACAAAGGTATGAGAGAAAAAAAAAATCTCTTTTTTTTTTCTTTTTTCCTTTTTCTTCTGTTATCTTTTTTTTCTTAACTTTTAACTTAATTCTTTTTTTTATTTTCAGGTTTAGTAGTTGTTAATTTTTTTTCTTTTCAGGTTTAGTAACGTTTTCTTCTTTTCAGGATTTTTTTTTTTGCAAGCATTTGAAGGTCCCATGTAAGTATATATGAGGTTACAGTCTCCTCAACGTCCTACTTCTTTGGCTGTCAGCTTTTGGGGTTTGTTCATGATAGACGATGCAACTCTATCATGACGCCTTGTTCCTTCTTCGGGTTTGTTCATGATAGACGATGCAACTCTATCATGATGCCTGCTTCTTCTTGGGGTTTGTTCATGATAGACAATGAAACTCTATCATGACGCCTTACTGCTTTGTCGACGTATGTGGTTTGTTCATGATAGACGATGCAATTCTATCATGACGTCCTATTGCTTTGTCAACGTCTAGGGTTGTTCACGATAGACGATGAAACTCTATCATGACGCCCTGTTCCTTCTTGGGATTTGTTCATGATAGACGATGCAACTTTATCATGACTCTATCATGACGCCCTGTTCCTTCTTGGGATTTGTTCATGATAGACAATGCAACTTTATCATGACGTCCTGCTGCTTCTTGGTGTGTGTTCACGATAGTCAATGCAACTCTATCATGATGCCTGTTGCTTCTTAGGGTTTGTTCCTGATAGACGATGCAACTTTATCATGACGCCCTATTGCTTCATCAACGTCTGGGGTTGTTCATGATAGACGATACAACTTTATCATGACACCCTGCTGCTTATTGGGGTTTGTTCATGATAGATGATGCAACTCTATCATGACGCCCTGCTGCTTTTTGGGATTTGTTCATGATAGACGATGCCACTCTATCATGACACACTGCTGCTTCTTGGGGTTTGTTCATGATAGACTATGCAACTCTATCATGACGCTCTGCTGCTTCTTAGGGTTTGTTCGTGATAGACGATGCAACTCTATTATGACGCTCTACTGCTTTGTCAATGTTTGGGGTTGTTCACGATAGACGATGCAACTCTATCATGATTCCCTGTTGTTTCTTGGGGTTTGTTCAGGATAGACGATGCAACTCTATCAGACGCTCTGCTGCTTCTTGGGGTTTGTTCATGATAGACGATGCAACTCTATCATGGCGCCCTGCTGCTTCTTAGGGTTTGTTCGTGATAGACGATGCAACTTTATCATGATGCTCTAATGCTTCATCAACGTCTGGGGTTATTCATGATAGACGATGCAACTCTATCATGACGTTCTGCTGCTTCTTGGAGTTTGTTCATGATAGATGACGTAACTTTATAATGACGTCTTGCTGCTTCTTAGGGTTTGTTCATGATAGATGATGCAACTCTATTATGATGCTCTGCTGCTTCTTGGGGTTTGTTCATGATAAACAAAGCAACTCTATCATGACGCACTACTGCTTCGTCGACGTATGGGATTTGTTCATGATAGACGATGCAAGTCTATCATGACGCCCTACTGATTCATCAACGTCTGAGGTTTGTCCATGATATATGATGCAACTCTATCATGACGCCCTACTGCTTTGTCGACGTTTGAGGTTTATTCAGATAGATGATGCAACTCTATCAGGATGCCCTTCTTTGTCCACTTTGCTTTCATATATTCTTTGTTCCAAGACCATATCATTAGCACTAAATTGCTTCTGGTGATCTTATTTTGCAGAATGATGGTTTACTTCATAGAACGATTCTTGTCTGAAGTTCGACACCTCGTAGTACTTTCTAATAGAAATCAACCAAGAGATGATGGACTTAGTCTCCTTGTGGAGAAGCCTTGGGCTGGCTCTTTTGCAGATTATTGGCCATGCTTAGACAACAACTCAATTCTTCCCAGATTATATGTGGAGATACCTTTATCTGAGGGAAAACCACATGAGTATTTTTTTTACTGGACAATGATGTTAAGCATAAAATTTCTTGAGAAACTTGCCGTTGATTGGACCAATTTTTAATCCACCTCGATCAATAATCTTGTATGTGTTGGAATTAATGTTCTAAAACTCGTAATTTGTAATCATATTTTTTTTCAATAAAATCGTTATTGAAAATTTGAAAACTATATTCTTAAATCCAATAAACATAGATCCCAAGACTATTTTTTGAGTAAAGTAATTGAACTTTATGTAGAGACATAAACATGGTTAAATTCGAGTAAATAGTCTAAATTGTCTATAGTATATGATTAAAGGTTGGGCACTTTATTCTGAAATACTATCGATGCGGCCCACTTTGTAAATAATACAAATGATGTAATCTTGAATCGTTCATGTAGAGACATGAAAGAGGGGGCATCCTATGTAAAAGGTTTACATAAGACAGAACCATGAAATAGTCATTTTTACGTAATAACGTCATTTACTGTTTAAAACTGACTATCTCGTTTATTGATGACCTAGGTAACTTAATCTTAATCTTAAGCTAACTGCGAACTCCTGTTCACACGAGATTATCCTTAGATTTGCATAGGTGAAGGCAACTCATTAGCGTTGGCCTTATAAGCCTCCCATTTCAGGGATAAGATCGGGTGAATAGTTGGGAACATAGGGTGTAAGACGGAATTCACTTCTACTCGCTTTAGGGTTAGTAGATAGGTTGTTCCCTTAAGAACAGAATCCAAGTTTTGAACATAAGGGCCCTAACCTCTCATTGGCTTGAGAGGGATTCGGTTTATAGGTTGGACCTTAAACCAAATGTTCAATAGTGGATTAGTGGGACTTAAGGAACAAGATGTAGTCTTAGGGGGTAAAAACGGTATTTTGATCTAGCCGAGGTTACGAACAACCTGTAAAGGATTAACTTACTGATTATGGTTATATCAGATGGATAGAAATATATCTATTGTGAGGGGAGTGCAGCTACGAGACTTTAGTGGAATGACTCGTCAGTTAACGAATGTTGATTAACTTGGTCTAAAAGAGTTTAGCTAGTTAACTCGGATCGTTGGAGCCCAGGATCTATAGGTCCATTAGGTTCCCCTGCTAGCTCATACGGAATCAACTTAGAGCAACATGTTGGAATAATTCGAATTGTTCGAATTAGGTAAAAAGAGAAAAACCGACAAATATATATGTAATATAATCGTCAGTTATAAGACTTTATATTTAAATGTGATTTGAATATCAAGAAAATGAATATGTATCCATACTCGGGAGGTCGAAATTAGTCAAAATGGACAAAATAGTAAAAAGTAAAATGTTGACTTTTGACTTGAAAAGTCAAAGTTTGACTTTGACTAAAATGGTCAAATGACCATTTTGTCCTCGACTAAAATTAATAGGAATATACAAAAATCCCATTAAATGGAATGGTGAGGAATTCCACTAATAGTGGAATACAAAGTGTTGAAAAATTAGCTAACTAATTACATGCAATTATGCATGTAATTATGTTATAAATAGTTCTTTTTCTTCAAGCGGTATGAGGATGAATTTTTAGGCTAATTTTATCAAAATCTTCATTCCATATTTCTCTCTAAAATTCCTTCATTCGATAGGTACCACAACCTGGTTCTTAGTCATAAGTATAGCGGGTAAATTCTGGTAGTGGTTCCGGGTGTGTAACCGTTAGAAGGTTTGGAGCTTTAGGGAGCTTCAAAGGTAAAGAATTTCTTTTAACCCTAATCTTTGTAATTAGGGTTGTCTTAAGCATATTAATTACTAAAGTGTTTAGTTGCATATAGAGTAATTTTTTTATCCTGTTTCTGCTGCTTTTGTATGCTATCCTTCATGTGGTATCAGAGCATGCTTAGTTTACTCATTTGGATACTGCTGATGAAACAGATAAACCTTATCAAGATAAGGCCACATATATTCAATAATCATAAGAAAGTGTAACACCAAAAAATTAAACAATATGGAAAGTACTTACATTATCAATGACCTTATTTTGGATCGAGAATGTTTTATCACAAGTTAAGGTATGTTGAGTGTTGACATCTTTTTCTAGAACTTTTATACTTTATTTTCTTTAGGATATAGCTCCAAGACAGGGACACCTCTTCCTACTGGTTTCAACAGTATCGGCAACCTATTTTTATGTTAGACACGTCCATCACTATCGATTCAAGCAGAAAAGAAGTTAGTTAAAGTTTGAAACTACTCAAAGAAAACAAGTATTAAACAAAGCATTTTAAATATTTATAAACACGATAAAAACATCACAATCTATCTCTGACATTTCAAGATAGACTACTGTATGTATCTATTATGAGAAACATAGACATTTATAGTAATCTAGTTTGATCTATCACGATTCATCATAAATTGGTTAGACTATGATATTTTGCTATATTTGAAAATAGGACGAAAGCAAACTATATTTTGAAGAGGTGGACGAAGAAGATAATTTGAGGGATACAAACAATTTTAGAAACAACTTTCCTAAGAAAAGAATGTGTATATTTATTATTTTGTAATATAATAAATAATTTAATTTTAAATAATTGAAATGAGTTTACAACCTAATATAATATAATGTACTTTTAAATTTTTATTTAATTTAACTATGCATTTTAAAATTTGAAATACAAAATTTGGATACAATAAAATATTAAAAAAAAAACTTCTGCCTTTAGTTATTTGATCTCCGACCTTAGTTGACCTGAGATGGCCTGGGATTAATAAATCGCAAAAAAGATACAAATCACAAAGGCATATATGAAATTTATGAAAAAATGATCCCACATCATAGAGTTTTCTTATTTTGTAATACAGACTATAAATATTTTTTGTTTTTGTTACATTTATGTAAACTAACCTATTTAAAACTAACTACCAATATAAACATGTGCAAGAACTTCCATCATATTCAATGCCACAAACTAAACAACTAACACATCTAATCACACGGTAAAATTTGTATGTATAACCAATTAAAAGTTAAGGAACACATCTAACCATAAAATTCTAAATGCTTAGTAAAAGAATATGTATAACCGACATTGAATATATATGACCCAAATATAGAAATTAGAAATTTAAAGAAAAGATTAATAGAAAACTAATTCTAAACAATTTGATTTTAGAAAAATATATATGAAAAGAAAACCTATTCTGAACAAATTTTAAAGAAAATATGAATTTCTATTAATCTAAAGCAAAATTCCAGGGAACCAAAATTTAAAGCAAAATTTAAAGCAAAATTTAAAGCAAAATTTAAAGAAAACATTAGACATAAAACAATCATGTAAACAAAATTTTAAAGGAAAGAAACAACAACCTTTGTGGCTTAACATTCACGTTGAAAAGTTTGGTAATGTCATCTAAACTTCGTGGATGTGGAAGAGAGGACAACTTTCTATAGAATTTTAGACAAATTATCAAGAGCATCTACTAAACTAGGATAAATGTGTAAGGTCGTAAAGTACGCTTTTTTGAACTACACTTGAATAATATTGTGTGTAAGATGTTAGAGCTAGAGTTCAAAACCAAAAGCTACTCTATTATATTCTAAATCATACTCACCACGTAAATGTTCAAGTTGACAAACAGCTTTGCTTATGCACAATATTAGAGAGGTGAAGAGATAGGCAAATGTGAATTTGTTGATATCTCCACACGTGCACATCCGATAACTAGGTAAACAATACAGAATCAAAAGGGATGGTCAAGCTTTAAATCGTCACAAAGAAACCATGTTTAGAGCACATTAAAGAGCAACCAACATAAACAAAACAAAGACCAGATCTATAACGGAAACACCTTTCTTCGATTCAGAAACGAGATTAATTAAACACAAAAAGAAGGATGAGACTGACCTTGAGCAACCTGAGTCGTGAACCGACGATTCTATGCATGGTGGAGCTGAGTGGAAATGAACCCTAGAAAAGGTTGAGGCTCGCCTTAGTTTCTCCCTCGAGTTCGGTTTTCAAAGAAACCCCAATGGTGGCTGTGACAGAGGCGGTAGAAGGAAAGTGGGTCAGGTGCAACGTAGAAGGCGACGTCCAGCGAGTCGAGTGCGGCGTAGAAGGTGGCGTCCAGCGGTGCGGCGCCCAGCAGTGCAGCGTCCAACGGTGCGGCGTCTAGTGGTGTGGTATACGCACAGAGCGGCGGCGTTATGAGATTGGAGATGGAGGCGGGGAAAATGAGAAGGGTTAGAGGGAAAGTTTTATAAATTAAATTTATTTTAATAAATTGTTTTATTAAAATAATTTTTAATAAGTTTATTTTAATAAATTTATTTTATGGTGGGAGGGGGAAATTGTGTGGGAAAATAGGGAAAGGGAAATTGGAGGTTTAGGTTTTTTTTTAAAAAAAAATGAAATTAGTTTTTTATTTAAAAAGTAAAAAGAAATTAGGTTTTTTCAAAAAAAAAAATTTTGTTTATTCTTTTTTTCAATTATTTAGTAATTCTTAACGTTTCTGAAACGTCAAGAAAAAATCCTCTTACTTGACATTTTAAAAATGTCAATAAATTTTTAAATTACTCCTCTCTGCATTTCATAAAAATTCTTGACGTTAAACGCCAAGAATTTAATTGATATTACTTGACGTTTTTAAAATGTCAAGGATAACTACATATTATTTGACATTTTGAAAAACGTCAAGAATGTCAACTTTAAAAGGTTCATATTTCTTGATGGTTTAAAACCATCAAGAAAGCTAAAAATTGCCTATCCTCCGCCTTTTCATAAAAATTCTTGACGGTTTTCCTATTAAACCACCCCTTTCTTGACGTTTTTTTCCAAAAAAACGTCAAGAAAATAAAAATACAATCGTCAAGAAAGCCTCTTTTTCTAGTAGTGACCATAAACAACTTCAATCTTTGCATCCTACCCACCCCTTCCAACAATGCTACCTTACAAGCTAGCCTACTCCACCTCTTCAAACCCTAAAAAATACAAACAAATTCAAAACAAAAAATGCTACCATAACTGCATGATAGCTTTTCCAAATCAACAGCAAAGTTATTCAAAACTACTAAGAAATAAACTATTAGAATTGAACTAAAGGCTACCATAACTGCATGATAGCCAAAACGAATCGTAATACAAAATTTTTAACACAATAATAGTCATCACCTCCCCTCCCAAAGTTTCAATTCAAACCCCCCACCCCCTTTAAAATTTTAATTAAATCCCCCCCCCCCCACTTTATAATTTCAATCCAACCCCCCTTTCTCTTCTCTTCGTTTCACCGGCAAAACAATCTCTCCTCCCTTTTCTCTTTCGTTTTGGTTCTGTGTTTCATAGAACTAAAACATCAATTTTATAAGGGAACTCCCGAGGCAGCACGAAAGCGTCGAAAGATCCCATTACTCCCGACGCCATTCCCTACGAATCACTAATGTCGTCGGGATCTCCCATTACTCCCGATGTCATTTTCGACGAACCAAAAATAGCATCGGGAGCTCCCCTTACGTTTGACGACGTTTACGATACCATGCAGGATGCGTCGGAAATATCTATCTGATATAACTAATGTTTGAAAATTTTCGACTGATAGTTTCCGACACGTGCATGCCGCGTCGGAATAACTTATTATTCTTGACGCCCTACGCCCAAACGTCGAAAATGTTATCCTCTTTCTCGACGACTCTATCACGGCGTTGGAAAAAGGTCATTCTCCCAACATGTGAAAAGTGGCATTGGGATAATGCGTCGTTCCCGACGTTTGTTCTTCTAACGTCTTTTTCTACTTCAGGAGAACCTCAATTTCTTGTAGTGCTATGGTAAAATAAAGCAAAAGATTACATTAATTAAGCTCTAAAATTATCCTAAAATAGCTACCGAAAATCCAAAACCGATTTAAAAACCCTCGAACATCTACAAAATGGGCTCAAAATCCTTGAACAAACTAAAATGTCCAAAAATGCAGGGGTCTTTACAATTGATCAAATAAAAAATAATGTTGCAATTCGTGAATTCTTGTTAGATTGGAGATTTTATCGATAATCTTGCATGCAATGATCCAATTATTAATCAATCTAATGGTTAGAGTTGATCAATATTTAGAATGTCACAACAAAAAGATCCCTAAAATCTTAATGTAAATTTGAATGGGAGTGGGAACCGTTAAGGATAGAAGTGATTTCAAAAAATTTAGTTTGAATGATGAGTAATTCTTGTTCAATACAGATGAAGGCACCTACACGTTTCTTTTTCTATTTCTAGTAACAACCCTCTAGTCGATGAGTTCTTGAATTTGGCAAAAGAAACTTAAAGAAGTCCCTTTTGTGGTTCGATCGATCTCGGACTTACTACTATTGCTACATTGTTATATAGTGACTAGAGTGTAGTTTGGTATGTTTGTAGAGAAACTCCTATCATAGGCGTAGCCTTAATCATATAAAAGCAATCCTAGTCTCACTCTTCTAATGTTATCATGTAGATCATACAATATAATCTCGTGACGTCGAATTGATATAAAACATAAGGGAGTTGATGAAAGAGGCTGATCATTTCATCATCATCATCATCATCATCATCACCATCATGATGTCTTTTTCATACATTCTCCCACAATATATAGAAAAAAAATAAAATAAAATAAAATAAAATCTCAACCCCAGTTAGTGCCATTCCACCATTTTTTAGTCTTTCTCTCTCTTCCATTTCTCTATAATTGGTAATCAACAAACTTGTAACCAATCTGAAATCCCCATTTTCCTTTACCCGTTTCAATTTTCCCCTAAATCGACAATGCTCAATTTCTCCTTCCTCTTCATCCTCAATCCTCCGATTTTCATTTCTTTCTGATATCGGTTTTGGTGTTGTAATTAATTCATCCACTGTTCTTCGCAGCAGAGAGAGAAACAATTCAACCATGGGATTTAGATCTCTGTTCCGAAAAAAGAAACCCTTCTCCTCCGTTAATTCTCCGCTCGTTTCCTCATCCTCCACACTCGGATCTCGATCCTCATTAGATGGTTCAGAATCTCAGATCGCAGAACTCGAGGAAGTATTCAAGAAATTCGATGTGAACGGTGACGGAAAGATCTCGTCTGCTGAATTGGGCTCGATTATGACAAGCCTAGGGCACAACGCTACAGAGGAAGAGCTCGGGAAGATGATAGAGGAATTCGATGCCGATGGTGACGGATTCATCAATTTGCACGAATTTGTGGAATTAAATACTAAAGAAATCGATCCGGAGGAATTATTGGAGAATCTGAGAGAGGCGTTTTCGGTATATGATATCGATGGAAATGGATCGATATCTGCTGAGGAATTGCATAAGGTTCTGAGAAGCTTGGGGGACGATTGTTCGGTAGCGGATTGCCGGCAGATGATCAGCGGCGTCGATAGCAACGGCGATGGAATGATTAGCTTTGAGGAGTTCAAGGTGATGATGTCGACGGGACTCTCCGTTGCTGGCGGCTGAGTTTGAACACCCGCCGGTGGATTTCCAGAGGAATTTGCCAGAATTTGGATCTTTTTTTTCTTTTCCGTTCTGTGTCTGACAAAAGTACCGCAAGTTCTTCCACTATTCTTTTTTTCAATATTTTCTTCTTTGTGATTTTATCTTTTTTCTTTTATCTTTTTTCTTTATAAATGAAGTCCCTAATTTTTATTTTATTTATAAAAATGAGATCTTGTTGCATTTATTTAATAGCCAAATGTTATATATTATTATTGTACATATTGATTATAAAAGTTTATAAGTTTAGAATACATAATAGAAAGCATGGATAGAAATCCAAAAATTTTACTATATTTTATAGATACTTTAATTTATTTTTCTATATTTGAGAATATTTCTATCTATAACATTTACATATAAATTCATGTTTATTAAAATATTTGGAATTTTATTTACTAGTGCCAAGTTATAGTAAACGTGCATAGTCGTAATCTTTAAACTGGGTTTTTTTTCTTGTTTCAACTTAATTATTCTATTTCCAATCTTATGGATCGGTAAAAAAAGTAATATTTTCATTCTTTGGGTTTACTTGCTTAATATTAAATTATATATAACAACATTTTGGGTGATGTCATGTCCAAACATGTTTTAATACCTTCACATTCTAATTCACGGATAGAAATAGTTATCAAACGACATAATTAATCTTGTGTCTTAGCGTCGTTAACGGAGAATATGTTCTTTTTTATTCCAATCAATTTCAATGTCGTTTACAACCTTGTATATTTTAATATTAATTCAAAACTAGCATTATATGTACACCATCTTCTATGTAAGTTTTTTATCCACTTTTTCAATAATTGTGCAATTTTTTTTATGCGGCATTTTTTAAAATATCAAATCCACGTGGAAATGAGGGTGAAAAAGTTAAAAACCACAACTCAACTTAAATATTTATATGCAATATGATTATAGTAGTATGTTTCTATACACTACAACTCAATTTCCATGCACGCAACAACCAACCAATTCACTTAAACAAAAGTAATGACTTTGTCTCTCTAAAAAATAAGTTTAATTTACCTAGATGATAAACAAAATTGCTAGCTACAATAAATATAAGATTCTAACTAAAACCTAAAACTACTTAGTGACCTGAATAATTGTCTTTCAGAACATTAAATACTTTATGAAGTCCCATAATTAGTTTCACTATATAATTTTCTAAGCAAAAACCTACAGTAAAATTTCTCAAAGTTTTTAACAAAGAAAAAGATAATAATAATAAATAAATAAATAAAATGATAAGATAGGTTAAAAATGAGTTTGAGGATTGTAACTTGAGAAGGGTTAGATATGAGGTTCCAATTCCATATCTTTCTTAGTAGCTTTACGCTTCTTAGCACTTGAGGGCATGATGAACAAAAATAAATTCAAAATCAGAACATAAAGTAGTAGGCTCCACGACTTGTTTTTCTAAATTTACATCTTTGAATATGCTACTTGCATAGCTATTCACCCCAAAATAATTAAGAATATAGCAACAACTTACAAGAATTACATATATCGCAAAATTTGACTACAATCTAATCAAAAGACAAAAACATCCCTACAAGAAACCCATTAGGCCACGATTAGATACACATTAAACTTCTGAAAAACAACTCGTCTTCCCATTTCAAAATTTATTCCATCTTTCAGTCTTGCTCTCTTCCTGTTTCTTCCTTTTCATTTGGTTTTCCAGTGTTCATTTCATCGTCTACATCGTTTCTGATTTCTCCATTTCTTCTTCTACGAATTCTTTGCTTCTTGTGATAATGGACATAAATTATTTCTATCATTGATAAACTGTTACATTTGGGGTGGGGTTTTAGGGGAAAAAGGGTTAGGAAATTGGGCCAAATCGTGTTTGGCCCAAGGGTAATAATAAATGGGGATTAGGGTTATCCTAATCCCTAAATAACCCTATCTTATCCTTTTCTTTTCCTTTCTTATAACCCTATATTACCCTACCCAAATAACCCAATCCAAATTCTATTATTGTTTTTTAAATTACTACAATCATAACTCATCCCCCAAACACATATTATTATAACACTATTATCATAATCCCTCTCCCAAACATATACTATCATAACACTACCTTTCATATTCCTTCCCCCAAAACAGATATTACCATAACACTACCAATAATAATCTTTCCCCCAAACACATATTATCATAACACTGAGATTATTATAATTCTTTTTCCTCATAACTCTTTCCCTCCCCAAACGTACTTGTGTTTAGATTTTTTGGTATATGTGTAATCTTTGTTTTTCATTTCGTCGTAATCCATTTAAATCGGTTTCTTCCTTTTCTATTTGAAATGATGTTCTTTGTCATGCACTATTTTAGGTTTGTATGTACGTTATGGTCTATCAGTGATATGATCATTCTATCACTGATGGACTGTTAATGTTTAGTTTTTTCGATTGATGTGTAATTTGTGTTTTGTTTCATTGTAATCCCATCAAAATTGATGTCTTCTTTTTTAGTCTAAAATGGTGTTCTTTGTCATGCTTTGTTTTAAATTTGTGTGTCACTTAGGGTTAGGAGGGTCTATCAGTGATATGTTTGTATCAGTGATAGACTGTTAGTGTCTAGTTTGTGGGTTGATGTGTAACCTTTGTTTTTCGTTTCATCATAATTTATTGAAATCGATTTCTAGTATTTCTGTTTGAAATTATGTTCTCCGTCATGCTTTGTTCAAAATTTGTTTGTTATAATATAGGGTTAGAGTCTATCAGTAATATGTTTGTATCACTAAAGATGTTAGTGTTTAGTTTTTTGGTTTGATGTGTAAGCTTTGTCATTCGTTTCGTCATAATCTCATTGAAATCCATGTCTTCCTTTTATGTTTAAAATGGCGTTCTTCACCATGCTTTTTTTTTTAATTTGTGAGTTATTACTTAGCATTAGTCTATCATTGATACGTTCCTATCACTGATGTGTTTTGTTATTAGTCTATCAGTTATTAGTGTTTTGTTTGTTGGCCGTTTGATGTGTTTATTATAATTTTAATAGATAGATAAGAAAAAAATAGGTATGAGAACATGAAAGTTAATCAACCAAAAAGAAAAAGAAAAAGGGGCAAAAAGAGCCTCATAACTCGAAAGTTAATTAAGCAAAAAGAAGATGAAAGAAAAGAAGGTATCCAATATATATATTAGTCTACTTCTAATTAGCAAAAAGTAAATGTATAGGTTTTCGCTTTTGAAACCTATGCCGACATTTTTTACGTCATCACATGTAGAAATCTTGTGTGGGAATAAATATGTATAAAAATGTATTGCTTTTTCACCTAATTGTCTAGATTTATTTAAAGAATGACCATTTGGACAATTATTAAATATGAAAATGACCAAAACACCTTTGCAACTACTATCACACTTGATTAGATGACAATGTGTCTCAACAGAAAACAATGTTCTTTTTTTCAACACCGTAAATTTGGCTTGCAAGATTTTTGTTTGATTATAGGGTTAAATTGTGTTGAATACCTAGTAGAGGATGTCTTAGATCCAACGGAATAAAATAAGTTGATAACTAAACAATTATTTTTTAGAAGTAATACTTCCATTATTAGACAAGAACTAATAATTGCTTTTAACTATCAGTGTAAATCCTACAGAGATGAACAAAAACTAGTATAATTAGTCAATATTTACTTCCTATACAGTGGTTTGATTCCTAGACAAAATAAATATATTTTGGATTTGAAACATGTGAAAATCTTGGATGATAAGGAGAAGTTTAGGGATTATACCCATTACACGTCTCCCACTTTTCCTAGATTACCTAATATACATACCTCGCAGACCTAGAATTTATAGATGACCCTCGAACACTTTAGCCATGAGAGTCTTCGTGAATGGATCAACAACATTGTGCTCCAAAGCGATCACATCCCCATATTGCACAATCTCCCGTATCAGGTGATACTTCCTCTCTATATATTTCCCTCGTTTGCGGTTGTGAGGTTTTTTTAGAATTGGCTACTGCCTTATAGTTATCACAGTATAGAGTGATGGACAAGTTCATGTTTGGAACAACTTCCAAATCATGCAAGAACTTTTTGAGCCAAACTGCTTCTTTTGCTGCTTCACAAGATGCAAAGTATTCAGTCTTCATGGTGGAGTCTACAATGCATCCTTGCTTGATGCTACACCATACAACAACTCCCTCGTTCAGGATGAACACTGATCCCGACGTGAATTTCCTAGAAGTCTTATCGATATGGAAATCAAAGTCAGTATATCCTGTAAGGATCAAATCCTTAGCTCCATATACAAGCATGTAGTATCTCGTTCTCCTAATATATTTGAGAATAATTTTAACCATCGTCGATTGGTTTAACCCTGGGTTAAACTGACTGCACAAAAAATGTCTGGCCTAGTGTAGAGTATAACATACATTAAGCTGCCTACAGTTGAGGGTAAATGAATGTTAAGACTGCTTTTTTAAATGAAAATCTTGAAGAGAGTATCTTTATGTCTCAACCCGAAGGGTTCATAACCCAAGGTTAGGAGTAAAAAGTTTGCAAGGTGAACGATCAATTTATGGGTTGAAACAAGCATCTAGATCTTAGAACATTAGATTTTATACTACGATCAAATCTTACGGTTTTAACCAAGATGTTGATGAATCTCGTGTATATAAGAAAATCAACAAAGGTAAAATAACTTTCTTAGTACTTGATGTGGATGATGGCCTCCTCATTGGAAATGATATAGGATACCTAACTAACGTTAAAACTTGGTTGGCAGCCCAATTCCAAATTAAAGATTTGGGAGAGACACAATATGTTCTTGGGATCCAAATCATAAGGAATTGTAAGAACAAAATGCTAGAACTATCTCAGGCAACCTATATCGATAAAATGTTGGTTCGATATTCAATGCAGAACTTTAAGAAGGATTTATTAACTTTCAGGCACAAAGTTCGTTTGTCTATGAAATAGTGTTTTAAAACACCTCAAGAAGTTGAGGATATGAGATGTATTCCCTATGCCTCAACTGTGGGCAACTTAATGTGTGTTATGCTCTACACTAGACCAAACATTTGTTATGCAGTGGGAATAGTCAGTAGACATCATTCCAACCTAGGATTAAACCACTGGACGATGGTTAAAATTATTCTCAAGTATCCTAGAAAAACGAGAGATTACATGCTTGTGTATGGAGCTATGAATTTGATCTTTACAGGGTACACTGACTTTGATTTCCATGCTGATAAGGATTAAAGAAAATCCACATCGGGATCAGTGTTCACCTTGAATGGGAGAGCTCTAATATGGCATAGCATCAAGCAGGGATGCATTGCATACTATACTATGAAGGCTAAATATGTTGTTGCTTGTGAAGCAAGAAAAGAAGTAGTTTGGCTCAAGAAGTTCCTGCATGATTTGGAAGTTGTTCCAAACATAAACCTGTTCATCACTTTATACTGTGACAATAGTGGGGCATTAGCCAATTCTAAAGAACCTCACAACCACAAATGATTGAAACACATAGAGAGAAAGTATCACTTGATACGATAGATTGTGCAACGAGGGGACATGATCGTAACCAAGATTGCTTCACAACTAAAATGTTCCAATCGAAACACAATATTGTTGATCCGTTTACGAAGATTATTGTGACTAAAATGTTCGAGGGTCATCTAGAAATTCAAGGTCTATGAGATAAGTACATTAGGTAATTTAGGAAAAGTGGGAGATGTGTAATAGGTATGAAGAGGACCTAGTATATTATATTTGTTTATAAACGTTTAATGTAGTATACTTGTATATTTGACCATTTTTTATGTGTGTGGATTACTTTATTATGTACATTTCATAGACTACGATTGTACTAGAGTTTTAGTCTAAGTATTAATTAATGTGGTTAATGATTTGTCAATTAATTCCATATTGTTATAGCTACTTATCTATAGGTCCATTAGGTCTCCTTCCTAGCTAGCTTGTAAAGGTTAATGAAGTTAGATTGTAATTTGAAATGTTCAAATTTACTTTGAAAATTAATATAATGTATGGTGATACATATATTATAATATAAAATTTATATTTTAATTAAACTTTATAATATAAATTTAATTGTTGGATATCATTCAAAATTAATTTATGAAAGAATAAAATATTTGAATGAGTTCAAATATTAATGTAAGGAGAGTTAGATTCATATTAAAACTATAGGTTAAAATTTAATGAGTATATGATACACATTAAAACTATATGTATGAGAGATATTTATATATGAATATGATTTGTATTTGAATTAAATTAAAAAAAAAAAAAAAAAGATATTTGTTTTAGTAATTAATTAATTACCTAATTAATTGATAATTTAATTTAATTCTATTAAATTAAATTAATTAAATTAAAACTATAAGTTATGTGAGAGATATTCATTTAAATATAATTGATATGAAATACTAACTAAGTTAATTTACATAAAGGGTAATTATAATAGGTAGCAATTTTTAGAATAATTATTAAGTATGTAGCAATATCTTAAAAAAATTGCAAATATAGCAAAGTCTATCAGTGATAGACTTTTATCGTTGTTAGACTCTTATGGTTTATCGGTGATAGACCAACATTTACTACATGGTCTATCGATGATAGACTCCTATCATTGATAGATTTTGACAGATTTTGCTATATTTGCAATTTTTTTAAAATGTTGCTATATACTTAATTATTTTGAATATAATTGTTATATTCGCAACTATCCCTTACATAAATGTAACAAAACCCAAAAATATTTATGGCCCGTGTAACAAAAAAATTAAACCTCATAAAGTCACCATTGTTTTTACATAATTATAGATTTGCCCTTTGTTGTTTTTGAATATTGCGGGATCATTCTTCACTTCACTTTTTTTCTTCTTTTTTGCAACTTATTCTTCTCCTCTTCATATTATTAATTTCTCATGTTATTACTTCTTCTTCTTTATATTCCTACTTATTGTTTGCGATTTCTTCATTTCCTCTTCTACAATTTCTTCCTTCTTCATCTCTCCTCTTCTTTTTTCCTTCTTGGTACAAGATATAATCGATATTGGTATAAGATCTAAATGATCGTGTACCATATCTAAATGATCAGTTATCTGTCTCAGATTAGAGATATACCACTATCACTAATATAGATCATTTAGATTTGGTATAAGATCATATAGACTGGATACAAGATCGTTTAGACTGGATATAAGATCGTTTAGATTGGTTATAAGGGTACACGATCGTTTAAATTAGTTATAAGGATTCAAGATCGTTTAGATTGGTCATAAGGGTACAAGATCGTTTAGACTATGTACAAGGGTAAAAGATCGTTTAGACTATGTACAAGGCTACAAGATCGTTTAGACTTGGTATAAAATTATTTATAATCATTTTTTCACACATATGTGATCAATGAATATTTTTGTTATTTTAGGTTATGAGCTTGTAAGTTTTTTCTATTTTTCAAAATTATTCTATACGGTATAAAATACTCCATATTATGAGGTATTTTTATGCTTTGTTCTATTTTTGAAAAAAAAACCCTTTAATTTAATTAATTAATTAATTAATATTAATTTAAATTAAATTAAATTAAATTAAATTAAATTAAATTAATAACTCCCTTAGGTAAGAGAGTTATTTAGGGAATGTGGGATGTTTTCCCTTGTATGCCAATATTTCTCTAACTTCCTCTTCTTCAGAATGAAGTAAGGGGAAGTAGAGTATGCAAAAAGACAAAGGCACTTCTGGAAAACCAGTGCTTTGCATAAACTCTTTGAAAAGAGAAAAAAAATCTCATTTTCCCAAAAATCTTATTGATTCTCACAAACAAAAATCTCAATTGCTGTGAGATTAGGGAGGTTTTCAAGTGGTGATGACCCCAATATTGGCGTTTAGTAGATACAAAGACTTTAACATACGCAAGTATTCTTTTTTTCCTTTTTTTTTGTGACTTTTTTTTTGTAAAGCGCTAGCTTTTAGGTTACAATAATGTAGTTTCAGTATTTTTTTCCAATGTACTAGTTTTTCTAAATCCCAATTAAATTTGAGTTTCATGGTTTTATTAACTACCTCGGCTGCAAAGGGCTATTATCTCTTCATATTTATCAAATAATACACTTTTGATGGTAATTAGATTAAATTATGAAGGATCTTATACAAGATTATGATGTTTGTAGACACATGAAAAATCTTAAAAGGGTATGTCAATAATAAATCATGATCAGAAGGGTGCATTGCAGAACGCTATCTAACTAATGAATGCATTCACTTTTATACGAATTCTATTCAAGAATTATTAATTAGGTTTGATACTAAAGTTCTTGTTTGCTTGTATAATATGTACGTTTTAGTTCTATCGTGAATGTGACAATGAGGTTCTAAGTGTGCGATTAAGCTTGACAACAAGGCTAAGGTCATGCAATAAAAGGTGCGAGTCCTTGAAGCTTACTTCTTAATATTGTCGTTACTATGAAATAATATAAGGAAAGTAGCTAGGAAGCTCACCCCTTCCGGTTGTAGTGATGGAATGATGTAAGAAAGTGAGATTAATTGTAATACATAGATGGGAAATCCCAGGTAGCTCGCATAATGCTGATAAATCGTGAATCCCAGATCTCGACAATGGAAGAGTTTCAAGTCCCAGTGTTGAACATGAATGACGAGAGGATCTAACTGTGTGGTGTCAGTGGCATGATTCGTGCTAATGATTGAAGTGTCTGTGGCTATATGCGATGAAACCAATACGAGGCAGTTTGACCTTAATATTGTTAATTTTGTCGTGTTCTCTGAAAGGATTTTCTCAAATTCCCCACGCACTAAGTCCAATTTCCTTACATATTGAGTTTTCCTCTCCCCATGTTGTTAGGTATAGAAGCTAAACAAAGGCCCGGTCTCGGGCGTTGTAGCATAGAGGATAAGCAAAGTTGCTTTGCAGTCTTACATGACGTGCTAGCTATGTTATCTCATCATGTGTCTAAGGAGCCGGTCTGTAAGTGCATTGCTCCTTGATGCGGAGGGCTTCAACTTAGACTGTAGAAGGGTGGTCCGACACATCACAATTGTGAGGGGGCCTCAAGGAGGAGGATGAGATCATAATTCTTATACTCCTGAACACCTTCCCATAAAAAGCAACGGTAGGCGGGGGATGGAGGAAGGAAGGTGTATTACACCTTGGTGGAAAGGAAAAGAACATGAGAATTTCAAGAATTGGTTTACTTTTACGTAAAGGAAAGTTGTAAATTGTAAATTTGTACATCTGTAAGCATCTTGCTAATAAAGAAAAGGAGTTTTAAGTTATTCCGCTGTGTTATCTCTTGAGTGTTTTTCGTTGCAAAAGATGAAAAAGTCTCTAAGGCTTAAGTGAAAGAGCTTCCCGAAGAGACAAAAGTAAGAGTCGTGCCACTCACTAGGTGTTCGACGCACTATCTCGCGTGAGGTATGTATGGAATATCTAGGTGGCACATCCTTTAAATGATCGCACGGAGTGGCATTTGGAGCGAGACATGACATTTAGTGAGATCTCATGTACGTGCTCTCTCAAGTAGTTAACTCCCAATACCTAATTCATTCTCTCGAATAACATTAGGCGTTGAATGAAGCTCTGACTAAACAAGCTTGTATTAACGTCAAGTAAACCTTTACTTGACATTTTTAAAAGTGTTAAGTAATTGACTGTCAAGTATAGTCAGATTACTTCACACTAAAAAACCGTCAATTATATGTTTACTTGACACTGTATTAACGTCAAGTAAGTCATCATACTTGACGCTTTTTATATGTCAAGTAAGGTCGTGTACTTGACGCCTTTTACATGCAAGTAAGATGTTATATTTTGACGCCTTTTGCACGTCAAGTAAGGTCGTATACTTGACACTATTTACACGTCAAGTAAGATAATATACTTGACATTATTTACACGTCAAGTAAAATTGTATAGTTGATAATAATTATCCGTCAAATAAAATAGTATATTTGATTCATGTAAGATAATATACTTGACATGTGTCATGTATACTGTTTATAAATATATTAAATATACAAATTTTTCATTTTCTATTTTATGCATTAGGTACATTCATTTCAATAAAACATATCCATCAACAAAATAAACTTTCCAACCAGTAGTTACACAAGAAGAAAATGACAAATAATTTAGTATAATAAGTAAACCAACAATAATTTCATTCTTCTCAACAATGTCGTCAACAATTACACAATTTCAATCCAAATATAGCCAACTAAAATTTTCTATTTGTGGCCTATTCCAAAATCAACAACAATAATAGCTATCTTATATAACAAGAAACATGTATTGTATACCAAAACTAAAGTCTATCTCCTTACATATTTTGCCTCGTGTATATAAGCATAACGACTATGAACAAAACATTTACAGAAAAAAGGTTATGGACATTCCCATATGTTAGCCATTTACAAAATTAAGAAGATCATATCTAGGTGTGTCTATCATATGTACCGAGCTAAAAATTTAGCCCACTCTACTCGTACTTTATCCAATTCAAGCTGTGAGTATGAGTTTCTTGTATCAATCTATAAAACATAAAAATTCAAATAGACACTTTGTTAAAAATAAAAATTAGTCATATTATACTATTTATAATATTAATTATAATGTAAGTAGTTTAAAAACATACCATATCAGTAATAATGCTTGTGTCCTTGCTCACAGTTTCGCGCACATTCAACAGTACCTACTTGTAAAGGACACTATAACACAAAACCAATAACAATGCATATTAGATTATGTACTAAATTAAATTGTAAATAATTTGATAAATATATTTACCTTTACCGCTTTTCAAAATGTTGTTTTTCTAGTATTTTTCAAATACTCCTGAGATTGGAAATTCGTCAAGGTCCTACATTTTCCAAAGTATAGTATAAATCAAAATGAACTTATTTTTTAACGACTAAAAAAAAAAACATAAACAGAGTTAGCTTACATATTTATTATGTATTTAATATCATCTTGGGAGCTTGTTCTCAACGAGTCAAGATGGTATACCACATCATCATACGCATTAAGACTATTAATGACCAATGATCGCTAAATGAAATATATATGCAAGTAATTAGTATTTTGGTACTAATGCAAGTTTGAATTGATAAAAATTATACTTACTCGAGATTATAAGAAGCAACAACAAATTGATCTTATTCGGAATTCATTAATCTACTTCAAAGTCAAGGCTCAGACCAAAAAGAAAATTCATTGGCATTGCTAATATGGGGAAGATGAGAGGAATTATCTTCCTTGTTAGTCAAATTTGGGGATCGAAATAGGTACAATCAAACTATTAACGGAAGTAACTAGAACAAAGAAGATTGAAAATGAGGCTGAATGCTTCAGATATCAGTTAATGAATTCCATAATATAAAGAAGTGTGAAAAGGATTATAGGAATCCGTAACATGAGGCATCAAACAAAGTTCAGCAACAAAAGATCCAACAATTATTATAGGCAAACAAAACTGATAAGATCTCATGAGTTTAATTCAATATCTTTGATTCAATTTGCTTAGAAACTAAAACTAACAAAAACAATCCCATACACCTATCTTGTTCATTCATTCAAGATTTGACAGTGTAGGTGCTCCCTCATAGCCACCAGCTCCACGGCCAAAGGCAGGCCTTCCGCCAGGACCCTACAATATTGAAGAACGAACATAGATCAATTAAAAATTGCCATTGTTAATATGTGGAAGACATACAACAAGTTTCCATTGGAGCAACTGTCGATGATGAGAATTGTGTGGGCAAAGTCAAGGTCGTCGAATTGCCATGAGTCCAAAAATGGAGAGAATCACGTAGGTTGTGTTCAACGATCGGTGTAGAAAGAGAATAATGGGCTGTTGTCGGAGGCTGCCTCTTGGATAGACCCTTTGAAAAACCGTATTAACCCAGATGTATTCGAAGTAGTTGAAATGTATGTCATACTTACTTTTAGCTTTATTTCATTTTTTCTTAATGAGACAGTAGTTTAAGTACGTCAAACTCCGATATTCTTTTGTAGGTCGTTCAAAATAACGAAGAAGAAAAAACCAAATTGGAGGGTCGTGAAGGTATATGAATATCTATCTTATTATAGTTGTAAATTAATTTCTATTTCTAACATAGGTCAAGTCATTTGTATGTGTATCCCCAGTGTCCTAAGCAATCAGAAGTAGTAGAATGTGGTTATTACGTGATGCGGTTCATGCATGAAATTATATAGTCAAAGAGTACTTCTATCATAGACGTAGTAAGTATAACAGTTATAAAACTATCGTGCATGTATACTTTTTTATGAATGAGACTCATTTAGAATCACTTTATTGTCTACAAATAAAAGATTCACCTCATACTTACACACAGGATGACATTGATTGTATAAGGTCTGAGTGGACTAAGTTTGTAGGGAAGCACGTATATTGTGCTCAGGATAAGATATTTTGTCCCACATTTTATCACATATTTTGTCATATATTTTGTCACATATTTTTGTGTTCGAGCTGCCATGGAAAATACAGTGTTGGAGGAAGATATAGCTGCCATGTTCAATATCAATGAGGTAAGGTTATCTTAGAGCTTAGTAAAATGTAGTTTTTGAAGTTGAATTGATTATATACTTGCTTATGTTGTTGGTCTTCTATTTTTTATGTATAATCTTTTCTTTTCTTTTTAGTTTTCTCTCTTTGGTCACTTGCAAAAAGTAAAGCAAATAATTTGACATTTGAGGGTAGAGAATCTTTACAGTGTTAATGAATGGTTCAAAGATAGAGTATTATTATTAACTCATTCCCTTCTTCAATTGTTTTATGTGAATATATAAAAGGAATATTATCATAATCTCTACTTTACATTGTATTTAGTTCACTTTTGTTATCGCATAATACTATCTCATTGAAATTAGAAAATCTAAGTTTCCCAAACATGAAAACTAACCCCTTATTGTCCAATCGGCTATGATTCTTGAGTATGTTACAAAACTTTGCTGATGTGAAACTTCTCATTCTTGTACTTTTGGTATGATATTCCTAATGTCATTCCTTTTTTGTGGCATTTTCCACAAAACTACCATCTAAAAAATGCATTTTTAATGAAAAAGAAGGTAAAGAAACAATAGAATTTTGAGGCATGAACTATCTCTCCTAACTAATTGTCACTGTTCAAATTGTATGCTAAAAAACACAAGCCATCCACCTTCTTCAAATGGCTAAAACTTGCTTGTCATGTTATAAATTCACCAAAATCTCCATTGATTTAGTATCTGTACCTTGAATACACTTTTTGTTGATATGAGACACTCTATTTATTTGTCAGGCGCTAAAAGTTCTTCTCAGCCTTCTACTTCAAATCTCAACACTTCAGAATCCATTTTTATTCAAAAGGTTGTTTTTCTCTCCTTTTGTACTTTGTGCAAGTGCATCGTTTGATCAATTTTTTTGCTTTTAGCCATTGATATGGTTGTAGGTGTTTTAGCTTTGAGTTTTGTTATTCGCTGTTGGTTTTGGACTTTCTATGAAGTGCTATAATTAATTTAGCTGATTTTGTCGGTTGAATTTGGTGTTTGCGATTTTGTTTTTTTTTTCTTGTTCATACGGATGAACTTTGTAGATTTCATTTTTAGTGATAAAATTGTGCATTGTGTACTTGAACAGTAGCATAATTTTGTGACCCGTATATGTAAGGCTTTCCATTTGAATACCCTCTACATTTCCAATACCAAGCTTAAAAGTTATAGAAAAGAATAATTCACTACCAAGCTTAGAAGTTACTATTGTTGAAGTGTGTATGTACTGTGTTATTGAAGTGTGTTGGTGAAATGAATGTGTTGTGTTTTTGAAGTGAATGTGTTGTGTTTTTCAAGTGAATGTACTGTCTTGTTGAATCAATTTTTTTTCCTTTTCTTTTCTTACTAGGTTTTGCCAGAATCCATTGGAGCAGTGAAACCATATTTGCGCCAATTCATTGATGTATAGGCATTTTTATAGGTTTGGTAGGAAAATTTTTGGTTCAAATGTACTTATTTAAATAGCTTGTTCGTACCAAAACATATATATACCAACAATTAAAGCGAAATTAGAAAGTGTATGTTTCTTTATATTAAAGCGTTCACTGTTTCTTTCCATATGCGATTGTATTAGTCTATGTAATGGTATATGTAATGGCAGGGCGACAAGAAAAACAAGATTCAATGAAAAATAGGACAAGAAAAATAGTGACAAAAAACACAATTATGACATTTAAATCTAAAAAAAAAGTGTCATAAAAAACGTTTTCTTGACAGTTAATTAAAGTCATGGTAAGTGAAATGATGACAGCTAATAAGTGTCATAAATGATAAATAATGACATTTATTTGCTGTCATAAAATGAAAATAATGACAGTTATTAACTGTCATAAAATATAAACAATGATAGTTATTATCTGGTATTGAAAATAAATAATGACAATTATAATCTGTCATAAAATATTGAATTCGTGGCATTTATTCTATGTCATGAAAAACACATTTCATGACAGTTTTGGAGAACTGTCATAAAATACTTTCCATCACTGTCGCATCAATGGCTGCAAATAACTGTCACGAAAGCTTTCTGTGACATCATTTAACCGTAGTCGTAGGCCCTTTTTCTACTAGTGCTTTTTGTATATCGCCTAGTTGGTTGACAAAAACAATGGCTGCCTTAGATGGTTTCTTCATTTCGCTTCCTTCTTCTTTGTGTTATAATTTTGTGTTAAGGCAATAAAATTTGGAATAAATAGGCATTTTGTCTTTTGTAACCTATAAAACACATTACTCTTAATTTCACATGTTTTGCTATGCTTTATGCTCTTTTATAGCACAATTTTATTTCATTATTTTATCTAAAAGACTACAATAACTTGTATTTCTACAAGTTCTCACAAAGATGCTCATAGTGAAGAGTTCAACAATGATATTATTCATGATGGTCACCTCATATCATCTGCATAACATGTTACATTAGAAGATGACATTCTCGAACTAACACATTAATATGTGTTGTTTAACACAACTGAGATGGAACTATATATAGAGTGAGTAATTTATTTAATCGCATGTAAATTTATGCCAAATTAACTATATAAGTGTTATTCATGATCCATCAATCACTCAGAATGCATAAAAATGAGTTGTTACTCTCTAGTAGAAAACTTGCAAGTGATAATAGTCTTTTTAGAAAGATTTACTCTGAACAATTTTTTCGTTGGTTAACAGATAAGGTGATAATCAACTACACACTAGCATGGGTAATATACTTCACTCGTTAATCTAAGGTGTAACTTTTATTTATATGAGCAGATTCCGCTAGATTTTCCTAACACAGATCACTAAAATGGCTTGCTTGCTTATAAACCTCACAAGATTGAAATATCATATTCGAGGTACATTATAAATGGCCACAGAGACCATATAAAAGTGTAGAAAAGACAACTCAAAGTGGTGGTACCGTGTTTCTATTGATACAACCACTTGTAAATCAAATGATATAGATTGAGCTCCAATCATTAATGTGGTTACATATTTCGAAATAGCATTATTTCTTAATACATGCATCGAATTCCAATGCTCAAGTGTGATCGGGAAAATGTTTATAATGGTGTCAAAGTTGAATATGGATTTACACTTATTAACTTACATCAAAATCAACATCAATTTGAGAGAGAGTCATATAATCTTGCATCACAAGCAAAACAAGTATTTTGTGCAAGAGAACATGACATTTCTAACTGATATGTTTTATTAAGAGCACTCCTAAGAGGAATTCATGAATTAGAAAAGTATGACAAAGTTGACGTGGATAAGAAGTTTTCTGGTCAAGGTTCTTTCATAACGCTTGAAGAAATTGATGAGGAGTTTGAACATCGTAGGTATCGAGATGATTGTAAAGACATGTTTATCGTTGTGATAACATAGTGCGCTTTTTTTTTTTTTTGGACTGCTTGGAGTATGCACTAGTTATATATAGGACTTCTTTTTTTTTTTTTAATGCATTTGCACAATTATACCATTTGTGGCCATTTTGTGAATTTGTACTAGTATAGAATTAGTGGCCTTGATGTAAAGTTGCACACACATAATTCATAATAGATGAGTTGCCTTTTAATTTAATTTGTTGTATGTCATTTTTTTGTTGTACATTTGCACAAATATATTATTTATAACCAAATATGTAGTTTTGTACTAACATTGAATTACTAGATATTTATGTCAAACACTAAAAAATTAGTTCTCATGTGAACTAATGAGGTTGTCGTTCAACTTAGTGTTCTTTAATTCATGTTGCATTTGGTGAGCCGACACTTTACTATTTACAACACTTGAAGCAAATATGTCACTAAGTTGCCTATCAAATATTTTCTTTTTTCTTCTTGATTTTAAGAAAACAATAATGTGTAATATTATTTCATTGTTTCGTTTCAGAGTTTGCTTAAGGGAAAAGTTGTAGTAAACAAGGGGAAAAAGAGTAAAAAACCTCGTGGTTTTCTGTTTCAAGATTTGTACAATGTGTAATATTGTTTCATATTTTATGTTCTTTATTGCCTTTTTGTTAGTAATTCAAAGTTATTGTTTCAAACCCTAATCTTGTTAATGGCATCGATGCAACAAATCCACACCAACCAAATTGTCGATTCTTCACCACGTAAATTTATCTTCCACACACTATATTTATTATTTCTATTCATATTATATTTAAATTTACTTAAAATTTGACATTTTGGCTTTTTTTTTATATTGGGAAAGAGTGTTATAATCAATTCTCATCGTAAAGTGCATGCTTCTAGATTGGTCTGGCTCTGAAAAATTGATTGCTAAAGGAAGATGGTCTTCTAATGGTCCTCAAACATTGGATTATCATATCCCACTTGGTTCTAATGCAGTGCAAGTATAGGTTGATACAATAAAGAAGCTTGATTCATTTTTACGAAGGCCTACTTCTAACCTGGTTGTCATTGATCATGCATTAGCCACCACTATTGCTTGGTTGGCTAATAAAGTCAAGATATGTAATCAATGTTTTTTTCAACTTGGTTGAAGTTTCTAATTCTAATGTAACTAATATTTATTTAGTTTATTGGTTGATGTATTATTTGATTTAAAGATCAAAATATTTTGGTGATTGAAGGGGCAAAACATGTGAGAGTTACGTATTATGGGAAGTACTCTTGTATTGGATGCTTTTGAAACTATGAAAACTAGATTGATTATTGATATATTGTATGAACTTTTAGTCATGCGGATTTTTTTTTTTTCCAATTATATGTACTCAATGTCTTAAGAGATTGTGTGAATTTGGAACTAAAGCATCTTGTATGTGTCTTAAACATTTCATTGTTGCTTAAATTAACTATTGTTATTAATATGTAATATTTCATTTCTATACGTCAGAACTTTAAAGATTTTATTTACACTTGAGTAGAGATTAATTTTCAATCATATATGTAAAAAGTAAAGCTACAAACATGGACAAAAAGAAACATTTGAAAGCATTTTTCAATGCTAAGGAAAATGGTATGGGTATAAAGTATAGAAATTCCGCCAATGCTACTAAACATAAAACCCGTGCAATGGAATTTCGTACCACTGTCCATGACGTTGAAAATGATATGCTACGTTTTTTAAATAACATCACCTATGGCAAACGTTGAGAAATAAGCTATCAAAGGCTTACAATTCACATGCTATAAAAATGTTATAATATAGGTTTAATAGCGTATGTTTCTTGCTATCATTAACGTTATAATATGGAAATTACTCTTCTTTTCAACATACTAAAACGTTATAAAATTGTTTCCATAACGATAATTACATGCTAATAAAAAGTAATCATAGTGTGTTATGTCAACATACTATGAAGTGTTGTCATGACATAACAATTATGCAATTAAAAATGGACTTTTAACAACACCTTTTATTGCGAGAAAAAAACATATAGAAAGTGTAAGACTTTTAATAACATCATCTATGACACAGCATCTCCAAAAACACTATTAAAGATTTACAATAGTGAATTTTGACTACTATAGTATGTATACACCGAAAAATGTATGTTTTTCTTGCAGTGAATAAGTCAAAAATAAATTTTGCCAACAACACATATATTCTTTTCCTCCGTTCTCAAACTCACAATCAAATACAATTATAAAATCTTGAGTTTCATTTTTATGAATTTTTGTGTTTCTAAAAATGAAATTTCAAATCACAAAATCAAGGATCATTTTTTTATATAATGCATTTTAAAAAAGTAATGTCAAAAATAGGGTGGGAGGCAAAGTATTGACAAAAATAGAGTGATTTTGTGGAAGTCGTGTACCCCGTACACGACTTTACTAGGAAATCGTAGACGGGGTCCACGACTTCAATGCGTGGACCCCACTCCCTTCTTTTTTAATTCAAAGATATTTAATATATATATTTATTTATTTAGTATTTAATGCGTGGGTCCCACACGTATTAAATATATATTTATATATTTATATATTTATTATTTAATACGTGGGTCCCACAAGTTATTTATTTTTAAATTTAAGTATATTATATATTTATATATTTATGTAACATTTAATATATATATATATATATATATATATATATATATATATATATATATATATTATATTTTGGGTTTTTAATAAATGCATTAAACTTCTTGAAAAAAAAATTAAACAAACTCAATCTTTAGGATTTCTATTCTACCAAATTTCGTTATTCGGACTAAGCTAAGCAGATAAAAGATGAAAAATAAGTAAAAACGAGCTTAAAAAAATTAAGACAATAGTATTCTATATATACATCAAATTTATATAAATAAAATCCAACAAAATTTGGGAATATTTTTTTTAATAATACATCTATTTTTGTCAATAGTTTGCCTCGTACCCTATTTTTGATATTATTTTTTAAAAATGCATTATTAAAAAAAATATTCCCAAATTTTTTTACTTATTTTTCATCTTTTATTTGCTTAGCTTAGTCCGAATAACGAAATTTGGTAGAGTAGAAATCCAAAAGATTGAGTTTGTTTAATTTTGTTTCAAGAAGTTTAATCCATTTATTAAAAATCCAAAATATAATATATAATATATATATATATATATATATATATATATATATATATTAAATGTTACATAAATATATAAATATATAATATATTTAAATTTAAAAATAAATAACTTGTGGGCCCACGTATTAAATAATAAATATATAATATATAAATATATATTTAATACGTGTGGGACCCACACATTAAATACTAAATAAATAAATATATATATTGAATATCTTTGAATTAAAAAAAAAAAGAAGGGAATGGGGTCCACACATTGAAGTCGTGGACCCCGTCTACGATTTCCTAGCAAAGGTACACGACTTCCACAAAATCACTCTATTTTTGTCAATACTTTGCCTCCCACCCTATTTTTGACCTTACTTTTTTAAAATGCATTATTAAAAAAAAAGATTCCAAAATCAAATTGGACCTTAATTTTCTATGTAGGATTTAAGTTTGATGGTGTAATATTTTTTTCAACCCGAAGTAGATTGCTCGTTAAAAAATGAAAAGATATAATTGAATCAAACTTAATTTTTCAGTATGGTCGCTTTTTTCTTAATGACATTGTTGGAGATGTGATCTACTCTTTTTTTTTATTATTTATTTAGAGTTTTGATCGTTTAATTTTTTTTTTTTTTTTTTTTTTTTTTTTTTTTTTTTGTTTTACGAAAAGATGAAGGATTGATGTAGGTAGGTTGTTGAACACAGGATCTTTTGATTTTCTGTAAGTAAAAAAAAAAAAAAAAAAATTAACATATTTGCAGGAAGGTTGGGCCTTTAACATGCGACTTTCTACTAAATATTGAAACTTAAATATTTTTATAGAATATTTTCATCCTTATAATATATTATTTTTAAAGAAGGAAGTCCCTAAAAGATACAAACATTTTCAAAGTTTGAAAGTAAAAAATAGCACAAACATGAAGTTCATACTCTGTAATGGTTGGGCAATGATTTCCCATCTAACTCCTTGTTGAAAAATCTTGTTATGTAATCAGCATATGTAAATTGTTGATATACAGCTGGTGTATCTTGTGAGATTAGTTCTGGAAATGGTCCATATAAGTTATCTCTGATTCTAGGATTGTAAAAAACCGCAACGGAAACACGTGCTTCTGGCTTTCCATTTGCCAATACTCTGTGCTCCACACTTTTGTACACATCATTTGACGCGATCTGTAACCAAAACTAAATGAAATATTACACTTTTGTTCAACAAAAATCATTAATCTAAGTATGTGATATTCTTTAATATCATGTAAAAATAAAATAATATTATTTTATAACTTAAAAAAAAAAAAAAAAATCATTTTTGATCTTTAGAATATTCAGAAAGCAACGAAAGAATTCAATCACTGAAATCTGAAATCTTGAAACCTTACTTTATAAAAGACACTACTTGTTTATAAGTTATAAAACTAATCATTATAGGTTCAAAGTCTGAAAAAAATAATAATAAAATCAAAATTGAATTGATAAAGATTTTTTAATATAGAAAATAAACAATATAAAATATAAAATTACATGGTTGCATTCTACCTAGTACCTAATTTATATTTAGCTAAACTTTAAAGTTTGAACAGATTGTTTTAATAAATATAGAAAAAATAAAATAAAATAATATTTTAGAACTTTAGATTTTGTATGTGCAATAGGCTCATTTGGAAATTGCTGACAGTCTGTTTGATTATTTAAAGAGAAAATCAATGTTCTTTTCTATCCTTTTTTGTTTCTTTAATATTTGACTTGTTTACGCATCATCCAAGAGATTTGCAAGGAATTAAAAATAATCTTAGGTGAATATTTAATAAATTCCAATAAATAAACTCAAATGGGATTTTGGTTGGTTAAATATATGATTGACCAAAAATAAATTCATTCTAAGAGTTTGGGGGCAAATGTGGAAAGTTAATTTAGTTGGAATAAATTTGAAACCTCTCAAACAAAAATTAAATTGTATTTTCCTAATATAGGTGTATAATTGTATTACCAATCTCGGGATTATCATACATAAATTTATTCTACCGTGAATAATAATTGAAGAGAGAAGTCCATCAAATATCTATGGTACTTAAATATTCTTGCTTTTCAAAATATATATTAGGCACATTTTCTAATAATTTGAAAATTTAACCATTTTATTCTTAATTTCACTAATGTATTCTAATTATGATACTTTCAAATAAATCTTCTTTTCCTTTATATTTAATTTGGTCATGTACTTTGAGTTTCATTATTTTATTTAATAATAAAAATCAGTTTCACATTTAAATAAAACCAACTTTTATAACAAAATTTTTAGATTCTGCTTCATTTAAAACAACTTTTTAGAAAACATAGCCAAAATTATTTTTATGCTTCAGTAATTGAGGGCAATGAATTATGTTTTTTTTAAAATAAAAAAAATATATTATTATTATTTTTTTAGAGAACATAGCCAAAAATAACTCAGCCAATCTTTTTAAGGTTACCTGAAGCAAGTCACCGATATTGATAACAAGAGCACCGGGGACGGGCTCAACATCCACCCAACCACCGCCGTGCCTTATCTGCAAACCGCCGATATGATCCTGCAGCAGAACGGTCAAAACTCCAGGATCTGTGTGCGATTTTATCCCCACCGTCAGATCCGGCTGTGGGCAGTACGGATAGTAATGCCCCACCATCATCCGCCCTTCTCCGTACGTCGCCTCCTTAAGCCGCTCTGATCTCAGCCCTAATCCCTCACACAGCAATTCCTCTAATAAATACCCCAACCTTTCCGTTTCCTTCGCCCACTCCGCCACCGCCTTCCTGCAAATCGCCGGAATATTCTCCGACGCTGCAGCCATCGGTCCTAGTCCTATCTGAAGCGTATCTCTCCAACTGGCCGCTTTTGCCTTAAACAGATCGATGTTCGACAAGTACGACACTCCGGTCTCAACGTCCCTCCGGTAGTAGGACGATTTTGCCTCCGCTGGCAGTTCGTGAAAAGCCCTAATGGAATCGAGAATATCGTCGAGCACTTTTTGCGGAACTCCATGGTTGATGATTTGGAAGAATCCGAAGGTGGAGGCGGCGTCTCGGATGTGATCGACGATGGAGGAGCGGTTGTCGGGGGAGTGGAGGGCGGCCAGGTCTATGGTGGGGACGAGGACGGGGGGAGAGGAAGATGGTGATTTAGAGGTTGGTTTGAGGTCGGAGAGAGTTTCAGGTGGGTGGATGAAAATGCGAGGGATTTGATTGATGCCGGCGTCGAGAAGGCCTTTGACGCCGGCTTTGGTTTGGTCAAATTGCTTCAATTCAGTGGCTCGATCGAAATCAGCGGCCATTTTTAGGGTGTAGAATTTGTTGTTTGGAGTTGTGATAGTGTTTTTGGAGGGGAATGTAGTTTGAAGGAGAGAGAGAGGGTTTGAGTTGCAGAGGGTGAGCATTGTTCGTACAACTTCCTAAAATAAAAAATATTCTTAATTTATACACATATATATATATATATATGCGCATAGATAACTTATTAAACATACCACACAAAATGAATTGTTCAACATAATTAACTTTTCTTTCTTTCTTTCTTTCTTTCTTTCTTCTCCCTTTCAAACCTTCATCTCATTAACTTTCCTCATCTCAAAATGACAAAGTCTCATTTACCCTTTTAACCTCCTCACTACAACTCAAATCTTCCCTTTTTGTCCCCTTTCCAATTTTATTTTTACAATAAAAATAAAAATAGTAAAATTAGAGGTTTATTTTCAATAAATTGAAATTCTATTTTTAAATTGATAAAATTGCAAAACAGTTAATTTTTAAATAATAATGAACGAGAGAACAATGTCTTAAATGTGATTTCTAAATGCAATTGTAACAAATATCACAAATACCCTATAATTAATACAAACTATGCACCCACACTTGAATATTTTAATTTTTCCCAACGAAAATAAACACCTTCTACAATATATCACATCTTCTGCATGCAACTACTTCACATCTTCTGCATTCACTTCTTCACTTTTGAAAACTCTAGAATTTTGTTGTGTATCTCCTTTCATTCATATCTTTGTTCCTTTAGCATATTCGTTGCTTCAATTTTTCAATTAGCATCTCTATTGCTTCAAACTTTCATTCGCACGGTCATCTCCGTTCTTTCCTCCGTTTCGGTGAGTTTTAAGATCGTTTTCCACTGTTTTCTTTTAAGATCGCATTCCACCAGCCTTCCTTCAAGTATTCAATCATTTGTTTCGTCTTCAACCTTCCGTTCGTTTTCAAATGGGTGAGTTATTCTTTGGATTTGTCCCCTATTTGTTCGCGTGGCATCTCCGTTTCGGTTGATTGTTAAGATCACTTTCCGTTGCTTCCAATTGAATCTCTTAATTTAGTTTTCCTTAATTAGTTAATTTTTATCCTAATAATTAATTATTGTATTGTTTTTGGCATGATTTTAGGGATGAATTGAATTTTGAATTTAAACTTAACTAATTATGATAATTATTTGCATTTGACATGATTTTAGGGAGAGATTGGTACGATGTTTGTAAAAAATTGAATCTTTAAAATTCTTTTTCGTTTATTTATGTTTATCCTAATAATTAATTAGGCATGATTTTAGAGAGAGATTTAATTTTAAATTTATTATTCGAAAAATAAAAAATTGAATATTTGAAATTCTTTTTCGTGAATTTCTTAATTTTTATCATGATAATTAGGAGATGTTGAAACTAATGGCATATGTTTAGGGATATTTGAAATAATATAATAATTTTTTATTTAGTTAATAATTATCATAAGTGGGTGTGTTTACAAATATGTGATATTTTGTTTGATTTTTTTTTATCTCAACAAATACACTTTATTTGTATATGACAATTGTCATCCGTGGAGGGATAATTTCGGGTCAAAAAAATGAAAAAATATTTATGGCAGTTAGTTTTGCTATAAATCAAAACAATATAATATTTTGCTATTTTTTTTAATCTATCGTCATATTTGCTATTTCCACGAATTTCCCTTTGTTTTTTATATTTCTTAACTTGATTTATTTACTTTTTTTTTCTTTCTTTATTTGTTTTTCAATTCACAATCTTGTTTCTTTGAATTCATGTTTTTTCTTTCTTTATTAATTTTTCATATTTACATCTCAACTACTTTTTTAATTTATTTTCTTCTCTCTTTATTAATCTTTCGCATGGATGTTGAATTTTCAAATTTTAGATCTAATTTTAATTTTTTTGTTTCTATTTAACCATATTTATTTTATATTTTATACTTATTAGTTTTTATATTTATATGTTTAGTTTAATTTTTAATTTTAAATTGTTTGATATCTAAATTTATATATTATTTTGATCTTCAAAATTTAAATTGTGAATATGTTTATTAAATGATTTTAAATTTCAAATTTTGCAATATGCATTATGCATGTTTACATAATATTTTAAATTTAAATTTACTATTTCTAGTATTACTCAAATTTGTTAGAATTTTACATCATTTTTTTTACTGAAATAATCATTTAAGTTATCTTTATTACAACCATAACATTTACGTAATAATATAATTGGGTTGAATTTGAACCAATATCATTTGAGATAAATGAATTGAATGAGAAATAATATTTCAAATTTATATTGTATTATAGTTATTAATTTTTTAACGAGATTTACGTATATTTGATAAGGTATGTTTTTTATAATTGTTTTTTATATATTTTAATGAATAATATATTTTTTATTTTTTTACATAATTAAATAATATTTAAACTAAAAAAATAAGTAAAAACTTTAGGGAAACAATCGAACAAACAAAAAACAAAAAAAATGATTATCAGATAAATTTATGTTTTTGTTTGTTTTCTCAAAAAATAGGAAACGGGAATATTTATCCAACATAATTGGGTTTCTTGTCAAAGATGAAGAAACAAAGAAGGAGAAAGAAAAAAAAAACAAGAAAGTAGAAAGTTATCGACTAATTTAATAAAATTTAAAGAATTATATCATAATTAATTAATTGTATTTAGCGTTTGCTTTTGGTTTCATTTAGGAAGGTCTCATGTAAAATGGATATAGTTATTCAGATTTTGGTTGCATTCTCAACGTGTGGTGTTTGTTATTAGATTGAATTACGTTTTTTATGATCTCAAGAAATTTACCAAAGTGTCCCTGCTTTGAAAACTTATAATTTAATTCTTGTTTATAAAGTCAAAGCATAGGGAACTAAATTCTAATCGTAAAACATAGACACGCTGATATTGATTTGGTTACCTTTCCAAGTATTTATTTTGAAAACAAGTAATTTAAAAAAGAATTGGAATGTTACACATCAACTTAAATAGCTTTTAAAAACTCTCAAAGTTTATTTTAAACTGATTTTGTGGAAGAAATAACTTTTTCAAAAATAAAACACTTTTTCTAAACAATCTGAATTTTTTAAATAAATGTAATTTTGAAAAATAATGTAGGTAGAAAACAAATATTTAGAATAATATTTTCGTAATATCATAAATAAAATATAAAGCATAGAAAGACAGGTTAAGGTTTTGAAAGAATAAAGAAAATGTTTACTTATGAAATAAAAGATTTTAGTAATAATTTAAAAATATCTAAGCAGAATCATATTTTGATAAAATGAATATTTGCAATAATAATAAAAAAAAAAAAGAGTTTATAA